>NW_027532842.1:5097885-5156107 GCF_008692635.1 Crocuta crocuta | reverse complement strand
TCCTCACACCTAGCCAGCCCCCCCCATTTCTTCCTCCAGCCCCTCCCCCTCCCGCGTCCCCCCTAGAGCCTGGCAGCCTCCACCTGCGCTTCCAAAGGGGTCATGTGAATACAGCCTTTACCTGTCTCTTCCTGGGCTCCGTTCCTCAGGCTTTCTGTGAGCCCCGAGGAAGTTTTTATTGTGTCCCCGACAAAAAAGAGGTCTCTTATCTTTTCATCCCTGGGCTCTCTTCCAAGGATTCCTCCTAGTCCCCTTTCAAGCTAAATGAGAGCTCTCCTTACCGATGTGCAGACCCCAACGCAGGGAAGTGCTTTATAAAGGAATTCCACAGGTCACAGGGACTCCCACTCACCCCTAAATGGTCCCCACCATTGCTTATGAAGTATGTAGACGCTGGGAAACTTTGTGCGGAGTTAGCCCTCCTCCATCTTCTAACATTTAAACGTCTACCTTTTGCTGGCTGCTGTATTGGATGCTTTAGCTGGACTTGTTACCTTCAGATTAAGAAACTGAGCTAGAAAGATGTTAAATAATGTACCTGTGGTCCTATAGCTACTAGCTAGCACAGCTGCAAATAGTACCCACCTCCTCCTATTAAAGCTCAAGTTCTTTCGGCTGTGGGCTGTGCGAAGCTAGGTTTTTAGGCCCAGGTGTTGGGAGGTTTGTAAATGTCATTACATTTTCAGACTTACTCAACTTTATGTGAGTGACTTCGGAGGATGTAGTGCTGTAAGTGGCTCAGAACACCATGCGCAGGTGTAGAGAAGTTAAATCATCAGGTTACCCATAGATTATTGACAAGCTTGGATTCCAATACAGTGTCTCTTGAAAGCTCTGGTGAAACTTCGTTGCATGTTTTAAATATTCGACAACAGCATTAGCGCTTACATAGGCTGCTTAGCCAGACATCTTTATTGAAAAGGGTTTGGCTGGTGGGCGTGATTGTAGCTTGATGGAGTCTGTGGTAGAATAATGGTGCATATTATATGGAGGTGATCCCTCCATTTATTAAGGGAGTGTTAGATTGTTTTGGGCTAGATTATTAGCGTGAGGCTTTATTTTGGGTTTACAAAACAGATGAACATAGGAGAAGGGAAGGAAAAATAAGATAAAAAGGGAGACGGAGGCAGGGGTGCCTGGGTGGCTCAGTCGGCTGAGTGTCTGACTTCGGCTCAGGCCATGATCTCACACTTTGTGGGTTTGAGCCCCNAGGGAGGCAAACCATAAGAGACTCTTAAATACAGAGAACACACTGAGGGGTGCTGGAGGGGTGTTGGGTGGGGGATGGGCTAAATGGGTGACGGGCATTAAGGAGGGTACTTACTGGGATGATCACTGGGTATTAGGTGTCAGTGGTGAATCACTAAATTCTACTCCTGAAATCATTATTACACTATATGTTAACTAAGTTGGATTTAAATAAAAATTTAAAACATTGGGGAGGGAAAAAAAGAATGACCATTGGGACATAGTCTTGACTTCAAAATGTAGCCTAGGAGAATAGCTGAGGTCCCATTCAAGAATGAGTGGGCTTGGATTAAAATGCATAGCACCCACCACCGTGAGTTCCTATGTCCCAAACTCCCATGCTCTAATCAAAAATAATAACAAGAGTTGGGTGTTGGTCAGGACGTGGAGAAATTGGACCTCTCCATACGTTGATGATTGTAATGAACAGTGGTGCAACTGCTTTGGAAAGCAGTTTGGCAGTTCCTCAAAAGGTTAACTGTAACATTTACCATGTGGGGCGCCTGGGTGGCTCAGTCAGTAGAGTGTCCAACTTTGGCTCAGGTCATGATCTCCTGGTCAGGGAGTTTGAGCCCCACGTTGTGCTCTGTGCTGACAGCTCAGAGCCTGGAGCCTGCTTTGGATTCTGTGTGTCCTTCTCTGTCTCTCTGCTCCTCCCCTGCTCATACTCTTTTCTGTCTTTCAAAAATGAATAAACGTTAAAAAAAAATTTAAAATTACCATGTGACCCCACCAATCATCTAGGTGTATCTACCCAAGGTCCATAAACTGTGCACACAAAAACATGTACACAAATGATGCAGCCTTATCATAATAGCCCCAAAGTGCAACAACCCAAATGTCTATCAACTGGTGAATGAATAAACAAAATGCGGTCTATCTAGACGATGGAATACTATTGGCCTTGAAAAGGAATGAACTACATTACCTGCTACAACATGGGTGAGACTTCAGTATTCTGGTAAATGAAAGCAGCTGCTCACAGAAGTCCTCATTCCACTCACAGGAAGTGTCCAGAGAGGCAAATCTGTTGAGATGTGGATTAGTGATCCCCTGGGCTAGGGAAGAGGCGGGAGGTTGAGAAATGGGAAGGTCTGCTAGCGTATGTGGGCTTTCCTTTGGGAGTGATCATTACACAACTCTGTGATTGTACCTAAAACCTAAAAGCCAATATAGTTCATTTCTTCATATCTTCTATGTGTTTCCATTCATTTATTTCTAAAAATATGGAAAGATTACCTTAAAAATGTCCTTTTTTTTCTTTGCTTGATTTTTGGGGCTCAAGAGCTTAAGATTTCACTATGCTATACACTTTAAACAGTAAATGTGTTAGGCCAAAAAATATATACTGTATAAGGATATAGAATTGAAGGATTTTCTTTTTAAATCTTAGGTTGTTTTTTGGGGCACCTGGGTAGCTCAGTCGATCGGGTGTTTGACTTCAGCTCAGGTCATGATCTCGTAGTCTGTGGGTTTGAGCCCTGTGTCGGGGTCTTTGCTGGCAGCTCAGATCCTGGAGGCTGCTTCAGACTCCATGTCTCCCTCTTTCTGCCCCTCCCCTGCTCACATCTCTCTCTCAGAAGTAACTAAACATTTAAAAAAAAAAAAACCTTAGGATATTTTCAAGTAGTATTTTTGCTTAGTTTTTCTTAACTTCTTTGGCTTTGGTATCTGTTTAAGCATGCTGAAAGCTGGGAAAATAAGGGTCTTTGTTTTTGTTTAAACTTCCTATTACATGGAAGATGAAGATTTTTAAAGAGCTTTGGTAATGTGGATTCACTACTCATTCCTTAATCAAGATGCAAAGCTGACTTTTAGCACTTGAATGTCGCTGAAGTCGTCTTCTAAAAATCTTAATTCTTTTATAAGGTTTTTTATGTTGGCCATGGATGTTTGCCAAAAGTCGCTAAAAACTCTTCAAAGGAACAATTTCATAAAAGGGGTTGAAAAAGGATTCCCCCCNGTTACGTTCCTTGAAAAATGGTTTTAACTTTCTGGGGTGGGGGGTGGGGAGGAAGGGTCATGGAGTATATATTACTCCATATATTCCATATGTATTACTGATTATTTGCTTCTAAATCAGTTTTTGAAAAGAGAGCAGGTAGGACAGGTGAGTCTCGTGCCAGCTCAGGTGTCCCGGGGACTGATTTTGTGGATGTTGCACAGACCTCAGGAGGCTGGTGTTCCTGCTGACCTTCCCCCCGCAGGCCCTTTCTGACTCCGAGTGGAGTGAACTGATCATGGCAGTGACTCTGTGACGATCTTTGTGGCCACCTGGCATTTTGATTTCAGAAAAGAGATCAGAGTTTGCCAAGAAGGGACGTGGCTGTTGGCACCGGGGAAGGTGGGTACAATTCAGGACAGACATTGAGAGTCTAGAGTTAATGTTTGAACTAGCATATCCAAGGAGGAGGCTGGGCCTGTTGAATGCATGGGTAAGGTCCCTGCTGGAGTTGATGGTGGCCTTGGCACCCCTAGGGGATATGCTACACATGCTAACTCCAAATGCCAAGCAGTTGCTTAAAATTCTAGGGAGAAATGCACCATATCCGTAGATGTCTCTCTCCACTATATTCGTGTTCTCTCCCGAAAATCATACCAGTGATTGATTAAACCTGTGGTAGGTTGAAGTTTCCATTATTGAAGCCAGTGAATTTAGATTCCTGTAATGATGAAGAAATAGGACATGGTACTTTTCTCTTAAGTACAGATTTTCCTAGGGCCTTTGTTATAAAGACAATACCTCTCCACCCTCTAGAAATGGGTAGTAATTAATGGAATATTTGCAAGGTACATACATATGTAGGATTGTACATCTGTGTCCACCTGACAAGATCCCTTTTTTCTTGTGTACAATCTCCTTTTAAATATTTTAATTTAAAATTTTAAAAATTTGATTTTTATCTTTTTTAAAATGTTTTATTTATTTCTGAGAGAGAGATACAGAGACCGCGTGAGCAGGGGAGGGTCAGAGAGAGAGGGAGACACAGAATCCAAAGCACCATCTAGGCTCTGAGCTGTCAGCACAGAGCCCGACACGGGGCTTGAACCCACGAACTGTGAGATCATGGCCTGAGCCGAAGTTGGATGTCTAACCGACTGAGCCACCCAGGTGCCCCATAATTTTTTAACTTTTGAGAGGGGCAGAGGTGGGGGGAGAATCCCAAGCAGACTCCACACTCCCTGTGTAGCCCCACTTAGGGCTCAATCCCATAACACCTGGCATCATCACCTGAGTCAAAATCGAGTCAGATGCTTAATTGACTAAGCCATCCAGGTGCCTACCCCTCATTTTAAGTATTTAATAGCTTTATTGAGATATATTTTACATACATATAATTTGTCTACCTAAAGTATATAATTCAGTGATTTTTAGTATATTTAGAGTCGTACAGCCATCACCACATGCATTACCGTTTCATCCCCCTAGGCCTGAGCAACCCTCATTGCCTCTGTCTGTAGATTCTTCTCTTCTGGACATTTCCTATGAATGGTATCCTTGCCTCTTAAGTGTCATAACTTAAATATTAAATGCTTGTAGAAAGCTTGCTATTTGGAACAACCTGGTGGTGAACCTTTAATTTAGTAAATCTAACTTTTCAAAAATATTTAAAGTTAAAATTTCTTTTCTAGAAAATGCCTTGAAATCTGATCAAAAGGATGAGCAAATGGATACAATCAAGTTCAGGTGTATTCCATCTTTTCATGTGATTATCAGCTCCCTGTTTGTAGTAGTGAGTTTCAAGGCTACAAGGGAGTTTGAAGTGAGGTCTTCAAAGCGAGTTAGGAATGTTTACAGATACTGTGTTTTGAATGAGTCATTTCAGGTGGGAGTTGTAGCTAACAAAAATCATTAAAGCAATGACTTGAGCTTTGTCAAGCTATTGCATTTCTTCTTGATTTGTCTTAAAGGAATACTGCTTACTGTTTTTGCCAAGATCAGTTTAAAATAGAATTTTGCCTTGCTAGAAAAAAGAATTAAGCACTGGGTGATGTGTTTGACTGTATCAAGTTTTATAGTATTGGGTTGGGATCCTAAGGTCTAAGGGGGCGTTTTTGTCTTAAGGAATGAAGGCCACCAAATCTTCACGTGCAGGCTTGTGCATGAATATTGAGGATAGATGACCTATATCATTCTAGATCGAGTACTACTCTCCTCCAAGTGTTTTAACGCTTGAGGAATTTAGGTGGCATCTGGTCCTTACGTTTAAGTTGCTTAAAACGTAACCAAAGCAATACCAATGTCCTGGTGAGAATCCTAACTGCCTTTTACTATGTAAAGATGACTGAAAAACCAGAGTTTGTGAATCTAATTTGAGACTGCTATTCTGGTCATGTTTGGCCAAGGTAAAATGGATAAAATTCTCATCAAGAGGAATACATGGTGAAAGCACTTGTATTACTTACCTTGAAACAGCTTCAAGATGGGGCACCTGGCTGGCTCGGGTCACGATCTCATGGTTCGTGGGTTTGAGCCCCACGTCGGGCCCTGTGCTGACAGCTCAGAGCCTGGAGCCTGTTTCAGATTCTGAGTCTCCCTCTCTCTCTGACCCTCCCCTGCTCACGCTGTCTCTCTCTTGCAGAAATAAACATTAGGGGAAAAAAAAACCAGCTTCAAGGTGTTCTGTGTACGCTGCTTTGTATTGAGCTATTGATATATTTTTAACTTGTATATGTTGAGGATGTACAACGTGATTTGATAGATGTATACATAGTGAGATGATTAGTCATGGTGATATCATCTTCCTCAATCATCTCTTTTTAGGTTAGAGGTAGATGTACTTGGTTAATCTCCGAACCAGGCCCTGTAGTTTCTGCACATGAATGTTCCAGCATATTGAGAGTCCTTAATTTGTAGGTAGCAGCAACTAATGCCAGAGAAGATTCTTCTAATTAGAATGTTACACCCTTGGATGAAACTTTTAAGGCATGGTGCAGGTAAAAATATTCAAAGTGGGGGACTTTTTAGTGCTGTATTTCAGGTAACTATTGAAAGCATTAGCTCTCTTGAAATGTATTTTTAGAAACAGAAAAGCATGTCAGCCTCGGGCTAGTTTTGTGATGTTTTGATGTTTCTAAGGAAACAGCAAATGTCTAGCAGAACAGACTCCCACGGTGATTTCTTTATCAAGTTGACCCTTGTATGGGTGGCTGTGGAGTAGATCTTGAATTCCATCAAAGTCCCATCTATGCCGTTGTCCTTGATGAAAATAGGTAAAGGCTTTTGGTTTGAGAGTCTTAGTCTGTAACCTCTTTCCCTTCTTCCCTACTTCCCAATTTTACTAAGTCTTACTGTCTTCTGTGGGCATGTGAGCATTTCTGACACTTGCTGATAAAAAGATTGAACATCAGGATTTGTGGAAAAACAAGTCAAAACCGAACCAGAATTAGAGGACACTAAGGACCTAGGGCAACTAAATGTAGTGTAAGTTCTGATCCGATCTTGGAAAGAAAAAGTATATTGGTGGAAAAACTAAACTGTGAATGGACAGTGTAGCTGGACTAGTATTGTGCCCATGCTATTTTCATATTTACTTGAGTAATTTCTTTGAGACAGTTGACATCCAATGTTACCCTGATCCTTGTGCATATTGACATTGTGGGGAAACTGGGTGAAGGCTATATGGTAACTCTTGCTACTATTTTTGTGACCCTTTTGTACAGCACACTTCTCAAAATATTTGAAAAACTAACAGGAAGTGTCTGGGAGAGTAGGAGCTGGAAACTGCACTCCTGGCTTTGTGTTGGTGCTTTGGGAAATGTTTACGTCCTTTATTGGAGACCGACGTGGTTTTGAAGGGATGATGGTCAGAGGAGAGACTGGACCCATCTCTTGAGCTGTCTGTTGAGCTACTTAGATGGGAGAAGGCTCCCGCGAGTGTCAAACAGCATTTCCTTAGACAGCAACACGGAGAGTCTGTTGGCATAACATCTGAAGCACTTCCACAGAAGTTGAAATGTAGGTAGTGAAGTGAATGCAGAAAACTACGAGGTCAGAGTTTAGTCATGTGAGATTTTGTGTCTTTCTCTAGAAAGTAGCATCTAAGTGTTTGTTCCACTTACGGCTGAGTCACTCAATGGGCAGCAAAAGCTTACTCAGAAATGCTAATCAGCATCCCTTTCAAGAGGGACAATGCTTACAGAGAACAAAAGGAGAGGTCTGACCATTGTTGGGGTCAGACATGCAGCGATGTTTTACAAAGAAATTTCCTGAAATCCATGAGGTTGGGTTTGATCATTTAATGCTGATCTACCCTTTTCTCTTAAAGCTGGCTCTTCAAAACTTGAATCACAGGCTTTGAGCTGCCTTTACTGTTTTATAGTAAATATAGTTAAAAAAAAAAAAGATTTGGGGTTGGATTGGGATATTGTCGGTCAATCTGAGGATTATTCTATACATCTTTGGTCTTTGTTACATAAACAGTCATTTTGAAGGCCATTATCAGAGAGTGTTGGCTGGCTTCAGGACAGCCTTCGACAAGATCCCCACCTGAGAGTGGGCTTTGTGCCCTCCTACAAGCTCTAGATTTAGGTCTGTGGTCTCCTGTTTTGATAGCTGTCCCATAGGTAAAACACTTTACCATGAACCTTTAATAATACGTATATTTAAGTATCTGCGTATGTATTACTATCATTAGTTACTATCTCAAGATGCAGCATATATTTACCAAGGTTCTCAGTTAAGAATTACGGATGTAAATCCATGTTAATAATCTTGATTATTTTGAATATTTTTGGCTGACTAGATCCAATTTGCTAAAATTATCCTAATGTTGAACATAGTAAGATGGACTGCAGAGCTTTTATTAGGAAGAGAAGTGTCCATTCCGTTGTTTTCCTTGTCATTTGCTTGCTTATTTCAACCTGTGGTTTGTTTCATTACAGGATTCTTAAGCCGCTTATCCTTGGAAGGCTGAGTTGAAATGAGATAAATTACATCATCAACGCTCTTAACTGGACACAGAAAGTGAAATAGGTAGTGATAGGCAGAGGGAACAGGTACCACTGTCCCTCCCTCTCTAGTCCCCTCAGGCGGCCATGAATATACACAGCCTAGATGGCTCAACCTTCTCTCACTGTGAGTCTTATTTTTCCTGCATATTAAGAGGCTAGAAGTCAAGACCATTAGTGGCAGCATGGTCAGGTGCTGGTACGGGCCCTCTTCCTGGCTTGCAGACAGCACTGCCTTGATTCGTCCTCACATGGTGAAGCACGAGACCTAACTCTGGTGTCCCTTCTTAGAAGGGTCCCAAGCCGGCATGAACCTCCCTCTCCTGACCTCCTCTCCGCTTTGTCACTTCACAGAGACCCCCTTCTCCAGGTACCATCGTACTGGGGGTTAGGGCTTCAGCACGTCAATTTTCAGGGGACACCATTTAGTCCATTGGACCCCTGCCCTCTATCTCCTCCCTCTTTGAGAGCTTTCCCTCAAACCTCTTTAACCTAGGACCATGTGGGGGCACCAGTGCCCATCCATTCAGGCAGCGTTATTAAATGGTAATTGTTGGGAGGTGCGTATACATATAAGCTGGTGACCTCTTCCCACCTTTTGCTTTGAAGCCACCAGCTTTAGGCTGTCTTCTCTGCTCTGGGGAAAACCTGTCTGGTCTGACCCATGCTGGTTTTGACTTCAGATGTGAGCAACACCGAGACTAATCACAGCCACGGGACTTAGCACCATATCTAACCCTCCTTTTGATCTAGACTAGAAATGCACTTCTGTCCCCTTTTATCAGGTGTGGTGAATGGGGCCTGGGTGGTTGGCTGCACTTGAGGGTGAGGCAGGCAGCGGAATGGGGGGAAAGCTCGCAGGTGGGGGATCCGGGAGCCAGGATGGGAGAGGAGATCGAGCTCAGCCTGAACGATCAGGTGTGGTTCCCGGGGGGGTGGGGGAGGCATCCTTGGCATGGGAAACAGCACGTGTGAAGGTGCAGAGGCGTAGGAAAGCTGGGTGTGTGTCTTTCCAGCAAGGGTGTGGAGGAAATCCGGGATGATGGTTGATGTGCTGTGAGAAGTCCGGCTACTGGAGACGGGTTAGGTGTAAGCAGGAGAAGCTTTGAAAGACGCAAGTAGCAGCATTATGTTGCTTGAGAACCTTCCGGCAGGCTCTGATACTTCGAGCGGAGTTTAGTTGTCGTTGTCCCAGGTGAGCTGTGGGGCTATAGCTTCCTGGAGGCACAAGGCACTGGGGGTGGTGAGCTGGGGGGTTGTGAGCGGGTGGAGGGAGAGATCAACATGATCCTTAGGGTCCCGTTTCCGGGACAGAGAAGGTGGTGACGCCATTTCTTCTATTCCCAAGGATTCTTTTTAAACTCCATTGAACGATGGGTTAGAGCAAGGTCATTGACCTCAAAATAGCACAGGCTCCCGCCTACCCCGGTATTCCCCTACCCCGGGGCCTCAGAGGTGTAGGGGGGCCTCTGTTGGCTGAGTCATGGAGGCCTGGAGCTCTTTGTCTCCCTCTTCCAGCAAGGTGGGGGCAGCCGCAGCTCTCCTGGGGAGTCCCTCCAGCTGTCGTCAGCTCTTCTCTACCTGGAGGTATATTTGAGTAATCAAGAACTATAACAATGTACTTCCTGTATTGGTAAGAATTTGATGACCGCACGCATGTAACCCAAGGTGTGGTATTCGGTACTGTGTCCAAAGAGTGGCTGGAAATCCAGGCTGGTTATTACTAAAGTTCTCTTATGCAAGTTGTATTGCTCACCATCCAGTTATTTGAGAGCTAGAACATTCAGTCGATGAGCTATACCTGGGGGGGGGGAGGAAAGTGGGCTTGCGTTGCTACCCTGTGCAAGGGGCAGGGAGTACCGGGAAGGTCAATATGCAGGTTAAAGAGCAGCAAGCGAGGGGCGCCTGGGTGGCTCAGTCGGTTGAGCGTCCATCTTCAGCTCAGGTCTTAATCTCCCACTTTGGCTCAGGTCAGGATCTTGTGTTTCGGAAGTTGGATCCTCACGTCAGGCTCACTGCTGTCTGTGCAGAGCCCGCTTTGGATCCTCTCTTCCCTTCTCCCTCTGCCCCTCCCCCGCTTACGTGGTGTCTCTCTCAAAAACAAACATTAAAAAAAAAACTAGCAATGGAGCGCCTGGGGGGCTCAGTCGGTTGGGCAGCCGACTTCAGCTCAGGTCATGATCTTGCGGTTCATGGGTTCGAGCCCTGCATCAGGCTCTGTGCTAACAGCTAGCTCAGAGCCTGGAGCATGTTTCAGATTCTGTGCCTCCCTCTCTGACACNTCTCTCTCTCTCTCTCTCTCTCTCTCTCTCTCTCTCTCTCTCTCTCTCGGGGGGGAAAAAAAAACAAGGTAGATTTTGGGTGTTAGGGGCTTTTGTCTATTTTTCCTATATTTTTCTGCAACTTATACAGGCAAGCATGCTGTTCTGAGAGCATAAGACAGGGCTGAGAGGTGTTCGAGTGTGCGTGTGTGTATCGTCGTCAACATCAAGAAATTGACACCTGCTTTTGGCTGTGTTGAGCGAAGAGAGTCCAGTGTGAGTTCACATTAAAGTCCCTGTGACCACATCTTGCCTCCAAACCCCAGGAAAGATTCTTGACCACAAAATGGTGAAAACCTTATACTTGGTCCGAATGGAGAAGTAAAATATTATGAATGTAGAATCTGTATCTTTCTTTCCTTTCCTCTTTTGTCCCCGCGCACCCCCCCCCCGCCTTCTTTTTTCCTTGCTTGTTCTGCACTGTCAGCTTTTCAGCCATTTGGACTCTGCTTTGACTGTCCCTAAGGAGTACAGTGCATGCTATTTAATTTGAATACTTAATTGTAGATTGAATTATATAAAGGAGTATTCTTCCCCAGTCAAAAGATATGACTCCTTTGTTTCTATTCCAGTAAAAGGTGCGGAGGTCTTGAAAGTATTACTGTCTAGAATATGAAACGTGTTACAAAACCCTGACAATTTAAAAATAGAGCTCTTTATTTTCAGACAGTAAGGCTATTTGTTGAGTAGTATCGTAATTACTTCCCCAGTGTTCCGTCTTTGTTAAAACTGCCTCCTGTTAATTTTTAATGTTCCCTTTACAAATTAGAGTTCCTCAATCATTATAGTGTTGAATTATTTCATAGAATGCCTGTGCCCAGGGCAGACAGAAATATTCACTTCTCTCAGTATTGTATTGAAGTTTTGTTCACTACATAGGCTTCGACATTACAAGAGACCTAGTTTTACTATTTTTTAAATCTTAATTTTTTTAAACTTTCATTTTTGAGAGACGGAGCATCAACAGGGAGGGGCAGAGAGAGAGAGAGAGAGAGAGAGAGGCTACAAATCCGAAGCAGGCTCCAGGCTCTGAGCTGTCAGCACAGAGCCCAATGCGGGGCTCAAACCCACAAACCGTGAGATCGTGACCTGAGCCAAAGTCAGACGCTTAACTGAGCCACCCAGGAGCCTCAAGAAATAATTTGAAATACAGGAGGGAATGAGTGTGTGTCCTGTACCCATAGGTATTCTCTACATGGGCGTCTTGACGTGGGTTGTAGGCTTGCATTGTAGATACTATCAAGTTGTGGAACTCCAAAGAACAAAAATAACATGATAGGAGATTCCTACTGATGCCTTTACCGGTTATCTTCCACCACTTTGTGTAAACGTATTCACACAAATGTTCACCCTGAAATTCTTTNTAACTGACTAAGCCACTCAGGCGCCCCTGAAATTCTTAATGCTTCTAATTCATTTGTCCTACACACAAACATATGTCTACGTCGGGAACTCATTAATTCATCTGGTAAACCAGTCTGGTCCCTGTTTAGCTGATGGGGAAGTTCTTCCTTTACCCTGAGGCTTCTTATGATTCCCACGTATGAAAAGCAGAACTTGGCCCAGAAGCTGCCATAAAGAGTTGTAGTCACTATGACAAAATACTCTAATATCACCTTTGAATTAATGTTGATGAACCGTCATGCATTTAATGATGCCCTTCATGTTTAGTGTAATAATTGTAGACCTCTGTAGAGATACGGTGTTGGGTATGGTATGAATTTTGAAGAACTGCTGGCACAGCTATGGGTGGTCAGTCAGTGACCAACAATACCTCCATGTGTTTCTCCTCCAGCTTCTCAGGACCACGTTATTTCTAGTCTTGTGGTCAATTTGCTAGTATTTTCTGTGGATGGTACATAGCCACAGCACAGTGTTTCAAAAAATGATTTATCATATGTCATACGCTTATTTGGACAAGCTATTTTTAATACAATGGTAGCATTTGCTAGGGCGTAAAATAAGTGTCTTCTAGAAATAAACCCATGATAATTTTAGAATTTGGAATAGTAGAATAGCTTTATAAGAACCTTAGCAGACTTTGATTTTTAAGTCCTAATACTTAATACAAATAGTTTGGGAAGAATGTTAAGTCAATATTTTCAATCAAATGTTTTCTCACAAAGCAGTTGAAGATTGTTTTTTGAACTGTTGTACTAAGGGACCTCCTGAATTTTGATATTTTGAGATACTTCCATTAGAAAAAATACACCTGGGGTGCCTCGTTGGCTCATTTGGTGGACCGTGCAACTCTTGATCTCAAGGTTTTGAGTTCGAGCCCCATGCTGGGTGTAGCAATTACTTGAAAATCGTTCTATTTTTTTCTATAGAGATTTTATGTCTAGCTTTTAAAAGAAAGTCCTGTGCTATTAACTTTCTGGAAATGTGTGGAATATTTTAAAAAAACCGCATAAAAATGGGTCCACATACATTCATGGAATAATAATTATCAGATAAGAGCTGCGGTTGAGTCCTGCAAGAGTGCTGTAGCTGTTTACTAACTTCTAAGATGCATTCTCTGTTTGCTAAGACTAGAGAGAGTTTCTGGCTAAGAAGTGAATGGTCCCTAAAACTTTTTTGCCAACGTTTATGTACGTAAAGACTCTCCTGTGTGGCTGAGTCGGTTAAGCGTCCGACTTCAGCTCAGGTCATATCTCCCGGTTCGTGGGTTCGAGCGTCGCATCGGGCTCTGTGCTGACAGCTCAGAGCCTGGAGCCTGTTTCAGATTCTGTGTCTCCCTCTCTCTTTGCCCTTCCCCCACTCATGCTCTGTCTCAAAAAATAAACTATAAAAAAAACCTATCAAGTGCATTTTGTGGGATCCTCATAAAATCCCACTGGTGCTTCTATCTATTTTGCCCCCCGTGTGTCATTCCTGCCGTGTGGGCCTGCCAGCAGCTGGCCGGGCTTCTCTCTGTTCTGTGTTCGCGAGACCATGGTCTATGGATTTTTTTTTCCCCCCCTAAACCTCACCTTGCATAAGAAAACTCTGGGTGCGTTTGAACTGGGGCAAGGCTGATTTCTGTTTGTAACACTCTGGGGGATTTTGTTAAAGGCGGTCCTCATTTATGGTCACCCCCTCCTACAGTGCGTTTTCCATAGGCCTATTATGAAGGCTAATGTATATAAAGGACTTTTTTACACCATGCCTGGCTGAGTGCTCTACAGGTTTTGATATTACTGTCGTTCCTGTTTTGGATGATCTGTTTGGCCATAACTCTCCTTCCGAACTTGTTACATATCCCTTGAGATGGAAACAGCCAGGTTTCGAATTGCATTTATAAGGATTAAAAGATAATGTGCAAACTGAACAGGATGAATGTATTTTAAGGAAGAAACAGAAACCTTCCTTTTTTGCAGCAACCTGATTGAGATGAGCTGTAGTATTTGCCTCCGGCTTATCATGGATTATTTTATTTTATTTCTATTTTATTTTTGGGGGGAGGTTGTGGGTTTTATGTATTTTTTTAATAGTTTGTTGTCAAGTTGGTTTCCATATAACACCCAGTGCTCATCCCAAGTGCCCTCCTCCATGCCCATCACCCTCCTTCCCCTCCCCCACCCCTATCAGCCCTCAGTTTGTGCTCAGCATTGAAGAGTCTCTCATGGTTTGCCTCCCTCCCTCTCCCCCACTGTTTTCTCCCCTTCTTCTCCCCCATGGTCTTTGGCTAAGTTCCTCCTAATCCTATACGTGCAAACATAGGGTATGTGTCCTTCTCTGCCTGACTTATTTTGCTCAGCATAACACCCTCAAGTTCCATCTACGTTGCTACACATGGCCACGTTTCATTCTCATTGCCATATCCTGGATAATTTTAAATAAGTATTTACTGGAAAAATGGTAATGGAAAAAATGAGCCGTGTATGCTCTGCTTTTTAATTTTAAGTTTTGAACTGCCAGAGGGGGAAGGTAATTAGGTCAAGTAAAAGGGTGAAGGAAGATTGGTATACGAGTCTTGTGCCCCCCAGTGACTGACTTTTCACCCATAGTTTGTCTGAGCCTGTGTTTCCTCACCCGTCTGGTGGGAAGCATACTCTCCTTGCAGGCTCGTCCTGAAGCTGAACGAGGTTATAAATGTGAAAGTGTCTAGAATGTAACGAGCCATGGATCTCCTATATCCCACCTTCCATAACCTATCAGATAGGCTTCTTGCTCTCTCTAATGGTAGTGAATACGGTAACCTAAAAGTTCCCATTTCAACCACTTTGGAGTGTACAACTCGGTAGTATTAAGTACATTCACATTGTTACTCTCTCCATCTTCCGGAGGTGAGACGTAATGTCCACGGGACAACTCCTTGCCCTCCCCCCCGCCGTTTCCCTGGCCCCTGGCCACCGCCGTTCTCCTCTCGGTCTCCTGAGCCTGTTCTGAGTTCCTCATGAAGTTCTACTCCCCTGTGGGGAGCTCCCGTTCTCCATCAAGTTATCCGTCTCTCCTCTTCAGTTCTTCTATGATTTATCTCCTGGCTTGTGTACCACACATTAAACACTATTAAATGCAAGCACCATTTAAAATCCATAGAAAGGCTTAGAGGAAGTTCACATGAGTTTTTCCTTCCTGCTTCTGCAGTGTGGTGGACTTGACTGTGCGCCTCCTTCCCTGCTGATCCTGGGAACGTTGGGAGAAGCTGGGACGAGGCTGGGGGTGGAGGGCTGCGGGGGGGAGGGTGGGGGGTTTGGCACGGGCTTTTAAGCCAGTTCTGCTTTGCCAAGTCGGGGGCTTCTACGCCACTGGTTCAGGTCCCGATTTCTTCACTTCTACCGCGACCTCGACGCCCATTTCCTTCCCATCAAGGTTGTTGGAGGTTATGAGTCCACAGGCAGTGAACGCGCTCTACCTCTTCTGTTTTGTCTTCAGTAAGCCACATGAGGCTGGCTGTGCTCCTTGTGTCCCAGGTTGCCTGTCCCCTCTCCCCACACCCCTTCCCACCCTGCTTTCTGGCTGCAAGGCCTTTACTCAGGCTGCTTTCCCCAGAGTGCTCTTTTTCTACTGACACTGTTCCAACCTAGCGAGCTCTGTCCTTAAAGACTCAGTTCTCCTCCCCCTTAAGGCGCATTTTCTTCCTTGCCCTGCACCTCTGCCCTTTGGAGGTGGAGCGACCCCTGCCTGTGCCCCAGCTTTGCACAGACTTTCCTGTTGCGGAGCTTCGCCCGGTGCATCAAATCCATTTCTGTGTCTTCAGTTCTGCAGCTCTGCTGTGGCCTCCTTGATGGCAGAGTCTGTCTGTTTTCTGCTCTGGCCTCCTTGATGGCGGAGAGTCCGTCTGTTTTGTGCTGTGGCCTCCTTGATGGCAGAGTCCGTCTGTTTTCTGCTCTGGCCTCCTTGGTGGCAGAGTCCATCTGTTTTGTGCTGTGTCCTCCTTGATGGCGGAGAGTCCGTCTGTTTTCTGCTGTGGCCTCCTTGATGGCAGAGTCTGTCTGTTTTGTGCTATGTCCTCCTTGATGGCGGAGAGTCCATCTGTTTTCTGCTGTGTCACCCTTGATGGCACAGTCTGTTGTATCTGGCGTTCGCCCAGCACCAAGCACAGTTGGGGCCAATAGGAAGTGGAAAAATCGTGACCGAATGACTTTGTGCTACAGGTGAAGGTCAGGATCACACAGAAAATAGGACTTGGGTTAACGTATTGTTCTAAGATTTCCCTTCACACTTAATTGCTTATTGAACAGAGTAGAGCCCCCAACACACTTACTTATGCCTCAGAAATTGATGTATTGTGTGGTTTTGATGTGCTTTTACGTATAAAATCTTCTTGCAAAGGGGGCAGCTGAGTTAAATGCTTTTAATGTCAATTCTTCAGATTTAACAGATATCTGCCCTCAAATGCAGGTACCTTTGGGATTTAATGTGATTGCTGGCATCCTTGCTCCTTTGTATTAGTTGAAGTTTACAGTTTGTTCATTCATCAGATGTATTTTTGGTACCTAGTCCACATGAGTCCCTGCACTTGGGGTTGGGGATACGGTGGTGGGAGAGCGAGCCTGCTGCAGTTAGGAGTCTGACCTTCTTGAGAAAGGGACTTAGAGGACACACATGTGGCTGCGGCTATGCGACAAGTTCATTGCCCCTCTGCTTTTGGGCACAGGTCCTCGGCCTCTTGAAAGAGGGGGACTGGGAGCATCAGAGTGGCCCTCTGGTGTGCGTTCCCAAGGCTGGAGGTGGGACATGCCATTCTGCAAGGGCTTGCCCCGTTTACAGGCTCCTGCCCACGGCACTTCCTGTTAGGCTGACTTTGGGGTGCAGACTGCTCCCAGGCCAGAGAGGAACCTGCAGCCCCTACGGCGAGGTCACAAGTGAGGTGTGGGCCTGCAGAGCTCGCGCTGCCAGCTGCTACTCTCCACTCGTGGGGGAGGACACCAGCACGACCCCGTCGTGTGACTTGTCCAGGACCCCTCGGCCTGCCCGGGGCCGCGGAGTGACCTGCCTGAGGTGCAGACGGTGCACCTGTCTGGAAGTCTATCTGCCTTTTATTATTTCTATGCACCAGCAGCCGCAAGCAGTAAAGATCCTCTCCTTGAACAAGGCTTCAATTGGGTTAAGTTCTAAACAATGGCTGTGATTATGAAATTGGAAAGATTTTATATATATGTAAAATTATACATCTGTATGCTTCAAATAAACTTGTTAATTTATTTTAGAGAGCAGGAGCACGGGAGGGGGGGGAGAATCCTAAGCGGGCTCCATGCCCCATGTAGGGCTCGATCCCATGACCCTGGAATCGTGATCTGAGCAGAAATCCAGAGTCAAATGCTCAACCAGCTGAACCATACAGGTGTCCCGAGCATATTTTTTTATTTTAAAGAAGCACTGTACTCTTCATGGAAGTCCGCACATACAGGTAACCCTCTAGCCCCAGTGTACAGAGACCAGATTTCATAATAATCTTAACATTGATTTATTTTTATAATTATTCATGGTTTTAAGATGTAAGATCAAACGAGGAAAATAAAATGTAGCACTAGTGGTATTATTTAGTAACTGTCTAAATTACCCCTTTTACAGACATTTTGGTTTCTTTAAATTTCACTTACTAGTTTCTTTCCATTTTATTTTTTAAATATTTATTTTTGAGAGAGCATCAGTGAGCATGAGCAGGGGGGTGGGGGGCAGGGAGAGAGGGAGACACAGAATCTGAAGCAGGCTCCAGGCTCAGAGTGGTCAGCGCAGAGCCAGATGTGGGGCTCAAACCCACAGAGCTGAGCTGAAACCAAGAGTCGAACGCTCAGCCGACTGAGCCACTCAGGCACCCCTTCACTTACTAGTTTCTTGACCGTTATTGACAGAAATATCGCGGCAACCTATAATCAAAGGACTAAAGTTCAAACTGTTACGGTATAAAAACAGTTGCACTTTTTTTTGCCACAATAAAAACTTACTGACATGATTATACAAAGTTTAATAAAGACAGTGTTTGCTGTCGGGTCTCTTTTTCCTAGTCAGGTTTTTGTTTTTATTTCACGATTGTTACTGGAAGTAATTTTGTAAATTGAGGAGGGAACTTCTTAAAACAACAGCAAAACCACTGTCCTGGGTGTCACACATTGGGTACGTGGGTCACTGCCTGCAGCTGGCATCGTGGTGAGCCCGCCTTGACCTGGCTCTGGACTGTGACTGTGTCCCTGACCACGGGCCTGCGCTCCTCCTGCCCCTGTGGGGGTGGATTTAGATGTAGGACGGTTTCTTCCGGGGCTTTTCAAGGTCTCTTCTAGTTGTGAAACCCTGTGTTTGAATGGATCCTAAGCTGGGGACCCGGCATGGATGGAACAGCGTTGGGCCCTCACTGCTGCTGGTCCCCGGTGCCCACGGCGGTGGGAGCCAGTTTCTCTTGCCCGTCGGTAAAAGTTCAAGGTAGTTCATGGATGCAGCCATCTATTCGCTGCTGCTTCAGTCCCTGAGACCAGGAGTGAGTCAGTTACTCTAGATTTCCCTCTGCACTTGGAAGGAAGATGTATTCTCTATAGAATCCAAAGGTCATTTGTTGAGGCTTCTTAATTACATTTTTGAAGTCTATATTCTTAGTCTATCCAATTAGTGTGATAATAGCATTCATCTCCTGTTACAACGTTTTTGGTCAATTTACTTACGATTTTTGCTTGACATGTTTTCATGCTTTGTCATTTAACATGGAATTTGTCCCGTTGGTGGTAACATAGCTATAATTAGTACTTTGGCCTATATTTGTTTTGCTCTTAAACTTGATTGCATGTTAATATTCCGGCTTTTGCTTGGTTTTTGTTCATATTGTATGATTTTGTTTATAAATTTTTCTGTTGAATAACAAAATCCCCGCCCCCCCCCGAGATCCTTTTTTTATTCAGTAGGTTCACTTGACCTATATTTATAACTTCTTGATCATTTTGTTGGTTATTTTTGTTGGCTTGCCTTTTTCTTGACTCTTGGCCTTGATCAATGAAACTCATTTTGGGGATTACTAACAAATGGAAGGCACTAAGGGTAGACCCATCCATTTTGGCCACACTGACCATGTAGGGTCTGTGGGATGTGTAGGCAGGGTTGTCCAAACAGGGCATGTGGTAGAGGTTGGGGTTGGAGGTGGATCTGGTGACCGTGGTGGCAGTTTGAACCTTGGAAGTGGAAAAGATGGTATAGATGTTGACTGAGGCCAAGGGCGGACCCTGAGGAAGATCCCCATTCAAGGATCCATTTGTGAAAGAAAAGGAGCCATCCGAGGTGGAGGCGGTGACCGGAACAGGAGGGCTGCAGAAGCCCAGGACGGCCCTTCACGGGGAGAAGGAAGGGTGGTAGATGTGGACAGGAGTCCCTTGGCCGTGATCGTCACTGAGGCATTTCTGTTAACGAGAGAGCCTCGCAGGCCGGCTAGTCGTAGGTCAAAGGCTAAATGGGCGTGGGGGGGACGGCAGGGTAGCATTGTCGTCTTGAACGAAGTTGGCAGTGAAGGGAGATGAGGAAAGGCTGAAAGAAGGGGAGAAAAGGAAGGATTTTAAGAATCGTCGTGGGGCGCCTGGGTGGCTTAGTTGGTTACGCGTCCGACTTTGGCTCAGGTCATGATCTCCTGGTTCGTGAGTTCGAGCCCCGCGTCGGGGTCTGTGCTGACAGCTCAGAGCCTGGAGCCTGCTTCAGATTCTGTGTCTTCCCCTCTCTCTCCCCCTCCTCTGTTCTTGCTCTGTCTCTATCAAAAATAAACATAAAAAAAAAACCTTTTGCTTGGAAACCTGGGCGGCTCAGTCACTTAAGTTCCGACTCTTGATTTTGGCTCGGGTCACGATCTCCTAGTTGTGAGATTGAGTCCTGTGTCCTGCTCCATGCTGGATGTGGAGCCTGCTTACTGTTCTCCCTCTTTCCTGCTCTCTCTGCCTCTGCTCCTCCCCCACTGACATGTGTGCCTTCTCGCTGTCTCTCAAAAACAAACTACCTTGCTGAAAATGGTGGAGAAGGGAGATCGGATAGGTTAAGGGTATTGGGCCCGGAGTATCCGATCCTGAGCTCAGGTGCAAAGGTGGTCTTGTTCCCTTTCAAAGATAGGATGGGTGGCACCTGGGTGGCTTAGTTGGTTGGGCGGCCGACTTTGGTTCAGGTCATGATCTCAAGGTTTGTGGGTTTGAGCCCTGTGTCGGGCTCTGTGCTGACAGCTCAGAGCCTGGAGACTGTTTCAGATTCTTTATCTCCTTCTCTCTCTGACCCTCCCCTTCTCACAGGGTCTCTCTCTATCTCTCAGAAACAAATAAAAAAATGTTAAAAGAAAAAAAAAATGGAAGGGCTGAGGCCAGGAGAGCCAGCAGCTTGTGTGCTGTGAGGAGCAAGGTGAATCAAGTTCAACTGATAGCTTCTGTGTGCCCCACCATGGGGGTGGGGGTAGGGTGGAGAGTTTGAAGGCAGTGAAGGGTTGGAACAGCCAGTGGTGCTTGGGAAAGGGAGCTGTCCAGGCTGTGTGGCACAGAGGACTTAGGTGATGTTGGAAAGGTAACATAGGTACCTTATGTGAAGGGCCCCACTTAGTTTTGTGTTGTTGAATAATATACTTTTTTAATCTTCTGGTGGGGGGTGGGGAACACCAAATGAAGTCAGTCTGAGTGTTGCCTTCTGTGTGTTGTAGGTATAATTTCCAAGTGGGGACTTTGTGTAGTGTGTGTGTGTGTGTGTGTGTGTGTGTGTGTGTGTGTGAAAGCCTTGACCTTTCTGCCACTGCAGAGGACTCTTGCTGCCAATATTGGATCACTTATAAATATTTTAGTAGGTTTCCTGGAAGCAAAACCATACTGCAAAGGGTATAAAAGCTTGTTTGGCAGAGATGAAGGTAGGAAGGATTTATGATGACAGGGGAGAGTAATGGGGAACACAGCTTATTGGTTTTTTGGTTTGTCTTGTTTTTGCATTTTTGTTTTGTTTTTAAGGGGCAAGGATTCTTGGTATCTGCTGGTTTTTAGGAGAGCTTTGCTGTTCTGATATTCACTGGACCTTCATCTGTGTTTAACAAAAGAAAAAAAACAAAACCCTGAAAACATAAGGCTAAAAATTGATCTGAAGCTTCTGGTATTTTTATAATTGTTCTTAAACACAGCTAACTTGACTTTCCTTTTCATTTTCTGGGACATCTTCTATCCGATCCTTCTAGCAGTGAGTAAGGCTGACCCTGATTTCAGCACCATGATGTCAATAAATTCACGCGGACCTGTGGGTTTAGCCTATAAGCTCTGCCATGTTCTTCCAGCCCCCTGGTGGGTCTTTGGTAACTAGCCTCCTTTTGATCCATCTTTCTTCCCAGCCTTTCACCTCTCCTATCCATTTACTGTTCCCTTTCACAAAGCTAGTTAGGTGTTTCCTCAGATTTCCCTTTAGCTAACTGTCTGCCACATTGAACACTTGTGTGGGCCTATGTGTTAATGAGATATTATTGTCTATATTTTCCATGCTGTACTGACTTATTTCTAACTGGAAGTCTGTACATCTTGATCCCTTTCACCTATTTTGCCCATCTGCTTCCTTCCTCACCCCTCTGGCAACCCTCATCTGCTCTGTGTCTGAGTCTGATTTTTTTTTTTCTTTCTTATTCCAAACAGAAGTGAAACCATATGGTATTTGTCTTTCTGACTTATTTCATGTAGCATAATATTCTCTAGCTTCATCCTGGTCATTACAAATGGCAGGATTTTCTTTTTATGGCTGAGTAATATTCCATGGTATTAATGTACACCTACCACATCTTTCTTATCTATTCATTTATCAGTGGACACTTGGGCCGGTCTGTAGCTTGGCTGTTATAAATTATGTTATAGTGATAGTGTCAGATTTTTTTTTTCTACTAGACTATCCGAAGTTTTATGTAATAGGCTAATTCTACAATTCAAGACTTAATGCAGTTGTATGTGTCCTCCAAATGAATAGTTGTTGAGGAGAGTACATGAGTGGGGAAAAAAGATGGTGAGCATCTTCAAAAATGGAAACAGTTGAGTAAGTGGTGCAGCCCACTTCGTCTCAGTTTCCCTGGGTCTGCTAGTTCTCTGCCATCTCCCACTTGCTTGTTAGACAAATGAATAGATTTCCCATTCATTGAGACTTCTTTCAAAGCCTTTCATGAAACCCGTGTTAAAAGGAAGAAGCCATTTTGTTCTTACATTAGTTAGCTCCTGACAGGAATAGTCTTTAAAGAAATTTGAAACAAAATTAAGGCAACTTACTCCAAATGGACCTCCACTTCCTCACTAGAGAAGATGAAGCTGGTCCCACCCGTGAAGGGATTTTTGAAGATGAAATACAAGAGGCAAAAAAGCACACACACAGATAAGCACAGGGAACAGTGCCTGGGACACTTGGGATTTTCGGTCCATGTTGGCTCTGTTGTTCCCACTAAAATGGGTGATGGGGCTTGGGGTGACCAGGTGCTAGGAACACAGCCCTTTACACTCCATCTTTGAGAAATGTCTGTCCATCAATCTTAAGAACAAAATCGTTCCTAGCAAAATGAGCTTATGTGGGAATAGGGGAATTGCGATTCAGGATAAGCAAGCTAGGGAAAATCCATAGGCAAGTCTGAAGCTGAAGGGCCAGCTTTTATTAGATTCTAGAGATAAATCAACGCAGATTAGTTGCCTGCTTTGAAAAATTCTTTTAAGTTTCAGGCAGGCCATTAATATCAAAAAAAAGATGGAGGGAATATTGTGCGAGATTAAAGACACTGGGTGAGCTTTTATTTCTTGTGAAGATTATATTATAGGTTTCACATTTCAATGTAATACCCATTGAGTCTGAATTACACAGAGTAACTCAAGTTACTACTTCTTAGGTTTGGTTTAGTTATTCAAAATCATGGCTAGTTTTAGGACTAATCATTGCCTACTGAGCTTCTGACTGGGGGAAATAAGTTTGAACAGCTGAATGAAAATGGAATTTATAATGCCTAATTTGGTTTAGACAAAAGTTCTTTTCAGAGTTAAGTTTTCTTTTCAGATAAAATCTTAGGAATATTTTGGATCGTATGGTATTTTTCCTTTAACGAGAGAATTTGTGGGTGGGTTAAGCTGATGAAAGCTAGTATCTATAATTTAGACCATTGTGGTGGTGTTTTTTTTTTTTTTTGTGGCCCACTTCCCCTCTTGAAGATAGGGAAATAAAAATAAAATTTCATTTTCTGGTATTTGTTTATCGTAATGGTGGCCCATTTTACCCAACTTTATAAGCTGTGTACCCACATGCACGGAAGCACACACGGTGAACAAGTTGAACATGTTGGGTGCCCGCTGTGGCCAGACATGGGCTCTATGTTAGGGATCCAAAGGTCAGTCGGTTGGGACGTGCAAGGTAGGAGAGAGAAGCAGGTGCTTCAGCTCTGGTGTGACGCATATTTGTGAGAAGAATATGGGAGGTCAGCAAATGTAGCATTAACATTTGTGTGCATGACTGGAATTTTCGATGGCAGACCTTCATTAATAGAATCTGACATCGTATCTTCAAAATTTCTAATAGAAACCAGTAAGCTTTGTACTTGGAAAAGGACTCTATTCCTTCAACAGTCGTCCTTTGCACAAACTGTTCTTTTTCTACACAGGAGTATCTGTTTCTGGTAGTCATGTTCTCAAATAATACTACAGATTCAGCCTCTCAGACATGGGCTCTACTTTTTTTCTGCACTGATGATGTGCTGGACAGTTAGGCTTCTCTATAAAACTTTACCTTTTGGTTGTAGGATTGGCCCCTGTGGATAATGCTGCTTTTGTTAATACTATACTTTGGCCAAGCTCAGAAGATGAAGTTAGGTAGAATGAAGCTAGTTTCAAAACGTTTTTTCTTTCCCTGCAGGTGTGTTGAAGTAAAAATTTGAAGGTGGGGGTTTTGGAGAGCAGTAGTAGTAAGAGATCATATTTGTTGAGAACTTATTGCATACCAAACAGGATTTCTATGGACTGAGTATTTACCTCTCCTATTTTAGTGGATGAAACTTAGGCACAGAGTGTTAAAATAACTGGCCCAGGATTCTTTGGGTGTTGGGAAGGAAAATTTTTCCTTCCACCTTCTAGACTCTTTGGTCTAATTAAGAGGACGTAATTAGGTTAACAGGTAAAAAATTAATTTTGTACTTAAGGGAGACCCATAAAAATATGGGACTCAAGTGTAAGTCAGGCAGTTGAAGCTTCTTATACCATCCTAAGCTACGGAATGGGATCGGGACAAGGGGACTTAAAGGGGAGGAGGGTAATCCACAGGACAATCAGAGCTGATGCCTGGTAATTAGACATTAGGTGTACAAATAGGTCATTCAGATAAAAGTTATCTCTGGTAATAACTCGTTCTCTGAGTCAGGCTCCCTATTTAAATTCTTGTAGGGAGTTGAGGGAGAGAGGGAGGTTCTTCCTGAGTGCTGGGTCTTGACTGCCTTCAGCTCAAAATAATCTCTATGCCTGAAAGGCACCTTTGGGGGTGCTGTATTATGCTTTGCTTCATGGCAAACCCAGCAGTCTGGCTCGTGCTTCTAGTCATGGTGCCACATCCGTTACTGGAATGAGACCGAGTCCTAGATCCAGAGATAATTCATATGCAGGTAATACTGATATTTTGCTCCGATCAGAACATGAGGACACAGACACTTGGCCTAGGGAAGATCAAACTGCGATCTTTTACTTTTGACAGTAAAATAATAGTGCTGCATGGGAGGGGATAAATGTCCCCCAAGATCCACTCCCCATTGTTCATCCCCATGCTAATTATCCCCCCTGTATTGAGCCTCAGTAGGTGGTATCATTCAGGCCAACTAGAAACACACAGACCCTCGTGTATAGTAACTGCCATAGACTGAATTTGTGTTTCCCTCAAAATTTATATGTTGAGACCTAATTCCCAGTGCGGTGGTTTTGGGAGGGGATGAGGTCATGAGAGCTTTAGGGGTTAGTGCCCTTTCATAAAAGTGACCCCAGAGAGTTCCCAACTCCTTTGACCCTGTGAGGACAAAGCTAGAAGACAGCTATCTACAAACTAGGAATCTAGCTCTCCTCAGACCATGGATCTGTGAGCTTTCAAAACTGAGAACTACATTTCTGAGGTTTACAAGCCACCCAGTTTGTGGTGTTTATGTTACAGCAGACTGAATGAAATAAGACCATATTGTGTCATTGAATAGCATCCATAACATTTAAGGAAGTCTTAGTAGTCTGGAGTATTACAATATGAGGGGGAGGCCCCAAAGGAATATGGACCTTAGAAATGGATTATGAAGTTGTGGGTCTTTGACCCTACTACAGATGTAGTTCCTAGTTCTTAAATTATGTCTGTGTAATGTTTTAGAACATGAGACTTGCAACTAAACCTACTTGGTTTGAGTCTTGGCTTAGCTATTGCCTGGGATCACACACCTAGTCAAGGCCAGTACCTTCTTTGAGAGTGTTTCCACTTTTGTAAGTCGGTGCCCAGTGAACAGATTTGTTCTGAAGGTTAATTGCTTGGCATATGTTAATTACTAAGTTGGATGGAAACAATTCCTTCTATAGGCACTGTCTTCCGTCATGGAGGAACTATATAGCTATTTTCTCATTTTGCCAAACGAGGTCCCCATTCTCCTCTCCAGTGTGTTCTTTCATTTAATATTTGTTGAATACTTGAGTGTCTTGATTTAGTTAGGAAGACACCGCAAATGGTAAACTTCAGATTGTATCAAGGGCGGTCAAGAAAATAAGGGAACATAAGGAACAGTCAGGGTGGGGTGGGGGAAGATCAGCCTGATACCTCTCTGGACGTGATATAGGTGTCAAGATCTGGGGAAGAGAAGGAGCCAACCACTTAGAGGAGAGGTGGGGAGGATACTGGCAGAGAATAGGAGGGGCTGAGCCTGGTGAGAGTAGCTGGTGACAGCCGGGGAGCCACTGTCAACCTCAGAGTTACTCCCGTTGTTCACAGTGATGTGATCTCACCCCCATGGTCCTAGGGCTGGATCGCCTGGACTCCCCAGTGTGACAGTCCCATAGGTCACCAAGGCTATGCATCCAGTGGGGAAGAGGAAACTATTTCCTCACAAAGCCTTCCTTTTAAAGATCTCGAGGTGCCCTCCGAAAATACACTGTCTTAATCCTGTATGACTTTGTAGTATGGTAAAAATAAGATTCCCTTTGCCCTGAACTTGAAAAAAAGGCTCCATATAGTGAATGAGATGCCACACGCGTCATTAAAAATTATCAAGGAGAGTGTCCACGCCCTTTGTTCCCCTAGAGAAGTGAAGTGAACTCTGTTATATTGTGATAGAGCTTTTCTGAAGGTTTAATTGAAATGCTCAGGTGTGATATGAGAGGATATGCATAGAATCTTGCTTAAACACCTTTGGGGGCGCCTGGGTGGCTCAGACACCCTCTTGCGCCCCCCCCCCCCGATTAAATTTATCTTAATCAGGTAGAATAAGACCGGCAGACCCAGAAGCGACGTCAAAAGGAAGAAGTTTGTACTGGCAGTTCCCCGGAAGCAGGAGCTAGGCCATGCCGTGCAGGGCCACCCAGGGAAACCCCGCAACACTCTAGTGGCAGGGGGTTGGGGGCAGGCATGAGCAACAGCTTTTCCTGTGGGAGGCTTGATGAGGAGATTTGGGTTGGGGTGGTTTGAATGACCTCAGTAGCTCTGGGACGCGGGGCTGCCCCTGGCTGCCTGGTGTCTGAGTCCGGGATGTTCGCAGGGCAGGTGTGCTGTGCAAGAGCTTGTGAAGCAGGCGGTGGGTGGGTAGGGGCTTTCAGTTGGTTGGTTTGCGTATGCGGGACGTGGTCCCCGTAGAGCCCCTTGCTCCTTCTAGAGATCAGGAGAGCTGGGATAGCTATGAGGGAGAGAGAGACAGAGAGAGAGTGAGCGAGCACAGCCAACTCTGAGAGGTGAGTCTTCCCTGATGAGTGATGCCCTAGATGCCCGGGCATTAGGAATACAGAAAACCAGAAACCACAGTTAGAATGTGACGGGAAGCCTGTAGTTACCTGTAATCAACCACAGACGTTGAATAACTTATAATGGAGCCACATGTAAGATTCAGGGCCGAAAGGGGGAGCTGAATTTCCTCACACTTTAGGGAAGGGGTGGTTGTTCCTCCCCCCGGGCTCTGAGGAGAGGCCCTGAAGGATGGTTGGAAGAGCCGGGGGTTTCAGAGGGAAGTATGGTTCCAGTCAAAGAGAAGAGAGAGGAGCTCGGTGAGCAGTGGAGGGAAGACCGGCCTGGAGGCAGGGCTGTTGGACCTTGTTAGGGGCTGGGGGGCATTAGGCCCTGATCGGCAGTGCGGGTCCAGACCCCATGCCCCTCACTTGGCTTCCTGACACTACTTCTCAAAAGCAAAGCACTTTAGTCCTTTTCAGATACTAGTGGTTATTTGGATCGTGGGTGTTTCTGAATATGAAGTCGTCGGGTGTCCTTGTACGGGTACAGGGTACATTCCGGGGCCTTAATTAGCAGGTGAGAGCTGATGACAACAGTTTCCAATAGGCTCTGATGGCGTCGGGAGTGAAAAAGTAAACTAACGGGAGACATTTGGCTATCTTCTTTATCCAGGAAAGACTTTAGGCCGGGAGCTTCATTGTAATATCATTGTAATGTTCTTGGCAGAATGAGTGTCCTCTGAAATACTGGAGCCTGGAATGCCGCAGACAGACATGTGCTCATTTTCTGGTGAGGGACTCTGTTACTGGCTGTGCCCAAATGGGATTAGAATCCATCAAAAGTAATTGAGAGTCTGGGCTTCAGCAGATCTGAGTTTGAATCCTACCTCTGCCATTTTTGTGTGTGTGTGGGGAGGGGTTGACAAAGGACGAATTAAGCTGCCATCAGCAACGATTATAATACTGAGGATAGTCAGACTCCAGGGGTTCTGTTGTGTTCCTTCCTCCGCCTGAAACCCTGACTAACCCGGTGCCACGTGTCCTCTGGGCTCTGGTATCCCTTTCTCCGTGTCTGTGTTCCATGCTTACTGGGGCCATGGTGCCTCTCCTTGCACCGTGTAGTTGCCTGTCTGCCGCGGTGTAGACCCTACCTGTCCCTAGATCAGCGTCACGTTAGGTGTGACCGTGTAGATCCAGTGTTTCGTGGTTATTGGCTTCCCATTCCATTTAAAGAGGCGTTGCTGGGACGCCTGGGTGGCTCAGTGTCCGACTTCCGCTCAGGTCATGATCTCACGGTTTGTGAGTTTGAACCCTGCATGGGGCTCTCTGCTGTCCACACAGAGCCCCCTTTTTTGGATCCTCTTTTTCTCTGTCTCTGCCCCTGTCTCGCTCATGCATGTGCTCTCAGTCTCTCTCTGTCTCTCAAAAATAAATAAGCATTAAAAAAAAAAAAGGCATTATTGAGGAACCTGAGGGAGGAAGTTTGAGTTGATTAGTTTGGAGAAGAGAGAACTCCGGGAACATGGACCAAGCTTTCAGAGGAGAGGGTCAGGCTGCTTTGGTAGGTGAACCTACCATCCCAGAGGCATCCAAACGGGGCTGTGAGATCGAGGATGACCCATGTGGGTCTGTGTTCCGTCTGGGTCGAAGCCCCTCTCTGATACCGGGACTAGAGCGACGTGAGGTGCCATCTCTCATCACCCCCCACCCTTCATTGTACAGTTGAAACAGATTGTGTAATTAAGACCCTTCCCCAAATGGGTGTGACAACTTAGTGACAATTTACCCAGACTTCTCCTGGTTGCTCTGTGTAGCATCTCCAGAACTGGGTACTGGGTGAGGTCAAACTGGTGAACTCTCCAGGTGGGATAGCCCCCAAGGGGGCTGAATAAAGAGAGAAATAATCTTCCCAGGTGTAGAGATGGAGAAGGAGGTCAGCATGGCGGTAACAAATGAGCTAGGAAATAACAAACCATAAAGAGCTTTGTGGTTTTAAGAGTTGTGTTGAAGTGGACACTTGTTTCTTGGGCAAAATATTAAGCATCGATTCTATCCTAAGTCAATTGGACCTAAATCCATAAGAACTAAGCATCTATTTTCACAGGGGGCCAGAAGCAGGCCTCATTTGCTCAGCAGACAGAAATAACTTCCTCTTGGAGGCAGTGAGATGTGAGAAAGAGAATTAAACACTCTGGATTCCTTCTCCTGTGGATCTTTCAGAATCTGAATGTTTGCCACTTCCCCTGCAATGCTACCATGGATAGTCATCTAGTACATTCTGAAGAATATTGAAGACCTTCAGGTTAAAAAAAAAAAAACCCACAAGGATGGAGTCTGAATACTGAACTGGTTTAGGGTGCCAGGTGGCCATGAGCCTGTCGTTGGCATTCAAGAAATATCGGCACGAAGGTGAGCAGGTCTATGCATACTGGGCCCAATAGAACAGCTCGGGGCCAAACAAGGTGGATGGATCTTTTAAGAAATCTTCTCAGGTAGGATACGGAGATCATGAATCGATCATACTCTGAGAGGAGATGACTTCATAGTGCACACAGATATGTTACGGGCTGGAAAGCATATTAGAAGCATCCAATGGGAATTTGTGGTCACTTTCCTCTACTTCATGCTGGTGGAAGGTTGTTGAGTGGTATTTTTTGTGTGTCTAACTACCTCCTGTGTCATATTTTGGATTGAATATTGTCAGTGTTCAGTGTTGTGTATATGAAAGGAGGATTCAATATGCGTAGAATTTTTCAAAAATTGGCATAGGATTTTGAAAGGGCACGATGGAATTGGTACCCTATTTTAAAATTCTTCACCTGATGTATATTCCATATGATTTTTTGTTTGTTTTGTTTTTTTGAAGTTGTAGTATGAGGGATTATTCACAAAGAGCAAATTTTGTTTTCCTTTCCTTTTTTTTTTTTTTTTTTAAAGTGCCATTCAGACCATTTCTTTGTAATGTAACGGGAAAGGCCACTTACAATCAATGGTCTCCTTGTTGCTAAGTGTGTGCTCAGAAATTCAGCTGTCCTCATTCTGTTTAAAGTCTTTGCTCGGTGGGCAGGTGTGAGGCCATCTGAAGCTATTAACCTCGGCCCATGTTCTCAGGATTATCACACTGTTGATGAAGATTCACACTTACTAAGGGAACTTCTGCTCTACCTTCCCCTCTGTAGGGTACTAGCCCAGTGGCAGTCACTTCACCAAGAAGAGTGTGCGTATCAGTTTAAGATGATTGGATTGAGTATATCCGAGACTGTCTGGTTTGGTCCCTGGTCTCAAGCTTGCGGATAAAAAGACTCATTTTCTTTAGGTTTGTTAGCCAGAGTTCGTTCTCTCTCTCTCTTTCTCTCTCTCTCTCTCCTTTTTTTGGTCACAGCTATTTACTTCTCAGGGGAAATAGTTACCTGTATCCTTCTATTTTAAGAGACCTATTGACCTACACCTTTTCCTCTTTCGTTTCTTTTGTCAAAGCCACATACACCCCCTTGATTCATTTTTCTTCGTAAGACCATTGTTTTCCCCTTTGGTTTCCATTGCTTAACCTTGGAGTCTGGAGTTAGTTGCGAAGTCTGAATTGTAAAACCATTTTGCATCGTACAGCTGGGAATGTATGCCAAAGACACTTTGACACATGGAATTGTACATTAACCTCAGAGACTTCTTAAAGTACAACCCACTATGAATACTTTCCCTTTTTATTTTGGTTCACTCTCAACTCTTTGCTCTTCTTTGGCTTTCAGTAAATCCAATCTAGAGATACTTGATGATAGATGCTTTTCTGGCTCTTAGTTCTGATGAGCCTTGTTTATGAGGAGAGCCTGTCCGTTTATTTCCCTTTCAGAACTGTTGCCAGCCAGCTGTTCTGGTTCTACTAATCTTCATATTATTCTATATAATATATACTACAAAATACTATATAATATACTGTACAAAATCCTATATAATATTAAGATATTGTTAATATCAGACATACTCTTGTTTTTCTTTCTCTTCTCCTATATAGGTATTCTTTCTTGCCCTAGCATCATAAATTTAGCCATACCTTTAAAAAAAATTTTTTTTTCGATGTTTATTTTTTTGAGAGAGAAAGACGGCACAAGCAGGGGAGGGGCAGAGAGAGAGACAGAATCCAAAGCAGGCTCCAGGCTTTGAGCTATCAGCACAGAGCCCAATGCAGGGCTCGAACTCCTAAGCCATGAGATCATGACATGAGCTGAATTCAGTTGCTTAACCGACTGAGCCTCCCAGGCACCTCTTTCAGCCATGCCTTTCTAAGACCTGTGACATAGAAAGGAAAAAGTCTTCACTGAAGAGTATAGAAAGGTCACGTGGCTTCTACAAGCTCGAGCTGAGATTCGAAATCAGCTTTGCATACTCCCTGACTGCCTTTTTCTTTGAATTATTTAGAGGAAACTAGTTCTAACAAATACTTGATTACCTTTCAATATAAAGGACCATTGCTTATAGCTTTGTTTAAATTCTGATTTTGTTTGTGTTGTAGATAATCCCTAATTCTGCCGTCCAGAGCCCTTCCTGCGTCCATCACTGAATGCTGGTCCCAGTTCAGTGCTCTTTTGAGAGGCTCTGACATCATTTTTTTCACCCCTGCTTTCATTGTATGGGTGATTTAATGGATATGTGATTTTTTTTTTTTTTTTTTTTTTATAGTCATGCCCCAAACACAAACTACTAATATTTCCACTCTTTTCTTATTTAATCAATGTGAGGAACAGTCTCCGTTCAGTTCTGGACCTCAGTCCTTGCTGACACTGTGGGGCCCTGTACCACCTGCCCAGCCTACGTGTGTTGAACCAGGAGGTTGTGGAATGTCTCAGACGTTCCTTAGCTCAGAGAGTGGCATTAAGACTGACGCCACCCGCCAGTTTTGTTCCGGGTGTGTGAAAATACTCGGACGTAGGAATGGTCGTGAGATGTTGCTCTCGCCAGTTACACATGGACTAAGGGTATCCGGGGACATTCTACTTCTTGGTAGAGGTGCAGAGCCTTTCTCCTTGGACACAGCTGTGCTCTGAAGGGGGAGCAGGTGATTTGTGACAGTGCGTGGCAGAATGTGAGAGGACACTCAGGATGCTGACGCTTGTGGAGCCGCCGCGTTAGCGCTGGACGGCCTGCCTCTGGGACTTGTGTTCCGAGAGGAAGATCCCCTCTCTCCCCAAGGTGGCTTCGGTGACTTTCGATGAATTTCTGTTTACAAGGAGCAGAATTCAGTTTCTAATTGTGAATATTTTTTATTCTAACCAAAGTATCTGCTGCTTTTCTAAGCATTCATATTCATGTTTGCCTTTCACTTTTTTTTTTTGGCAGTACTTTCATTCTCCTTGGCTTCCAATAAAAAGGACTTTCTTGGTAGTGATGTATATTGTGCTTTTCATTTGAAAATTTGCAAGGTTGAGAAATTGGCCACAATATTGTGGATCAGTCTTAGATTGACTTTTTGTTTTATTCCCACAAGTCATGTGACCATTTTGCCACTAGCTCATAATAATGTCCATTCCCCCAATAGATCTTATTAATCAAAATATTACTGCTAATTGGAATGATTAATCATGCAAAAAACTGTAGAAAAATGCAGCTATATTTCCCAAAAATGATGACTTACACAGATCAGGAAACCAGATCCTCCTCTGAGAATTGGTGTAATACTATAAAGCATGTATGTGTATGGCTTGGAAAAAAAAAAAATCGTTAGAGGCACTTAAGATGGGACCACTTGCTCTGTGCTGTTTCATCAAATAATCGTGTTCAAATCTGCAATAACCATTTTTTAAAAAACAAATAGGGAAACTTAAGTTATTTAGCATTTCTATTTGTGGTGTGAGTTTCTCATGGAAAATGATATCAAGTAGGAGTTACCTTACCAAATGCCAGAACATCTACAAAGCTACTGTAAATTGAACTGGTATTGGTATGGGAATTGATAAAGATCTCCATGGAACTGAAAAATGTGTCCATGTGTTACAAAGTGGTATTTCTATGAGGTGGAATAAATACTTACGCCGGTATCGTTTATTAAATAATATGCCTGTCTGTCAGGATAAAGACAAAATTGAGCTCTTTCCCATACCAGCAAACATAAATTTTGATGGCAAAAATGAAAAGAATGATATTAAAATACCTGTATAAAGAGGGCCCTGCGGTGGCTCGGTTGGTTAAGCATCTGACTTTTGATTTTTGGCTCAGGTCATGATCTCACAGTTCATGAAATTGAGCCCCCCTGTTGGGTTGTGCACTGAGAATGTGGAGCCTGCTTGGGATTCTCTCTCTCATTCTCTCTCTCTCTCAAAATATAAAACCTATGTATTCAGGGGCGCCTGGGTGGCTTAGTCGGTTAAGCGCCCGACTTTCGCTTAGGTCATAATCTCGCGGTTTGTGGATTCGAGCCCTGCGTCCGACTCTGTGCTGACTGTCAGCTCGGAGCCTGGAGCCTGTTTCAGAGTCTGTGACTCCCTCTCTCTCTGACCCTCCCCTGCTCACGCTGTCTCTCTCTCTCTCTCTCCTAGAAATAAATAAAACATTAAAAAAAAAATTAAAAAAGAAACAAAAAAACCCCCAAACCTCTGTATTCAAAGTGGATCTTGGAGACTACATTTCTATAATGGAAGGATAGAGAAAAATTTAATTCCAAACCAAGGTGCTATAAATCTTTGGGGAACATTTGCATTGTCTAGTAAGTCTTTGTAAGAGATTCCATTTAAGAAATTCACCATGAAATGGATGGTCTAGAAATATATTTTATATAGAGTTCATAATTAGATACAACCAAGAATTATTACAGACACTGAAGATCACCCAGCTAATAGGAAAACAGGCAAAAGTATATGAGGAAGTGACAGTGGAGCCAAGCCACGTGGCCCACAAATGTGTGAAAGTATGCTCAACTTTGTTATCATTGAGGAACTGCAAATTAATCTAGCAATAACATTTGGCAGAAGACTGAGTACTGTAAAATGGCTGTTAATTCCTGTAATTGGCAGGGATCTGAAGATCAAGGATATTCCTATATATTGCTGATCAAAACGTGAACATTTAAAATTCTTTTGGGAAATATTTTGCCATCTATTAAAATTAAAAACTTAGGATCCTTTTGGAATAGAAAAAGGACATTAGGTAGCAGTTGAGGAAATCTAAAGTGTGGGCTTTAGTTAATTTTAAGTTAAATGATCCCTAGCTTACATCTATGAGATAGATGAGTAATCCCACTTAAGGTAAACTCACCTGCAATCATGGGTATGCAAACATGGCTATTTCCCATGACCTACTTTCGGGTATAAAGGTCTGGAAATAAAGTAAATTCTCAATAGGATGAATAAATACTATTAAATAGTCATTAAAAATGAATTAGAGCTGTGCCCTTGACTTGCAAGGATTTTGCAGTGTTGAGAAAAGGAAAATTCAGAAAATGGTGTATTGTCCCATTTTTGTGGAACATAGGCATCTATATATGCATGAGTTTGTATCCTGTCTGCGTATGATTTTATAAACCTGAAAATTATGGAAGGGTATATATATCGGTGTGTGTGTGTATGTGTGTGTGTGTATATATATATATGTATAGATAGATAGATTGTTATTAAAATAACCATACGTAGATGGCTTGCCTATTTGTGTTGGGTTAGGTATATATCCACAGAGGCAGATTTACTTGAAGCTAACGGAGCTTACGCTTCAGGACATCTACTTGTCCCCAGGCCCTGGGAGGGAGCCTCCTACACGTTTACATGGCCACTGAGTTTTGTATAAGAAATAGACTTGAACCCTGATTGGGTAAGACCACGGTCTCTTTTCAGTTGGACTTCACCCCTTATCACACTTTTTCTTTTGTTAGAAGGCATTGGAGCGGCATTGGAGGATAAGGAAAATTAGGAAATAACCTCTGTGTGGGTTTAGAGATCTATTTATGTGGTGTGCAGTCACTTTGGTGACTAAATCATTAACTGTGTCCTGGTATAGGGGTGAGGACCAGAAATGTTGCCAGCACCTCACCTGGGGCTGTGGGAGGGCAGGGAGGGTTAGAAGTGTGAAAAGTACACGGAAGCGTGTGGGCCCTGTCGGAGGAACAGTGTTGGAAAGGCTTGGGGCCAGAAGCTAGTCTGTAGGAATGTCTTCCAGATCTTCAGCTTCAGTCACAGAAGAAATCTGGTAGAAGTTTCTCTGAATTTGACAAACAGCCGTAAACATTTTGGGAGATGACTGCATTTTGTTCATGAATTGTGAAGTGGAAGGAAATATTATCAAAATTTCAATGAACAATAACTTCTGAACCATTGCTGCAGGAAAGAATTATCTTTTATGAAAACTGTTAGAAAATTGTCCCGTAAGAAGTGCTCTAAGCAAATGAAATAAAAGAGGTGCAAGGGAAGAAGTGTGGTAGAATACCAGGCAGTTAATAAAATACTGTTTTCTGAAAGGTGCAATGTAGTATATCTCAGGTTTTAAGAATTAGGTTGTGATTTCCCCCCTGTCATTCTGAAGTATTGATTTTTTAAAAATTTTGTATTAAAGCTGGATTCCCCAAGTTGTACGTATATTGTATACACATTCTGTCCAGACTCCGCAAAGTCTGGATCTAGCTGTGGGTATACTAAATGAAAAGATGAGAAAACCTTTTAGGATTACTTAGGAATGAACTACAATACATTGTGTTTTTATATTCGCCCCGAGTGAATATACGAGGACCAATTATTCAACCGAAAAGCAGCTTTAAAGTTCTTCTTTAAACATTGCTTTTTCTGACCGTTTGCTTTTGAAAATTACTGAGGATCTTGATTTTTTTTTTTTTTTTTTTTTTTTTTCCCTTCAGCTCTGATGTGTGGCGCCTGTGTTTTCAGGGTAGAAAACATTGCTGTAATGCCTGGCCAGCAGGGGGCGTTGCGCCATCAGTCTAGGTATGCAGTGAGCTCTGCCTGTGAAGCCCCTAAAGGTGGTGAAGAGAATAAATATTTGATATGGCTTTCCAGAGCTCCGGGTGTGTTAGAGGAAAAGAAATCACTTTCTCTTCCTGCCTCCCACCTCCTCCCCGCCCCCCCCCATGCTTTCTCTCTTGTGTGCATGCACACGGAGTGTTGAAATGCATGTATTACAGGTTGTGCGTTGGGTAGACATGAATAGGGAAAAGCTTGCTAGACAAGATGACCCTCTGGGCTGTTGGCTCAGAAGCAGAGAAGGATGTGGTTTGATGAAAAGAAGAAAGAAAGATGTTCTAGGAATTTGGCAGGGGATTAAAAGAAGCGAGAGAACTTAAGCAAACACTCTTCACCATAAAGCAATTTCTGTTTCAGGGGGAGGAACTTTACTTACTCTCCTTTTTCCTGTGGGCTGAGTTACAGGATAAAGACTCCTGTGCTGAAAGCCAGACTGCTCTTCCCCAAGGAATGACTACATAAAAGTTTTATACTCTGAGTGTTGTACTGATGTTTGTTTCTTGTGAGATTCAAGTAGGGTAGATGAGAATTTCCTTCCTTCTGTCCATAGCCTAGGGCCGGGTTGTTGCTGGCGGAAGGAAGTGACTGTAGGGATTCATGTCACATGTGAGTGGTTCCTACATTTTGTGGTGGGAAGTAGTGTAAGAATGAATTGGGGCTTTAACCTAGTTGCGTGTTCTAATAAACAGTTTCTTATGTATGCCATTTCTAAAACTAGCTAAAAACAAAAGACCCGATGGGTCCGTTGACAGTTATGTCTGGATACTACTAACCTTTATTTAAAATACTAAGTTATTGCCTGGGTGGCTCAGTCAGTTAAGCATCCAGCTTCAGCTCAGGTCATGATCTCGTAGTTGGTGGGTTCAAGCCCCACGTCAGGCTCTGTGCTGACAGCTCAGAGCCTGGAGCCTGCATCGGATTCTGTGTCTCCCTCTCTCTTTGCCCCTCCCTTGCTCACACTCTGTCTCTCTGTCTCTCAAAAATAAACATTTAAAATATGCAGTTTTTAATAAAGCAATAGACATGAGTTGTTAAAAGTTGAAATAGGTGTGGAAGCTTACCGTGAAAATCAAGTCTCCCTCCACATCTCTTTCTGGTTCTTTTCCACCAAAGGCAACCACTTTGAACTCATTCTGCATTTAATTCTTTTGTGGTTTCCACCGTATTTCTTCTTTACATATCTTTATATATATTTATTAAGATTATATAAATATTTTTATATACAGATCTATGAATATATATGAGAGAGTGCACGTGCACGCGAGCATGTGAGCAGGAGAGGGGCAGAGGGAGAGAGCAAGAATCCCAAGCAGGCTCCATGCTCAGCCTGCAGCCTGATGCAGGGCTCAATCCCATGACCCAAGGATCACAACCTGAGCTGAAACCAAGAGCCAGACACCTCTGTTTTCACCATGTTTCCAAATAGGTTTAGAAATCATCTTTCTGAATTCTCTTGTTCATAAAGATTTAACTTCTGACTTTGGTGCCAAGTACTGACATAGTATATTATCTTTGTTTCCTAGTGTCCCTTGCTTTTTCTTCCTCACTTTCCAATACCAAAAAAATTTTTTTATTCGTTTTTCCCTTCAGATCACTACCTATTATACAACCTCTCTGTGTATTTTAAAATAAATCTCTCAGAATAATGTCTCAGTTCTGTTTTTTCCCCCCTAGAGACCTCCTTCTCAGGTAAACTGGCTGCTGTGCGGATATCTTGTAAAGTGATCATCTTAGAACTTCCTTGATGTTTTGTTGAGTTGAATTCTGTTTTTGGATTTTGTGTTAGTGTGTTGTGTTGCGTTTTATTTATTGATTAATCTTTAGTATTGTTAAGCCCATTTTGTAGTAAACGGTTTCCTAACAGAGCTTACAGGAAAGGTAAATTTGAGTGTCTAATAGTTTGACTAGGTATAGAAGTTTAATTCTCCAGCTGAATTTATGTTAAGTTCAATGTGATATTTTTTCCTTTATAAATAAGTTCTTTTTACAATCTTGTGCTTTTTATAAAAAGATAATTGATATTCTATAATTTCAGATTTCTGAATAGGTCTCTTGTTTTGGGTACTTAGTGAAGCCTTTCAATCCAAAACTTTATATCTTAGAATTTGGAGAAATTTTCTTGTGTATGTTTTAAAAAATGTTCCCTTTATCTGACTTTCATAGAGTTGTGATGGTTGGATATTGAGTCCATTAGTCACATTAGTCCTCTTAGGTCTCTAAGTTTCATCTCTTTTTTTTTTCTATCTTTTTGTTACTTATTCACTTTTATTTTTCACTTCTATGATTGGATTATTTTAGGCTGTCATACTTCTAATTCCCAATTGCTCTTTCAATCTGTTACATTTAAAAAAAGGAGCATCTTCCCCTGGTTTTAGATGACTGTATTTCCTCTTAGAACTCTGAGGATGTTAGCCTTTTAAAAAGTACTCTTGGGGAGCCCGGGCGGCTCAGTCAGTTAAGCGTCCGACTCTTGATTTCAGCTCAGGTCATCATCTCATGGTTCATGAGTTCGAGCCCCACATGGGGTTCTGTGCTGATGGCGCGGAGCCTACTGGGGATTGTCTCTTCCTCCCTCTCTGCTCCTTCCCTGCTCTTCTTTTGTCAAAACATAAACCAAGAAAAAAAGTATTCTTTTTAAAGTTTGCTGCGTTGTTTCCTCAAATCTTTTTTTTCCCTGTTTTCATTTTTGAATCTTTTTCATAATGGGAACTTCCTGCACATATCTGGTAACTTTTCAAAAAGCATAGATGACTGAGGGTGCTTTGTGAGCATGTGTCAGACAGCAAGCTCTCCTTTAGGTGAAGGACTTTGAAACGTTGAGTATGAGGAGGACTTTTTCCCTCTTCCTGTGAGGTTTGAGTGTTCGCCCAGGGCATGATCGTTGGCTCTCTGGCCATGGGTATAGGGGTCTAGCTGTGTGAAGTTTCTGTGCAGCCAGAAGGGGGCTTCCGAGAAAGGAACAGTAGTGATTTTCTTAAGCCTTTGCTTTTAGCCCTTTATGGTTTGTCTCCTGAAGTTTCTCTAGACTCTTTTTAAAAACATTTTTTAATGATATTTTTAATGTTTATTTTTGAGAGAGAGAGAAGCACAGAATGTGAGTAGGGGATGGGGCACAGAGAGAGAGAGATCGAGAGAGAGTGAGTGTGAGCAGGGGAGGGGCAGAGAGAGAGGAAGACACAGAATCCAAAGTAGGTTCCAGGCTCTGAGCTGTCAGCACAGAGCCTGATGTGGGGCTTCAACTCAGGAACCACGAGATCATGACCTGAGTTGAAGTCGGGCGCTTAAGCAACTGAGCCACCCAGATGCCCCTGAAGTTTCTCCAGACTCTTAACCCTGATCTCCTCGTTCGGCTCCTCTGAGTAGAGCATTTAACTGCTTCCCCTTTTCCCTCCCTCAAGTCCTTTTTCCATTGCTGGTGTCTCCCTTCCCGAGTCCCCACTGTTCTGTAGGCAGACACCCCTCTGTCCCTGTCCATGGGCCCCTCGGACACACTGGGGCGTGCCTGCCTCTGCCCTGCCTGGTAAGTGATGGTGTTGGTTCATTTTATGCTTATGCCACGGAATGCCCAGATACTTGGTCAGGTACTATTCTGGGTGTTTCTGTGAGGGTGATTTTAGATTTTATTAATGTTTGGATCGTACAGTAAAGCAGATTGCCCTCCCCTGTGTGTGTGGGCCTCATTCCATCAGTTGAAGGCCTCAGTTGAGCAGAAAAGGCCGCCTAAGCGAGGGGACCCCCGCCTGCCTGACCACCTTCGACCTGGGACAGCATCCTTTTCCCTGCTTTGGACTCTGGAGTGACACTTCTGGTGGTGCTGAGTGCCGGCCTTGTCATGGTCCGTCATGGTGTGAACAAGTCATTAGCTCGCTCTCCGCCTTCATCTCCATCTGGCTGGTCCTGTGTCTCTGGAGGATCCTGACGAAGGCAGTGACCTTCTTCCTAGAACGGAGTTATTACGCTCTTAAAAATGCATTGACTTCTCTTCTCGGGAAATCGCTCTCCAAGGAGAACCTGTTCTGCCGCCTCCGCGCAGGCCCATTCCCCGGGCAGCGTCGCCCTGGAGGTTTTTGGGTGCTGCAGCTCCCATTCTCGGGGGGCCCTGGGGCACGTGCGCGGCTCTCTTGCTAGAAGCAGACAGGAGTCTATTTTAGGAAAGAAGAATCTCTGCTGAGGATTCCGGTCCTCGTTTTTAGAAACGTGGCTGTAGAGTTTTACATTCCTTTCTACTAGTTTACGGTGCTCGGATGGACGGAGGCGATAAATGTGTGTCTACTAACAGCTGGGGGCCCGAGGCCAGGCCGCTTTTTGCTGGAGCCTGTGTTGTCAGAGCCCCACACCTAAAACGTTAGGTTCCTCGTGTGTCTTGTGAAATTGCGGGTAGACAGCTACTTGGGTGTACACCCTTCGTGAGAAACGGAGCGGTATCCGTAGTTGCTCCCGCATACCGGAAAGTGCAGAAAACCTAGCAGAAAGGCCTGAATCAAAAATTAAATACTTGAATAAAGGCTTGGGATGATGTGCGAGTCCCGAAAGTGCTCGCCGTACCCTCCTCGCAGCACCCGTGGCTGACAGATCTTGCTTTCTCATCCCAACCTCAATGAACTTGGTGAGCACCCCCACTGGTGAGCTCTGCGTCCTCCTCCCCGCACCTGCTGCCCGATTCCCTGTCTGTCCGCCTCGCCTGGGCACCCACGTGGACCCGGCTCACCATTGGAGTTCCCGGCCTCTGCCTGCTTGGGAAGTGACCTGGTTGGACTAGTCTTGACCTCCTCCTTGACAGAGCAGCGGCCACGGGCCCTGTGCAGGCTTTAGGCGCTTCTACTTGGATGCCTCTGTTTGAGTCCTGTCACACCTTGTTTGACTTGTAGTACGTCAGCCCCCAGGATAGCCTTAAATATCCCCTTTGATAGGGTTTATTTCCCTGGGTTTAGAAAGAACAGATTGAATTCCGAGTGAAGGGCCAAAGGTATAAATGAATGCAGCGGACTTGGAGCTGTCTTGCTGGCTCTGGGGCAGCAGTGGGATTGGGCTTCACTTGTGACTCCTGTGCTCGTTGGCTGTTAGGGCTGGTATTTTCATAATACTTGTTGTTTCTTTTTATTCAAGGTAGAGTCTCCTTGAAAATGGTCTTTTTTTTTGCTTTGCTTTGAATGAACGTCTCCCAACTCCTCTTTATTTGATTTGATATCCTAAAGCTCACAGGTTTTCTTGTAAAGCAATTGAACGGAACCTCCTTGTCAGTGAGGCTACCTCTGAAGGTCGTAGCAATGAGCATCCAGTGCCTTCTTGCATCTGGAACTATTTACCTAAGAGTTACCTGGTGGAGGATTCGTCTGGCAGCATGCTTTGTGCCCGGAATGTTTCTGTCTCTGTTATCTTCTTCCCTGTCCACGTTTCCATGGAAGTATTGAAATAAATGCTCTGTATTTATTGAAAGATCCATCACATAGAATAGATTGAGAAATACGATAGGAGCAGGACACTCACGCTATTTGATAGGAATTATAGGGAGTCTGTAGTTGATGAAGCTATATGTTCAAAGGTATATTTGGAAGTCGAACGATTAGAACTCCGCTCCTTTTTCTTCCTGGATATGTATTATAAAGAATATGCTAGGGGCGCTTGGGTGGCTCAGTCAGTTCAGCATCTGACTCTTGATTTGGGCTTAGGTCATGAACTCAAGGTTGTGGGATCGAGCCCCACATTTGGCTCCGTGTTGAGCATGGAGCCTACTTAAGATTTTCTGCCTTTCTCTGTCTGTCCTCCTCACCCCCTGCTCATGCTCGCGCTCTCTCTCTAAAAAAGAACATGCTAAAAAGGTCTACATAAGCCATAATAAAGTGCTATGAAGAAGTATGTTACTAATAGCTCTGGTCCAGGCCCAGTTACTACGTTCTGGGAACAGGCTAGGAGGTAAGGCAGTATCTTCTACTTTTCCCCCAGTCTCAGAGTAAGAAACAGGAAAAGTGTTGGAAATAGATCAGTGTTTTCATATGAGCTTATTAGCCTTTATTTGTAACTGGTGGAGTTGTCATAGTTCAGGAAAAGGAAGTGAAAATTTATAGTGAAGTGGTCCTATCCCTGTTGGTCAGCAGGGATTTCTGTACTGGAGAGGATTTCCTGAATATAATTTGGGGGAGATTGGTTGGCAAAGCCTTAGGAGCCCATGCTAGATGGGAGGGCCACGGGCTTTGCTGTCCATTGGCACGTCCTTCTGGCTGTACGTGTACCTCAGGTGGATGTACTGCTCACCTTTCGAAGAGAGCAGTGTTTAGCTAGTTTCCTGGGTGTGCACTGATGTCCGTAGTCAACCCGAGTGGCAGGAGGTCTGCTGGCCTTCGCATTTAATGTCCATTTTTGCACTTATCTGTGAGATGGTTTAATACGCTGAGAAATGAATTAAGCTGTTTATGAAGACATGAAAAACCGTTGGACATTGTGTTTCCTAGTCTTACGCCTCCAATAATCCAGAGCTCCTTGCTGAGTGAAGATCTGGACCTAGAGTCCTGGGTGGAAGGGAGGGTTTCCAGAACCTGATCACCGAGCACTGGCTTAGTTCATAGTCAGCTTCTTGGGGAGAGTTATTTAAAAGGGCCTCTACTCTTTCACTCAATACTGAACACTACTGGACACTGGGTACACATAGGAAATGTATTTAGGGGCACCTGGGGGGCTCAGTGGGTTAAGCGTCTAACTCCCGGTTTCAGCTCAGGTCATGATCTTGCGGTTTGCGGGTTCGAGCCCCTCTTTGGGCTCTGTGCTGATGGTGCAGAGCCTGCTTTGCATTCTTTCTCTCTCTCTCTCTCTCTCTCTCTCTCTCTGCCCCTCCCCCCACTTACACCATCTCTGTCTTTCTCAAAATAAATAAATACTGGAAAAAAAAAGTCTTTGTCCATGCAATGCAGGGGAATAGAAACCATGATTGCTTTTGGCTGTATGTATACCTAAGGTGGATTTACTGTTCACCTTTGGAAGATGAGTGTTAAGCTAGTTTAATTTCTGGCTTTCTGGAGGCTTGTTTTAGGGGGAAGTTACACTGGTATTAATTACTCCGCTTTAGGTTTGCCTTCAGAACAGTTGTCAATTTTGCTTTTTCTCCCAGCCGGAAAATCCTAACTCGAGCGTCATGTCTGCATTTTTTGTGTGACGTTCTGGCGATGAGACTTCTCGAGGGCTTTATGATTTGTGGCAGGTGGAGCCCCAGACCCACGTTTTTGCCAGGCCATACCTGTCGGGGTTGCTGGGGTTGTCTCCCATACTTGCCAGGTGCTAAGATCCCCGGTGGGGTGTGTACCCTCACCCCAGACACATAACCGAGTTCCACCCTGCCTGAGCCACGTTTCCCCAGGGGAGGGGGTGAACAGGTTGCTGCTGCTGCCACATCTCCTCTTCTCGCAATCCAGAGACTTCTGGTTCTTGAGCAGCAAAGGCCCGTGTCTGACCGACGTGGTCTCTCTCTGTTCCTCTCCATAGGGTCCCGTCCACATTGGCCCTTCCCTGCCTCTCCCACGGAAGGAGCCACGGAGCGCTCCTTCTCCGCGCTCTGCGCTTGCTGTGCCCTGGTTCCGTGGCCCCTTCCCCGGTGTACCCACGTGGCTCCTGCTGCTTTACCTCCTTCAGGGCTTCGCACAGCCTTCACCTGCTCGGTGAAATGCTCCCTGATGATGCCACTGAGAATCGAGCCCCTTTCCCCAGACCCCACTCGTGTCCTCTGTAGCCCCCTTCCCTGGTTGATTTTCCTCCACAGTATGTACCACACCTGTCCCGTCATGTTTTGTTTTCAAGTAAATTTTTCCTCTAGAATGTAATTCCCTTGGGGCTGTGTAGTTTCGACCAGTTGGGTCCCTGCAGGGCCTGACACCATGCCTCGTATGCAGGTGGCACTCAGTATCTGTTGAAGGAAGGTAGGGTGGGTTTTGGACAAGGCCCCGGTCATTTCTCATAACCCCCAATTTCAGAAATGCTGGACTCCCATGTTTTGAGGGAATCTGAGTGAACCTCAGGAAATGGCTGTTCTCCCCTGGCCACTTCCCCCTGTTTCCCAGGCTCTATGATGGGCCAACTACCTGGGACTGCTTGTAGCCGGTGCTGGCGCTTGCTGTGAATAGCCATGACCACAGGTTGCTGATACGTGTGCCTTGGGTGGGAATCTTTGGGGGGGTGACTCATTCACCGGGGTGAACAGACTCTTCTGTTGGGAGCCTCCTTCATTGAGCCATTTCACCCTGTGCACAGTTCCCTCCCCCAGTACAGTGGTCGGTGTCTCCTACCTTTGGTAAAGTGTTCAGCTGGACTGACTTCAGATAGGAGATGTGAACAAATCTGCGTGTTCAAGGCTGGCTGCTGCTCGGGACGGTCCTCGTACCAGCACCATTGACCTCACTGGGAACTCGTTGGAAATGCGGAACCCCAGGCCCACTCTAGACCTGCTGAATCAGATGCGCATGTCATGGTTGATTTTATGTGCAACTTGACTGGGCCATGGTGTCCAGGCGTTTGGTCAAGCATTATTGTTAGATGTTTCTGTGAAGGTGTTTTTGAAGGAGCTTCACACTGAGAATTGGCAGACTCTGAATACAGATGACCCTCTACTTTGGGTGGCCTCCTCCAGTTGGCTGAAAGCCTGAACAGAACGAAGTCTGACTTTCCTGGAGAAAAAGGAATTCTGTCATCAGACAGCCATCAGACTTGAAAGAGGACATTAGGGGCGCCTGGGTGGCTCAGTCAGTTGGGTGTCTGACTTCGGCTCAGGTCCTGATCTCACATCTTGAGTTTGAGCCCCGCTTCGGGCTCTGTGCTGACAACTAGCTCAGCGCCTGGAGCCTATTTCGGATTCTGTGCCTCCCTCTCTAGTCCTCGTGGGGATGAGCACTGGGTGTTATGTGGAAACTAATTTGACAATAAACTATTCGTAAAAAAAAAAAAAAACAACGTTAAAAAAAATGTAAAAAAAAAAAAAAAAAGACATTAGATCTTCCCCTGGGTCTCCAGTCTGCTGGTCCCCCCCTGCAGACCTTGGACTTCTCAAACCTCCACAGTTGTGTGAGCCAGTTCCTTAGAATCTGTCCTTCCCTGTCTCTGTACACGTCTGTTGATTGTTTCTCTGGAGAACCTGATGAATCCGTTGTGATGAGATCCTCAGCTGATACATATGCATCTTTAAGTTTGGGAAGCACTACCCTAGACTCTTCCGGTAGAAGGGTTTTGAGGCACTGCCTTTAGCTCATCGTAGTTTTCTGTGTTTAAATCTGTATGAGGACACATCAGGGCTGTCGGTCAAGTTAATTCTTTTAATGCGATACAGTAGCCATCTCTTGGACGAATGTCAGTTCCTCTGAATTATTGATTATACTCATTCTATTTCTGTCTGAAAATGTTTTAGGCTCCCTTTTCTAGGTTGACCAGAATAAAAGTTAGTATGCTTTCCTTCCGCATCTTATCTTTGTTTTTTTCTCACATAAATGGGGGATCTCTTTCTACTCCAAACCTTTACAGCACTTCAGAGGCACATGGGTCCCCTTAAGTGCACTTAGTATTTTACCGAAGTGGGAAATGTCCACACACAGACAGGGTCAGGTGCCAGCTGTGTGAGTGTGTCTGTTTCATACAGATGGAATGTGGGCCTTATAGTCCAACTGCTTTATAAGATGCTTTCTAGCCTTAAAGTAAATGAATTTTCCTCTTTTCTTTAGGATACACGTTGTTTGCTTTATTTCTGTGGTCAGTATACCGTAAAGGAATGCATGAGGTTCTGTTTGAGTTTGTCCTGTAAATTTTAGTCTGGAGAACTTTACACCAGGAGCTATCGTGTACGTGAATTTGATATATTTTCCTTATTCTTGAATGAGCTTGATTTCAGCAAGTTTATTCTGTCTGGCAAGATTTTACAGTGACCTCTTATGCCCCAGAGGGCTACATAAATGAGTGGGGGTTCCATGCAAGCATATGTTCTAGCTAGTTCAGCGATATCCCTTCAAGTGTCAGAATCTTTAAGTTTGAATGGTCTTAGAAGTGACTTTCATATAGTCATTCATGTGTGTATTTAATGCTTCAAGCAGAAGGCAGCTAACCATGATTGTGTGTATGAGGATGACTGTACCATGTATTGTGAAACACCAGGCTGTCGTGCCACGGGGATGGTCTTCTCTAGACAGTAGCAGTAAACGGTACGTGGGGCCATTGCCTGTGTCCTCAAGTGACCTTAAGATGCTATGTGTGTTGCGTTGTCTGACTTTATTATTTTGTTGTTCCAGAATTGGTGGTTGTGGGGGCTTACAGCAGTCCACATGCCCCTAGCGTTCTGTCTGAGATCTTTGCTCTTCTGTTTTGGTGCTTCTAATTGGTTGTGTATCTCTGTGTTGTGGTGTTCAGCTGGAAAATCTTGCTGCAGTATATTTCGATTGAGTTGGCTCAAATTGAAGTACCCTATGATCCAGCAATTGCACTATTCAATATTTACCCAAAGGACACAAAAATACAGATTCAAAGGGGAATATGCACCCTGATGGTGATAGCAGCATTATCAACAATAGCCAAACTATGGAGAGAGCCTTAATGTCCATCAACTGATGAATAAAGATGTGGTGTACACACACACACACACACACACACACACACACACACACACACACTATGGACTATAACTCAGCCATTAAAAAGAACGAAATCTTGCTATTTGCGATGACGTGGATAGAGCTAGAATGTATTAATGCTAAGTGAAATAAGTCAATCAGAGAAAGACAAATATTTGACTTTACTCATGTGAAATTTAAGAAACAAAGCAGATGAACATATGGGAAGGGGGAGGATAAAGAGTAGAGAGACTCTGCATGACACAGAATAAACAGGGTTGATGGAGGCAGGTGGGCAGGAGATGAGCTAGATGGGTGACGGGTATTAGGGAGGGCACTTGTTACCATGAGCACTGGGTGTTACATAAATGATGAATCACTGAATTTTCTACTTCTGAAACCAGTATTGCACTGTATATTAACTAAAGTTGAAAGTAAAGAATTATTTAAAAAAAATTAAAAGTGTGGGCTCAGAATTAGGTCTTCAGAAGGCAAACTGGGAGTCAAGCAGGTACTTTTTATTGGTAAGCCTTGGAGTAGCCGAGAGAAATAGGGTTCAGGGGCGCCTGGGTGGCTCAGTCAGTTAAATGCCCAACTTTGGCTCAGGGTGTTATCTCACAGTCCNAAAAAAAGAAACAAAAAAAAAAAAAAAAAAAAAAAAAAAAAAAGAAATAGGGTTCATTTTGCCTCTTCAGCTTCTCAGTTTATGCCTTGGGATTGTTTCATTGTTCATTGTTTATCTGCTATGTGGTGGGAACAGATGAAGTAAGCATTCTTAGTGTTCCCAGAATCTGTTTTGGGGTTAGACTAAATACAATACAAAGCAGAACCGAGATCATATAGTGTAGTTATTAACACCATCCTGTGAGCTTGGAGGAAGAGTCTGATTTACCGAATTTAGTGGAAGATAGATGTTTGCGAGGGTAAGGTGGGAAGGGCAGTTGAGTTCTGGAGAGACCATGTGGATGAGAGAGGGTATCCCAGGTGGAGAAAAAATGTGAGCATCTACAGATTTAACGCAGCATTTATCGAGCTTCTATATATATATAATATATAAATATATAATATAAATATTATATATATATAAAATATATAAGTAAATATATATAATATATAATAATAAATAATATAAATATATAAACATATATATATAAATATATAAATAATATATATATATATCGATGGGGCAAAGGACCTAAATAGACATTATTCCGAAGAAGATAGACGGACAGCCAATAGGCACATGAAAAGATACTAAGCATCACTGGTCATTAGAGAAAGAGAAACTAAAACCATAAGGACCTATCACATTATACCTGTTTGGATAGCCATCATCAAAAGGAGGTAACAAATGCTGGCATGGATGTGGAGATATAAACTGGTGCAGCCACTATGGGAAGCAGTATGGAGTTTCCTCAAAAAATTAAATAGAACTACCCTGTGACCCAGCAGTTCAACTTTTGAGAATACATGCAAGGGAAATGAAAATGCTAACCTAGAAAGATACCCCCACCTCCATGTTCATAGCAGCACTGTTTACAATAGCCAAGATCTGGAAACATCCTAAGTGTCCGTTGGTGGATGAAGAGGTTGTGGTATATACATAAAGTGGAATATTACTCAGCCACAGAAAACGAGGGAATCCTACCGTTTGAGATATGGATAGACCTTGAAGCCATGTGAAGTAAGTGAAATAAGTAAGAAAAAAGGACATACTATATGATCTCACACGTGGAATCTAAAGAAACAAAACCCTAACTCCTAGAAAGAGATGAAACCTGTAAGTGCCTGGAAGGTGGGAGGAAGGAAATCAGATGAGGTGGCCGAAAGGTACAGACTTCCAGTTACGAGATAAATAGTCACCAGGAATGTAATGTACGACATGACGACAGTCGCTATCACTGCTGTATGGTATGTGTGAAAGTCAAGGTTTGCTTGTGCCCATGTGAGAAGAGGGTTATTAGCTGAACCTGTTTTGATAACCATTTCAAAATCTATGTAACTCAGAATATCATCCTGTGCACCATGAGTTATACAGTGATGTAGGTCAATGATTTCTTAATAAAACTGGAAAAAAATTTCCAAACAAGCAGGAGCTAGAGGTTGCCAAAAAAAGGAGGTGATAGGAATGGAGTTTATTCAGGTGTGGTTGACCAAAAAACAAAACAAAACAAAAAATCCCATCTGTGGTGGGTATCCAGAGAGATGCCTGGTACCCAGGGCATACTTTATGGAGTTAACTTGTTACTTTGAGTCAATGGCTTTATATGAAGAACTATCATGCATCACAAATCATGGAGTGATTCTACCTCGCTTGTGTGAATTACTCAAGGTATTTCTAGCTATTTCAGCGTTCATGTCTTCTGTATTTGAAACCTCTTTCTGTTTCGTGATCCTTGAAATATTCCTTTAATAAATACTCTTGATGTGCTTACTATAGCTCCCAGAAGGTGGACAAGTTTCCCTGCTTACACTGTGCGGATAGGAAATATTTCTAAATTTGAAAACCTTTGTTTTCAGGTTAGAAGGTCTTCTTGGCAGGTGTGTCCTTTTACAAAATTTTGTAAAGGGCCAGCACGGCAATTTCTTGTCCTGAAGCTGGAAATATTTTTAAAACCACTTGTAAAATTCTGGAATCTTCCACTTTCTTGCCCTTTAGAATTGACATTTGTAACCAACAGTAGCACCTTTCTTTGTACTTTCAGCACGGCCAAGTACAGTGTGCTGACGTTTCTACCTCGATTCTTGTATGAGCAGATTAGAAGAGCTGCTAATGCCTTCTTCCTCTTCATTGCCTTATTACAGGTAACGTTTTTTACAAAGTTATTTAAAATTCATAATGCTCATTACATGCAAAGTGAAATTTTGCTAAAAGGTCACTTAACTGAAAAAGTGTCATGATACTTGAATGTAATTTGTCCCCTTATCCAATCATCGTTTCGGTGAACAAACGTGATCTTTGCATAAAAGGAGATTTACTTAGATACTGCTGTGAGGATAGTGGCAGTTACTAAAAGAGACCTTGAGAAATGGCCCTAGGGTAATACTTTTTATCCCCTTTCAACACACAGCAATGTCGGATAAATTTCTTAAAATACGTAAAACATGTACATAGGTTTTAAGGTAAGGTAATCATTTTTGTTTAACAAGTAGAACAGCACTTTAGAGAGGATTTTCATCTGAAAATGTTAATTTTGTCAACTTTCCTCTTTTGGTCTCTTGTCTTACAGCAAATTCCAGATGTATCTCCAACCGGAAGATATACCACCCTGGTGCCATTGATCATTATTTTAACAATTGCAGGCATCAAAGAGATTGTAGAAGATTTTGTAAGTTTTTGCTTTCACGTAGTAAAAACATCGTGTAAGTTACCTGTCTCATGGCTTCCCTGTTGCTTTGGGTTTTTTGTTGAAGACAGGAAACTGGTCGATAGTTTTAACTAGCCTGTCAAGGCCCATGATGTTTTTGGGGAGGGGGCGTGGACACAGGGTGTCTTAAATACCTGTGCAGTGACACCAAAGTCGTTCGAACTGTATTTTCTGATGTTAGCTCTGGGGTCCCTCTTTGATTTTTATCACTGATGTTCCTTATGTCCTTCTTTAGGGGTAGTGAAAGGGTTGCAGTGCTGCCTACTGTTGCAGCATTGGGCTGGCTGTGGCCGAGGTAATGCAGGGCTTTTCTCCCTCCTCCTCCTCATAATCTCCGTGCATTTCCAAGTTCATGGACTACAGCTGTATTCGTGCTTTCTCCCCTTCTCTCTCCACCTGTGGTCTTGTCTGCATCATCTTTCTCTTCTCCAGTCCTCACTCCCTCCACCCCTTTCTCTCCCTCTCTCTCTCCTTTTCTTTTTCTCTTCCTCTCTTTCTCTCTCTCTCTCCCCCTCTCCCCTCCCCCCCCACTGTGTCTGTGACTTTCTTTCTCTCTCTCTCTCTCACACACACACACTCACACATGCATGTACGTTTTTCTGGGACTACCAATAAAATGAATTCAGATGTTGGGTTTATCATCCTGAATAATGTTTTAGATGAACCCAAAACAAACCAGGAGTGAGAAGGTTCATACTTCAGAGTGCTCGTTCCTTGCTGGAGCCAAAATGTCCTGGTTTACACAGGAGCAGAGCGCACCCACATTGGCTACATTTGTCCACTGAATTGAGTGAGCGCTGCCCGGTCACAAACCGCTGAGCTGAATTTTACAGCTTTAGCATTGCTGCCAGTCAGTTTCCTTGTGTCCTGTTTCTTTCCTGATCAATTGTTTGTGGTTTCAATTATTCATTTGGAACTTTTGAATCTAAGAACTCTTTTCTTTCTTTTAACAGAAGCGGCATAAGGCAGACAATGCAGTTAACAAAAAGAAAACGATAGGTAAGACACCAGGCTGAATCACTTTTTCCACTGGAAAACCTAAGACCGGCATTTAAGGCATTTTAAATACGTAGCTAATGGTCTTGAGATAAGTTGAGGGGAAACGATCTATAAAACATTTTATTTATTTTTTGTTTGTTTATTTTTGAGAGAGAGAGACAGCATGAGCAGGGGAGGGGTAGAGAGACAGGGAGACACAGAATCGAAAGCAGGCTCCAGGCTCTTAGCTGTCAGCACAGAGCCTGATGCGGGGCTTGAACCCACAAACTGTGAGATCATGACCGGAGCCGAAGTCTGACCCTCAACTCACTGAGCCACCCAGGTGCCCCTTATATAAAACATTTTAAAGAGCAAAATTACAAACCAGCCCAACAAAATGTGAGTCCTGGCTATTAAGATTTGAACAGAATTTGTGTATTTTAGAAATGGTGGTAGTTTTCAAGAGCTAGACATATTTTGTGTTTGTAAAAAGTCAAAGAATTCACATCCTTGGTTTATAATTGCTTCCTACCTCTCTCTCTTTTTTACTGTATTGATTTCTAGAACGTGAGATCTGTGGTGTGTGTGTGTGTGTGTGTGTGTTTAAATCTCGTAACAACAGGGTGATATTTTTCTTCTGGTGTAAACCGGACTAGATTTAACTTCTATGCATACATCTATATTTACGTGTACGCATTAACCTATGGGACCCGGAGTTGGGGTCCATTTTGCCGAGTGGTGTGGTATACCTTTATGTCTAAAGATGTGATATGTTGGAAGTAATAGTGGAATTTTAAAAGAAGCCTTTTAGATTTTGGAAAGCTGGTTTTACTTTGACTCTCACCAATACTAATTGAAACATCGTTTTTTCTTTTTCAGTGTTAAGAAATGGTATGTGGCATACCATTATGTGGAAAGAGGTAAAAACAAATTTTATTTATTTGGGATTCCAGCTTTTTTAATTTTTCCCATTTTACACAAAACCAAGTAGAAGAAATAATACAAGATTAAAACTGCAAAAGTAGCTAATTGGTAGAACACATAGACACAAAATACAGACAGCAAGACAGGCTTATCTATAATGAGAAACACCTGTAAAAATTAAGGTAGTTTGTAGTTTTCATGTGAAACATTAAAAAATCAAAACTATGCTACAGGGGGTGCCATTGTTTACAGTAATATTGAAGGGGAGAAAACCACACTTATTTAGGGACAGATATACCACAGGTCCGGGTTTTACAGCATCAGTGCAATAAATTCACAAAACTATTACAGCTGGTTAATCAGAGGTTAAGAACTGTTCCCAGTGTCACATTTCCGGCCCTTAGAGGCTCATTCTTACAGTTTTCAATTATTCTAAATTTCTAGCTACTGAGAAGGGAGAATGCTCCTAGGACACTTTCCAGGGAGTTACAAAATCCCTGTAGACCAGAGGCCACCTATCGTCGCAAATAGTCTGCTCTCCCAACAGCCTCTGCATTCTTCACAGAAATATCTAGGAAAAAAGTCAGATGCTGGCATAGTCTCTACTTCATATCCACATCTAAGGGGACCAAAGCAGCCAGCAACTACCTTCAAATGAGAATCTCGAGGCTTACCTTCAAAAGGCTTAGTCTGGTCTTGAAAAATTAGTAAGATAAGATTTATTTTCTATTGAAATGAAATCTTGACTACATACAGAAAGACTTTGGTCCTTTGTTGGCTGGTGATGGAGTGAAGGTCATAGACCTGAGTCTGAACCTGTGCTGTACTTTAGTTTCAGCTGAAAAATCTGAAATTAAAAATATGCTAAAAATCCTAAACAAACTTTTAGAAGCCTGATGTTAAAAAGCCTGTGAGGATCTACTAACTCGAAGTCTAAGAGCAAGGAGAGAAGAGCTCTAGGCCTATCTCACTCCCCATTTGGGAGGAAGAATCAGTGTTTGTTACAAATTGCTAAGTTTCGCACAAGGCAGTGCGAGGAATGAATCTTAATTGGTCTCTGCATCAGAAGTGGTCAAGTTGGTCTGTCTATTCCTGGAGCAGACAGGTGAAGCAGACAGCAGAACCAGCCCCCTATAAGCCACAGACCACTACCTCGTATGTAGCTAAAGCAGAGATCAACTGGAACAATCATCCAAAGTCACCGTTAAGCACTAAAAGGTGAAACTCACCACTATATACTTTGAAAGGAAGTTGCTTAAAAGCAAGAATTCAATTAACCTGGGTGAGAAAAATCAAAACCAGTCCTACTCACGAAGGAATTACCCATATAAGGCCAACTGATGAGAATGTATCCAGCTACACTTCACATCAGGACCCTGTGCATAAAGCCTTACTTGGCAAGTCTGAATATCTACTAACGGCAGAAGGCGGGAGAGCAAAGAGCTACTTCTGTAACATTGTAGAATCCAGACCGCGTAACAGAAACTGTTCCCAAGGACAACGTATATGCCATTCATTACACGGAATAAAGCAGATGCATTATTCATTTTTACTTATTTTTTTTGAGAAGCTTATTTATCTCCCTTTTGGCCATTCCAATGTACATCAAAATAATTCCGTGCTGGTTTAGTCTAGGAAGCAACAGTAAGAAAGTCACTATCAGGCAGGTGAGCAGCAGGCTGTGGACTTGCCGTCCCACCCAGGCAACCGCAGCAGGGGAAACGATCATGGTCACGAAGTACATTTTAGGCTTTTCTTCCTGTAGCGTAAAGAAGCGTTTCCGCCAGCTCACTGCTCTGCGTCGAGTTTTTACTAGATTGCTACGGATTTCATGGGATCTTTGCTGTTGCTTAGTGATCCATTGATTGGAGCCCAAAATTCTAGGAGCCAGAATGGGAACAAGGTAGTCAGCCAGGCACAGAAACATAACAGAACAGGAAACCCCAGGTAGAACGGATGGATCTAGATAGTAGATAGTCAGAAACACCAGCGAAACCACACCCATGATGGCACGGGGAACCAGGCTCCTTCCCGTCTGAGGACTTCATCAGCCAATCAGCTCACTTCTCCCCATCCTTGAAGCTGCTCTTCCGGACTTGCAGTGTCTGCGACCAGCAGGTTGGTGCTGCGATTGTCTTCCTCTGCCTTGTCCCTGAGGCGCTGCCTTACCGAGCACAGGCCGCTCTCCGAACGAGCTTTCCACAGAGCGCTCCAGGGCCACCCAGGCACCCAAAGGAATTTTAAAGATCCACCAGGAAGTACCGGCTTGGGGACTTACAATCAATTGCTAGTATTGATTGCGCTAGATCAAGTTCAGGTTAAGCCATCGGTCTCTCGAATAGGAGATCGACATGGTGCAGTGTCCCACCAGGTTTGCTCCAGGTTGACTCGGTTCCCTGCGTCTTCTGGAAAGTACCCACTGTGTCCGTCCACAGTTGTGAAATTCGTTGTTCCTCATGGGCATTTCTACAATACCAGGGCATTCTCTAGTTTCTAACTCCAATCCAGGGAACCATCTCTGTTCCCCTAACCGAAAGCCAGGGTGTTGAAGATTTCCTAGCTTTGGAGACTGTCACTTCTGACATCAGACCCTGTCACGTCAGTCCTGAAGTTGGGTGTGGCATGACCAGCTGTCACTGCCCTTCACTTGAAAAAAACCTTCACGGTTTGCCTCCGTGTCCCTGGGAACGCGAGGCTGGGAGGGTTTGGGGATAGGGAGGGCTTTTGGGTCATTTATAGCGATGAATAGAAAGCATAGAGGAAATAGGCCGTACCATCTGTGTATCTTGTACCTGGTAAGTGAGCCTCTGTTTTACCTGGGCCATCTTAGAGGTCATAAGATGTTTTTGGGGCATGCCTCTCTGGACTTCAGGATTTGAAGCAGATTGACATGATTTCAAAAGGAAACTGCTTTGTAGAAGGTGAAATGTAATGGTTCGTCCTGCTAACCATTTAATAAGCTGCGTTTAAAAATGCCTCTAGGATTTTTAATGTTGCAAAATGCCTGTGACCTAGCGCCCGCAGCCCTCAGTTTGATTTTTTAAATTTTGTTATGAGATCACTACTAAATCCCTTTATGGTATTTTGTGATAACACCTTAACCTTGGTAAAAATCTCGAAGTCCTGTATTGCAAATACTGATTGACTTCCCTCTTATTTGGAAGTCTGTGATTCTTGGTCAGGTGGTTGGAAATTCTGGACTTGACAGGGGTTAGGTGCGCTCGCAGTGCTGTGGGGGTTCAAGGATTTCCATTGCACTTAGGCACGGCCTCTGTTTCTCTAAGGTTCTCATTGCCAATCCCCCTCCCCAGAAAGGGATGAACAGTGGCTGGGGTGAAGGGTGATTTGGATTTGGTATGTTTGCACTACTTGAAGCAGTTGAGAATGGAGAGATGATCTCTGAATTCTGGGTCCAGGAGTGGATGGCCTCACTGACTCCTAAAGCTCATTACTGTTTCCCATACACATTTGAAGTTAAAAAACAAAACAAAACAAAAGCCCAAACCAAATACCTGTTACGTGCTTTGGCACATATATTTTTTATTTTGTTTAAGATACTTTTGCTTGTTGATTTTAAAAAAGTTTTAATGTTTATTTCTGAGAGAGAAAGACAGCATGAGCAGGGGAGGGTCAGAGAGAGGAGACACAGAATCTGAAGCAGGCTCCACGCTCTGAGCTAGCTGACGGCACAGAGCCCGACGCGGGGCTCGAACCCATGAGCCTTGAGATCATGACCAGAGTTGAAGTTGGATGCCCAACCGATTGAGCCCCCCAGGCGCCCCTACTTTTGCTTGTTTAAATGGACCTCAGAGCATGCACCAGAGATCATGTTAGGCCCTGGGGATGCAAATAAGAATAAAGCATGGCCCCTGGCCTTGAGAAGCTGCTTTTGCATTTGTAACAAGATCCCAGGGGAGGCTTCTGCTGCCGCGGGGCCGCTGGGGTATCGAGAGTGGCAGACAGCTGAATGGAACGCAGTGCGCATGCTGGGCGTGCTTCAGGTGCTTGCCGGACACACGGGGGGACCACTGGTCCATCAGTTCAGAGAGCAAAGGCTTCCCACACGTGATGTCCTGGTGTTCTTTTGGAGGGTGAATGAGAGGTAATGATTTTAAGAGGGAAATGCTCTTCAGGACAGAGGGAGGTGGGTGGAAGTCTGAGGGGTGTGGGCAGGAAAGGCGGGCGCATCCGCACGGTGGCTCAGAATGAGGATGAGAATATGGGAGAACACAGGTGGTCAGAGGTACCAAACACCAGAGATGTTCGGCAAGGTGGACTTGGCTGTCTTTAAGCTTCCCAGAGCAATAAAACTCGCATCTGAAGTGGAAAAGCTGGAGTCGGCAAGCCCCTGGGCTGTAGCTGAGTAGTGAGCACTCTTTGGTGCATCTCCATAGGTTTGGTGACTTGAGTGGACCTCTGAGCTTATCCTTCCAAAATAAGAAACCTGAGAAATTCTCTGGGGCTCGAGTGGGTTCAGGGACACAGAGGGGGCTCTTTCTCGCCTTAAGAATTCCCATTCTGGGTACTTTCACACGCTCAAACGCCAAATTGAAAACCATTTTCAAACACATTTCCAACTAAGTTTTTCATGCGCATGAGACTTCTTAGTACTTTGTCACTGGGATACAAATTTGCCTCCCTCCCACTGGATCAACAAAAAGTCCACTGCCTTTTTTCTTAGGAAAACGTGACCAAGTTCCCTTCTGGTTTTTAACTAATGGCTCCTTCTGAATTTTCCTATGCAATTAAACTCTTCACATAAAATGTATATTTAAAACCCCTTTCAATTTTCATAACCGTTCCTTGCCTTTGTACTGATGGTTGTTGCGATAGCTCTGTATTGTCTGTCCTTTGATACTCTCTTTATTATGAAATATGGAGTATACTTACACGCCTGCCCTTGGCCGTTAGGTTGATACACAATGGGTCTGGAACTTCACTTTTACCACCATTCCCTATATTGAGCCCGATTCCTTACTTGACATGCTTTGATAAGTGAATCAAAGCACGGGTGGGACACCTGTTTAGCAAACCCTCCTTTCTCCTCCTAGAAAGTTAAATGCAGGCACCTGCTGGGGCCATTCTCCCAGCCGGCGAGATCCTGTAACTGTCCTAAGTATTCCTTTCATAGCCATTCCAGTTGAAATCCTTAATTTCTAAGAGAACAGGAATGTGTGTTAGAATAAGAACCAGGACAGAGTGCCCATTTGGCATTTTGAATTTATTATTTGTGTGCTGAGAACAGCCTTCGTCCTGGTGCTGTCAGAGTCGCGGCCGCTCTGACTTTCACACTCCAGTGTTCATTTGGTGACGCTCCTGCTGGCAGGCACTAGCGCTTAGCACGTGCGTGTTTCAGGCCAAGTGCTCGCATATTCTTCCTGAATGGTGGTATACGCCCTCTAAGTGTTGGTCTTTCCCCATTTTTAAGTGAAGATGCCGGAGCTCAGAGAGGTGAAGAGCTTGCCTTCAAGATCTTGTGTATCTAGTGTGTCTGTGAAACTCAGATTTGAGCCTAGGTCTGCTGACTCACAAGCCCACATTCTATGTAGCTGGGTGCTTCTGTGACCTTATTTAAAGGATTTACAAACTGTCGGCCACGGTGCCCACATTTGGCAGATTAGGGCCTGTTTCCTTATCTTGGGGTCTTCTGTCTGGTGGAGTCTGTTTCCTAGAATGGTCTCTGACTTCGACTGTGACTGTTTTTTTGGCAAGTGAGGCTACACCAATCTTACCCATTTTACGTGGTATGTGTCCAGGGGACCTTTCAGATGCACTGTTCGTGGGTGAATTTAGTTTTGCCTTGTAATCAGACCACTGGCCAGTTGCATGGTTTTGAATCTTGTGTCTAACCATCATTGGCTGTGTGATGTTGATCAAGTTACGCCTCTTTGAGCCTCAACTTCCCCATTTGCAAAATGGAGAAAATCTATGTGTGTTAACTCTGTCGAGCCTTAAAATAGCCCCCTGAAGTATGTGCTATCAACCTCGTTATATACTTAGATGCGCACAGAGTTTACATGCTTGCTCAGAGTTCGGAAGGGATCGCCCGGGAGTCCGGCTGGGAGGTTTGAGCCCAGCATTCAGGCCGGCTCTGGAGCTGTGCGCTCAGCCGCCCTCCCCTACTGTGTACAGCTGTGGGATGGTTCTAGAGTTCAGGGGTGGAATTTGCAGCTGGATGTAATAATCGTGAGAAAATGAGACCTTGGTAATTGTTCTGACTCCTCTGTCTTCTTAACTCTCCCTTTCTGGTTTTTTTCCCTTTTTCATTCAGCATCCACTGCAAGAAGCCATATTCCCATTTGTATTGAAAAATTGTCCTTCTTGTCAAGGAACATAACCTGGGCTTGTGTCTTAGATTTCATGGCATAATTACATAGGAATGTTTTCTTCAAATATTTAACCACCTTAATCACTGTTTGTGCTTTCTTGTCTTTCATGCTCCTCTGTCCCTGTCCCTGGCTTTCTAGGTGGCGGTGGGAGACATTGTGAAGGTCGTCAATGGGCAGTATCTCCCAGCAGACATGGCCCTCCTCTCCTCCAGGTCAGCTGTGCTCATGGGAGCATGTTTTTGAAATAAATGTTAAGAACAGTAAAGCATTAAATGGTGAC
>NW_027532842.1:5092494-5097849 GCF_008692635.1 Crocuta crocuta | reverse complement strand
CCAAACCCCCCCCCCCCCCCCCAAGGCCCCTCCTTCCCTCGCTGGCCTGGTCTTCTGTTACTTGTCATTTGCCTTTATCCCCCTGCGCTGATCCTGTTTTCTTTCTCCCATTCATTCTCTTGGGCTTTTTGTCAAACTCTATTACGTTTATTGATTCATTTTAGTCTCCTCGCTGTTGTGGGCTATTCCTCATTCACTGGAAACCTTCCAGAGCAGCGGGGTGATTCCTTCGGTAGCACCCAGCTTGCAGCATCTGAGACTTGAGAACCAGTCTCCTGCTGGCTCCAGCCAGGAGTCTTCCCGTGGAAGCCAGGGCCTCCTTGACCAGCTGTTCAGAGATCTGGGCCATTTTAGCAGCATAGCCGTGACCTGCGGATGGTGTTGCCTCTTCATTTGTCCGTGTTCTGTCCCCCCTTTTCTCCCCAATGCCATCGCCATGTTCTCCAGGTAGTTTTGTGCTGAAAAAGTATCATCACCACCAAGTGACTTGGAAACTGGACCGCGTAGTCCTTGACTTTTCCTTGGCTTGATACATAAAAGTGTATATCAGAGAAGGAATGCTAACATTAGGATGTGCATAAACTTGTTCTCATGAGTCGAAGATTAAATTCTATGAGGAGACTAAAACCGCCTGTATTTATGTGCTCTTGGGAACCCTAGACACTCCTACTGTTTGCATTGTCTTTGACTCCAGACAGTGTTGCTTTTAGTGGACTTGATCACATACTGGATTTCAAGCCTTAGCAAGAATTTTCTGCTGGAGCTAAAAGGTGTGAAAATACGGTCCCTAGGTCTCTAGAGGAGGAAAAAGACCATATACATAAGACGGGATTCACATTTGTCCCTATTGATGAGTAACAGCAGAAGCAGTGAAACGTGGATCATTTGACAGTTTGGGGCGTGAGTTTTCATTGTAACCCTCAGAAATCTTGGTTTTAATAGGAGCTTGTCCCAGCCGATAACGTGTTCTGAGGCTGCTCACTAGTGTCTGAGCCTGTACATTGGCTAAACTGTCCGCTGAGTATGTTGGGACATTTAATCTTCCCCCAAACCCTTGGTAACCCTGCTTCTTACATGAGAAAACAGAAACCGAGATTGAATAACTTCCAAGTCCACACACTCCACCAAGGTAGCAGGGGGAGATTTGGACGTAGCCAGTGGCTTGCAGGTTCCCTTCTCGTAACCTCTAAGTATGATTAGCAGTACGAATAAGGTATCTGCCATGCTTAAGGTTATTCTTCATGTGTTCTGTCCTTAAAAGTAGGTGTTTTGACAGATCAGTTACCTGTTGACATAGTAAAAGGTGCGGGGAAGAAAAGGCTTGCCAAGCCTGTGTCTTGATTCCTCAACTGTGGCTGCAACGTTCTTCTAAAAATGTCTTTGTACCGGCTACAAGAGCTGCTCTCTTGGTCAGGAGCAGGCTGTGTCTCAGACTCTTAAGTGTGATCCAAACACAGTGGTTGGGTCTTAACTGGGACATCTTGTCTTTCCTGTGACCCACCAATCCCCTCCTCATCCTGCTTTACTTATTTCTGCTACTTAAGGTCAAGCAGCCATTATGTGGGCCCATTACAGTGGGTAATTGGGCAGACAACTTCAGATTGGTGTTGAGCCCCAAAGAGGAGGGTCTTTCAGGTCAGTTACTCCTGAAGTGGTTGAAGGGCCAGTTAGGCAGACACTATTTCCAGTAGTTGACTTTATGAGCTGGGAATTTGTGGAAGGGATCTTCCTAACCTTTGGCTTTTTAAATCTTTCTCTCTCCATAGTGAACCTCAGGCGATGTGTTATGTTGAAACCGCTAATCTGGATGGGGAGACGAACCTTAAAATACGTCAGGTAAAGTTAACCTTTTATGACTTGTGTTGTTCTGGAGACTCAAAGTGCAAAATTGGCCCTCTGTACCAGTCAGTGCTTTTCCTAGAGAGAAAAAAAATAAAGAACCCATGGGGGCCGCTTGGGTGGCTCAGTTGGTTGAGCGTCCGACTTCGTCTCAGGTCATGATCTCACGGTTTGTGGGATCGAGCCCCACGTGGGACTCTGTGCTGACAGCTCGGAGCCTGGAGCCTGCTTCAAATCTCGTGTCTCCCTCCCTCTCTGCCCTTCCCTCTTACCCCCCAGAAGAAAATAAACATTAAAAAAAAAAAAAAAACCACCATGGGAAGAATGTGGCTTTTATTATGAAGGGAACATCTTGAGAGTGACAGCAGAATTAAAATAGTGAGCTTCATCCAAGTATGAGTCACGAAGGGGATCTTGCCTTAATTTAGGTCTTAAATGTATGCCTGTTAGTGCAGATGGAAAGACCTCCTGTCAGCTAGGTTGAGTCACGTGGTGGAAAGGGGATCATCTGTGTGGAGAGGCGCAGTAGACAAGCTCTGGGTACCTCACTTTACACTGTTGTTTTAACTGAGACTTTAATTCTAGAGAGTTCTATATTAGATATGAAATTTCTGTGCCTTAAAACTGCTCTTACCGTATATTTTAATTCTAGAATGAAAAATGGTCTTTAATAGAATATGATTTGCAAGCATTTGACATGTAAATTTTCTGCTGCATTAAGTTGACTTTGATAATTCTGTCCACCCATCTTTCTTTTCCATTTTAGAGATTTGATTGAGGTAGGTTTTTTTTTTTTTCTGTTTAAAGAAGAGTTGCTAAGTGCTAGGTATGATACTAATATAATACTATATTAAAAGGGTGCTTTATTCTGTTTTTGTTGGACTTGTGTTTTAAAATAGAACTAATGGACTGTGCACTCTGTAAGGTGTTTGAGTACGTGGTTTCTTGAACATGGATGTTCCCCGCTCAGTGGTAGAATCTTTGCACCTCATTGAAATCTTTGGAAACTTTTGCATTAGGTTGCTGTGGCACAGGCTGCCTGTAAAGTCTATCTTGAGGGGCTGGTAGTTTGATTTAGCCTCCCCGGTTATTCCATTTTAGATGATTGATAATTTCTTTTGGATTAACAGTTGGGTTACTGAATGCTGTCCCTAAACCTGGAAGACTGTATTCAATTTCCTCATTTTAGGGGCTGAGTCACACTGCTGACATGCAAACAAGAGAAGTGTTGATGAAGTTATCTGGAACTATAGAATGTGAGGGACCCAACCGCCACCTCTATGACTTCACTGGAAACTTGCACGTAGATGGGAAAAGGTATCACTTTTCGCTTTGCTTGGCTTTTATTTTTGTGTTTTTGTTTTTTACTGGTTTCCAAAGCTCCATTTCAAACAATTAGTTTGTTTTTTGATTTCATAATATTTTAAAACCATGAGATTTTGTAGGTTTAGCTTCAATTTGAGAGACTGAGCTTTTCCCAAAGCACCATTTCAGTCAATATAAACCTTCCCTTAAATTTAGGGACAGAACTGATTTTTGTCAAGAAAAGCAGCCTGAGGGTCTGAAGTGAGGTTAACGGGCACAGGCTGTTTTTCTGTATTACCTGCCAGGGAGGAGAGATGGTTTGGGCTGCGTAAAATTGTTCAGAAAAGCAGAAGAGAAACCATTGAGGTGTAAAAGAGCTAACCTGTTTGTTAGAGAACCATCCTTTTGTTTTTTTAGGCTAGCATTCTTCTAAGTAGCGTTTGTGTTTATTAAGTTGAGTGGAAGGAAAAGCAATTACTCATTCTTTAGAACATTCACTGCCCTGTTGTCTGAATTCTGTTGTCTTTGTCCTCTTGGCATTTGTTTGTTGGAGAGTCATTTTTGTCCTTATGTTGGGGTGCAGTTCCCCCCTTCTGCCCATCTTTAATCTGCATGCTCCTTATCCATGCTTCCCACTTTTATATTTTGAACAGACCCAAAGGGAAGGACCTGATCATGGGAATCAACCCAAAATAACCATGACAGCTGTGACTGCTTTCTTGGTTTTCAATTAGTATGCAGAACCATTCTGTATTGCATATCCCCATTTTGAATTTCTAAATTATCACTCTGTCCCTTATTTAACCGTTAAGTCACCCTTGACAAATTTGATATTATAGCTCTATTGCTTTTTTTTTTTTCTTCTAATAGTCTATGAAATAAACTGGGTTTTCCAAATGAATAAGCTTCTGGTTATTTTAGCAATTTCCTTGTTGGGTGTAGAGTTTCATAACTGGGTTATAAGAGAACACAATTCCCTCTAACATTTTATAAGAAAAACAATATATGTTTTTCTTGTAGTGATGAATGGATAGGATGAAACTTTTTGTAGATTAAGGCAATGGTAACCTTTATTGCCCCTGTGTCTCAGTGAAGTACAAATTTGACTAAAATAATCAAACTAATAGACTAATTGTGGGTTTATGTTTAAGGGAAAAGCTCATGCTCCTTTGTCAAACTATCATTAAATATAAATGTTGTTTCTTATTTTTAGCCCTGTTCCCCTTGGGCCCGACCAGATCTTATTAAGAGGTACACAGCTTAGAAACACTCAGTGGGTCTTTGGCATAGTTGTTTATACTGGACACGACACCAAACTCATGCAGGTAAAACATTTCTCTGCTGAAAAACAATGCTGATTTTAGAATTTATTTTTTTCTTTCCATTTTTAGAGAATAGAGAGTACAGATGCACGTGTTGCATTGAGGAAGCTCAAGTTTGTCTGTGACCTAAATTTGGAAAGGGTGTACCTTTATTTCTGGTTCCTTGGGTAGTTTTTCCTGGATTTCTGTGATTGTATCGCATGTTTATTATCTCTTGCTTGAAATATCAGTGGTCTTTGTTTTCCACATGGAGGGGGACAATCAGTTCTAACTCATTTTATGTTCTGCACTTGAGTGGGGATTCATTCTAACTTCTTTATTTCTCTACTTCTCTTCCTCATCCCACGAATGAGGATTTCTAGTAAATAGTCCTTTTAATCAAATCCTTGGCAATTTAAAGTCAGTTACTTTGAATTAATGTTTGTTCTTCATACACCAAAAATATGAAGTTAAAATGCTTCTGCTCTTTCTCCTTGATAATGCTTGTTAAATTATCATTTGTGAATTTGAAGCAGCCTACATTTACATCCTGATGTGTTGTGCCAGACAGGTTGTGAAATTCTGTATAAATCAGTGTCCTGATGTGTCATTTCTTATATTTCTTTGGTATCGTTGGCATCTTTTTTTGCTAATGGTTACTGTTCATGAGAAAAGGCTTTTTGCCTTGGCTGCTCTTGTGTTTCACTTCCAAAGCATATATTTGACTGTATTTCTTCAAAAATATTTAGTGACCACTGTGCACCAAGTTTTAAATTAGGCTGTATGGATACAGTAGTGAAAGGCCCTGCTCACCCTCTGGGAACCACGTGGCCTAAGGAGTAGTGGGGAAGTACCATAGCGATAAAGAGCGATAAAGTGCTGTAGGTGTCTACAGAAGGGCCAGGCGTCC
>NW_027532842.1:5025211-5092376 GCF_008692635.1 Crocuta crocuta | reverse complement strand
GTTGAATGGATAATGAAAGTACACTTGAGACGGAGAATTAGAGAGTGGGGGTGAGGTGGGGGGCTCTTAACAGTGTTGGCCCACTGTTTTAAGTCAGATGATGGAAGATGAGAGACTTAGCTGCTGATTAGAACAGACGGAGCGATAGAGCCCATGTCTGCCGCAGCTGAGAAATACAATGGAGGTGGGGGTCAGGGACAGGGCGAGCATGAAGAAGCCTCAGAGTCTTGTGCGGTTTGAAGGCTGCTGCAGTTGCTGCGCGGCAGGCTGATCAGTGTCTTGGGGTTTCTTGGGTGGAGAGACCCGAGAGAGTGCCAGGGGAGGAGGAGGCTAGCGGTAGAGCTGTGGGAGGCTGGGAGATAGAGGGCTGAGAGGCCACGCATCTGGTGGTTGGCACTGTGATTGTGACGACAGGATGATGGCGGCCCTGGGACCAAGATGGATACCTTAAGCCAACTGCTCACTTCTTTGGAGTGTGAGGGGCATGGCTGAGAGGTTGGTGGGCTTGCCGAGGGGAGAGGCAGAAGGCGTGTAGTGTAGCCAAGTGGCATGGACATCACGGGTGAGTGTTGTAACGTGGCACTGGAGGCATAAAGCCTCAGAAGTCCTACCAGCCAAGGCCATGTGAGTCTTCACTGGAGCACCCTCTGAGGAGCTTCAGGGAAGGAGCGCCCTCACCCGGGTGAGGAAGGCTCCCAGAGGGGGAGGAGGACACAGAAGGTTTGGTCCCGTGAGGGTTCGGTGTGTCGGAACAGTGGAAGGGCTCCAGAGGGAGTGGGTGTGAGAGGGTGGGGGTCCGCGGCAGCTCCAGGAATGAAGAGTTGGCGAACCAAGGCCCTTCTTGGGTGGCTCACGATTATTCGGTGTATCTGAGATGCGTCTCACGTGTCCCTCCTGCTAGGTCCTCACCAGTTCAGGGCTGACGAGAACATTTAAAGTTTGTGGGTTCTGAGCAGCCTCTATCTGGAGACTTTATCTCGATGAATCATCCAGTGCGCTGCTACTTAGCGAGAGCTCTCTGGCTTCTGAGTGCAGCGTCAGCAACAATGCCTAACACGTGGAGCTCCACTAACCAGATCACTTATGTTTTGATTATGACATGACAGAGGTGACAAAGAGCTCAAATTTGGGTGGGGTTTTTAGACTCTGCATGTTAGAAATGTCCGCACTCTCCAGGATTCCTGGTATACTGGTGGTTTTTTCAGGGTGACCTTGGTAGTATAGCTTAGTAGCTAAGGTGTTAGAGATAATTCAGTTATGCCTAAAAATGATCCCATCATCTTGTTAGTGAGCAAGGTGTGCACAAAGTTGCCTCATGACGATTGCATCTCGTGAGATGGGCAGTTCCCATTGCACCTACATGTGATAAACCCATGCAAGGCTTGTCCCATGTTGACTGTTCGACTATGCAATGATGGAAAGCCCCAGAATCTCACTGTGCCTTGAGGACAGAAACAGCAACTAAAAATAATGAGCTTTTAGGTAGAATATAATAGAACACCTGTAGCTGGAAATCAAAGTTTCCTTGCTTCAAGTTCAGTGTAGTTACATGTGGAAATATTGTCAATATTATAGTTTCTGTTGGTTGATTTAATGGGAAAGAAGTATCACATTAATTACAGCAAATATTAGTGCTTTCATGCATTGTTCTAAGCATTTTGCGTGTAGTAACTCAGTTATTCCTCGTAATGACCCTATGAGGAAGATACTATTATCGTGCCCATTTTCTGGATGAGACTGAGACAGAGTGTCTAAGTTACCAAAATTATAAGAGGGAGAGTTGGGATTCAAACTCAGGCAGTCTGGCTCCTGAGTGCATGTTCTCACTAGTTGCTCTGTTGACTACTTTCTTAGGAGAGAAGAAAATGTGTAAAATTTAGGTCAGATCAGAAGCTTTTTCAAACTGACATTTTGGTTTGTTTCTATTAAAGAACCCCATTACTCAAAAGTAGCGGTGTTTCCAAGAATTTCATAGAAGAATTTAGAATGCTAGTCAGAATTTACAAGCTCATCACTGCAAGTTGGAATGTTCAGGCAATGGGACTGAGTAGGCAGAGCTGGGCTCTCCACAAAGTACATTTGGGCTCTAATACTGGACAAAGGCTAACTTTCCTAACCCTGTTAACTGGCCAGGACTCAACAATTGGAAAAGATCAGAAACCAGTAAACTAATGGAGTCATAGAAATGATGGTTATTATAATTTTTTCTCCCTGTGCCTCCAGTGAATGTTTGTTAAAAATGATAAGGTCTTGGGGTGCCTGGGTGGCTCAGTTGCTTAAGCATCTGACTTCAGCTCAGGTTACGATCTCCCTGCTCATGAGTTGGTCTGTGCTGACTGCTTGGAGCCTGGAGCCTCCTTCGGATTCTGTCTCCCTCTCTGCCCCTACCCCACTTGTGTGCGCTCTCTCTCTAAAAAATATTAAAAAAAAAAAAAGGACAGGATCATGAGTTTTGGAAGATTGGGCTAGGCAGTCTTGGAACTGGTCTCTTGGCTCTTTCCAGAAGACCAGAAGAGATACGTTGTCCCCATCAACCTGGAGACGGGGATTTGATTGTTGATGGGTCCACCTTCACTAATAGATTTCCATTTAGATCCTAAAGGATTGTTTTAAAAAGTCTGTAAAGGACAGGGGTGCCTAGGTGGCTCAGTTGGCTAAGCCTCCGACTTGATTTCAGCTCAGGGCACCGTCTCACAGTTGTGGGATCCAGCTGTGTATCATGCTCCATGCTAAGCATGGGGTCTGCTTTGGATTCTATCTCTCCCGCTGTCTGTGTCTCTCCCCACTCATTCTCTCTCTCAAAAATATAATAAAGATTTAAAATTCTTTTTTATAACATTTATTTATTTTTGAGAGTGCGTGCACGTGTGCATGCACGTGAGCAGGGGAGGGGCAGAGAAAGAGAGACACAGAATCCGAAGCAGGCTCTGGGCTTGGAGCTGTCACCAAGAGCCCAGCGTGGGGCTTGAACCCATGAACCGTGAGATCATGACCTGAGCTGAAGTCAGAAGCTTAACAGACTGAGCCACCCAGGTGCCCCATAAAATAAACATAAAAAAAGAAAAAAAAGGCTGTAAAGGACAAATCATTAATCATTCAGAGAACTGGAGTGAAAGGGAGAAAAGAGAATATAAAGGAAAATGGTGCTGGGCTGTTTAAATACTTAAACACTTCAAAATTGCCAGTAAAACCATTCCCCACCTCCCCACCCCTATGGGAAATGAGGTCATGACCCCATTTGTGGGTTTGGTGACAGTTTCAGCAATGCAGTGGTACAATATTATCGAGAGAATGTAGGGATGGATTGCTCTCTGTTTTCATCTTGGTTTTATTTTTATGTTGTGACTTTATTTCATATTCTTATTTCTGGAGACCTATTCATCTTCGCTCTTTTAATGATCAGATGAGTGAAAAAGAGTGAAGAGTCAGGACTTGAGTTTTGAAGAAGGCACCATTTTTATGGCCAGTGAGTGCCTTTCAAGCTTTCATTCACCTGATTTTTGCAAATCCGTGTTTCTGTGTTTCCACTTGAGAAACCAAGCTCGTGACTCCTGGAGGGAGACCTCCCCCTGTCCAGTTCCTGGCGTCTGATTTAACCCAGGCGCTGCTCCCCTCCAGGGATGGAAGTTTACCATCTCCTGGGTTATTCTCACTGTTTCCTACCAGTGCCATAACAAATTGTGCGAACTCAGCTTAGAACAATGCGAGGTCATCATGTCACAGTTCTGCAGGTCAGAAGTCTGATATGGGTCTCACCCATGTCACGACGCCTGATGGACGGCATTCCTTTCTAGAACACTCCAGGAGGTTCTAGAGGAGACTCTTTCCAGCCTTCTAGAGGCTGTTTGAATTCGTTAGTTCATGACCCCTTTTTTCAAGGTTAAAGGTGGCAGTACTGTATGTCTTGGGCCATTCTTGTGTCTCCCTCTGACTGTAGCCAGGAAAGGATCTCTTCATGTTGTGTTTTTAGGGCCCATGTGATTAAAGTGACCAACTTGGCGAATCCAAGATGATCTCCCCAAATCTATCCTTAATTTAATTATATCCAGAGCCCCTTTTATTCACATCAAACAACATATTTACAGGGTCAAGGTATTAGGGCATGGACATCATTGGTGAACCATTCATTATTTAAAGCCCACTGCAATTACAATCAGAATTTTTAGTAAGATGACGTCAGGTGCATGACTGTCTAGTGTACGCAGTTCTCCTGACTCTTCAGTGCTAAGAGGATGTCTCAAATTTTCCCCCTGATAGGCAGGGGTCCTTGAATCTGGCTTTAATGAATCTTTCTAAACTCACTTGCCAACACTGGCTTCTGTTTGAGCTGGATGGTGTCTCCAGTGGTGGTCAGAGAGCAGACCATAGATGTTGATTGATGGTTAGGCTGTTGTCCATTTTTGTTTTCCTTTCCTGTCTCCATTTTGTTTCTAATTCAAAACTCCACTCAGATTTCTGACGGCCACTAGAGTTTTCCTGATGTACCTGTTTGTTTCTTGTTCAATTTTCCAAAGGAGCCCTTTGTCCATTCATTGTGACAGCTGTTCATGTCAACACCTATTTTTGATGTCTGTGTGTTTGTGTGTGTCTTTTTTCCCCCCCTCAATTTTGAGGGGGAAGTAGATCCTTCAAAAATAGTTCTTTGTGTTTTAATTATAGAGCTATATTACTTGGAAGATTTACTCTAGACCCTTACAGCGCAGAATCTTTAAGCTTCTCTTGAATTAGTAACATCCTGATTTAAACTGAATGTAAATGATTTAGAACTTGTTTTCTAAGATTGCAAAAGTAGCCAATTTTATACTAAAGTGTAATCGTAAGTACAGATGGACTCATGAAGAGTTGAAATGTGTTCTTCATTTCAAACTACTTGTCGATTCAGGGGTGCAGTGCGCTTTTTAATTTCACTGGTTATTGGGAAAAAATGCAGTCTTTTACTTTTTGTTGAATTTGGTTAATTTACCTCCTTTTCTCCCCACTCCTTAACCCCAGCCTGTTCTGTGACTCACTGATCTTCAATGCTCTTGTACAGAATTCCACAAAAGCACCTCTCAAAAGATCGAATGTTGAGAAGGTGACCAATGTGCAGATCCTGGTGTTGTTTGGCATCCTCCTCGTCATGGCCTTGGTGAGCTCAGTGGGGGCCCTGTACTGGAGTGGGTCGCAAGGAGGAAGGGACTGGTACATCAAGAAGATGGGTAAGTCCCGGGGGATGGAGTGCTCGTTAAAGTAGTAGTGAACCAGTTTTGGAAACTCCTTTCAAGCCGGTTTACGTGGGTGGCCATGCCATCCTTCATTCTTGTGGCTGTAAGGCCAGCCTTCCTGAAAGACTAGGAAGCTTGTGATGAAATGAAGATGAACACATCTGGGGATTGTTTTACATTCAAATGGTTTTGACTATTTTTTTTTTTAGTTATTTTCTTAGTGGTTGCTCTTAGGGGTTACAATACATGTCTTGTATTGTATACATCTGTGTCCGATTAATACTCACTTAATTCCAGTAAAATACAGAAATTTTACACCAGTATAGATTCATTTCTTCCCCTGCTTTGTGCTATTATCATATAAATTATGTCTGTGTTATCAACCCAGTTATACATAGTTATAGTTGTTGCTTTATATAATCTAATGTCTATTAAGTGAAAAGAAAAAAATAGAGTTGTTTTTCATTAACCTACTTATTTACAATTTCTCGTATCCTTTATTTCTTCCTGTAGATTTGAGTTACCAGCTCGTGTTTTTTCTTTGCTTCATGTAGCTTCATCCTCTCGTTCCTTTGCAATGTCATGTTACATTTGTATAGAAGTCCAGCAATGCAATTTTATAGTCATTTTGTCATGTTTTTTTAAATCCAAGAGAAAGAATAAAAAGAAGTACCTGTGTAATTACTTTTACTGATATCCTTTGTTTACATGGATTTAATTCCTGTCTGGTGTCACTTCCTTTCATCTCGGGGAATTTTTATTGGTGTTTCTTGTAAGGCAGATTGGACAGCACCAAATTATCTGTTTTTCTCTTGGAATGTATTAGTTTATCCTTTGTTTTTGAAGCGTAGTTTTGCTGATCCAGGATTCTTGTAGAATTCTTGGCTTGATGTTCTTTTCCTTTCAGTACTTTGCATATGGCATCCCACTGCCTTCTGGCCTCCCTTGTACTGATGAGAAGTCAGCTGTTAATCTTACTAAGTTTCTCCTTGCATGGGAGTCATTTTCCTGTTGCTGCTTTCAAAATTGTCCTGGGTTTTCGATAATTTTGAGTTTATTTTATATGGTGTCTGTAAGCTTTTTGGATGTGTTCTTTAATCTTTTTCATCAAGTTTGGGGAGTTTTTAGCTACTATTAATTCAAGCATTGTTTCTGCTACATATTCACTTCCTTATCTTTCTGGTAATTCCATTATGTACATGTTGGTCCACACGATGTGGCCTTAGGCTCTGTTAATGTTTCTTACTCTGTTTTCTTTCTGTTCTTCAAATTGGGGAATGTCTATTGATCTATACTCAGGCTTGTCTGTTACTGTCTTCTGCCTCTCATCTCCTGCTAAGCTTCATGGTGGGTTTTTTTTTTCATTTCAACGATCAGACTTTTCAGTTTCAGAATTAGCATTTGGTTCTTTTATCTCTTTATCGATGTTCTCTGATCAGTCACTGTCATCATACTTTCTTTTAATTCTTTAAACAGTTTTTTTGGTTCTTTATAATAGCTTCTTTGAAGTCTTTGGTCCATCATTTGGGTCCCCCTCAGAGGCATTGCTTTTTTTCTTTCTTTGTTTCCTATTTTTTGTTGTTGCTGAAAACTGGGCACTTTAGGTAATGTGTTGCGGCAATTCAGGATGGCTTCCTCTCCCTCCTGGGGCTTGTTGCTGTTTTTTATTTTCCTGTTCAGTGATTTTCCTGGAAGAATTCTGTAAAGTGTTTTCTCCTGCAGTGTATAGTCTCTGTGGTTACTGCTCAGGTTTAGTTCCGTGTTTTCACTTCTTTAATGTGTATTTTTGAGAGAGAGAGAGACACACACACACACACAGAGTGTGAGTGGGAGAGGGGCAGAGGGAGACACAGAATCTGAAGCAGCCTCCAGGCTCCGAGCTGTCAGCACAGAGCCTGACGCAGGGCTTGAACTCACGAACCACGAGATCATGACCTGAGCCTAAGTCGGCTGCTTCACTGACTGAGCTACCCAGGCCCCCACTGCCCCCCATGTTTTTACTTTTTTAATACTTTAAAAACATATGGTTTAAGCTATATAGAGATTTTTAGTATATTCGTATTTGTGCCACCTTTACGTTAGGATGTTTTCATCACAGAAGAAAATCCTCAATAGCAATCACTCTTTCTGTATTTACTTTGAAGCCTGGATTCTTAAGGTCAGCATGTGATTGGTCAGAGGTTGTGCTTTAACACCTTGAGATAGTAGGGTCATGCTAATAAAACCCCTTTGCTGTTTGATCTGTGTGTGGCTGTGGAATACCTTCAGTGTTTGGGGACTTTAAAGTCTGACCATATTCCGTCAGGGAAAAGTAGTTCCCAAGTCTCTCCTAAGCAAGTGCGGCTTTGTGCATCGACGTGATTGTCTGGACCCACCAGGGCTGAGTACGATCTTTCCAAGGTTGCTTTGGTCATTTATTTCCATAGCTCTCCCTGTTTCATTTCTGACTAGCCTTCTGTTTGGCTTGCTGCTCCTGGTACCGGGAGATACGAGGCTTCCCTGATTAGAGACCCCCGTGGCTAATAGTATTTTTGGCAGTGCCCTCGGCATGGCTGTTCTTCATGCTGTGTTCCAAACAGTGACCTCTTCCTCAGGCTATTCCTGTCCTGAAAACATGCCTTCCTCTGGGGCAGCAGCCTGCCTCACCCTGGGACAGAGTTGCTGCAACATGGAGCTGGGGTTGGGGGGCATCAGAGCCGTGAGTCCCACCTACCCAGTCCAAACAGAACTTAAGCATCATGGCTTAAGGGGAAAGGAGCGGGAAATAGCCTCTGACTTAAATGCTTTAGGTTCCCACTTAGATTAAGTAGACCTTTTTAAACACAGGCTTTGGAATTTTTTTTTTTGTATGCACTGTGATTAATTTCCAAGCACTTTAAATACTTGTTTTTGACAATTTTGTCCAGTTCTGTTGCTTCCGGTTTTGAGACATTTGCCAGTCTTACACAGCAATTCCAGAAGACGATTTAATGACAAAATATTTTGAGAGCTAAATTTGAATTTTAACACTTTGGAATCTTTTCTTGAAGTTTTTGTTGTTCCTGTCCTTAAATATATTTTGGTTAAACTGTCAAAACAGTTTTTTCTTTCTCTGATTATCTCACACAGAAAAATTAAACCCTTTTAACTGCTCAGGAGAACTATTGCCACTTTTATAAATATGACCAGGACTTGAGCTGTAGGTTGGATCAAAGCCCTTGGTTTTGGTTCTTAAAATTTGGATTTGGACTTTTTATTATATGTCTAGCCTCAAATACGAAGACTGATACTTTCTGTACATAGTTTCAAAATGTCATCTGGGTAAATAAACCGCATTGGCCGCCATCTTGGTATACAGGATTTGTGGAAACGGGCATGTAGGTCGCCTAATGTCAGAGCGCCTGGGTGGCTTAGTTGGTTAAGCGTCCAGCTTTGACTCAGGTCATGATCTCGTGGTTTGTGAGATCGAGCTTCACATTGGACTCTGGGCTGACAGATTGGAGCCTGGACCCTGCTTTGGATTCTGTGTTTCCCTCTGTCTCTGCCCCTCCCCCCTAAAACAAATAAACGCAAAAGTAAATAAATAGCCTGATGTCAAACTCCAGTACTAGTTGCATGATTTATGGTGGAAGGATGGTCTTTTTGTCCCACCCATGAGGCTCTCTACTTCGTTTCCCTATGGAAAGTCGGAGTGGCTCTGGCACAAGCCATCAGACTTCACATTTGCATGGTCAGACTTGAAGCTTTGACTTCAGCTTCTCTCAGATCCTGTCCTCGCTCCCGTCCACTTGATTGTTTTTGTTGGGCTGAATGAACTTGTATGCATAGGGTCTTCCCTGAATGTGCTCTACTTATTGACCCTATATGTGATGATACGAAGCGATTTTTGGCCGGTATTGAAACCTGAAATTTTAAATTTCGTCCTACATGATTCTAACTGGCAGATATCCCTACGGATATCCCTAAGCAAATTAAACCTCAGGGACGTGTGTTAACTGTTGGTACTTGAGAGATGCTGTTTAGCGACTACTTAATTCAAAAGAGCAAGAGAACAGAGTGACATGTTAGAGAAGGAGCAATTGGCAGGAAAAAAGGAAGCCTTGGTAGGTGAGAAGAAACTGAGGGGATGGCGTGAAGGTAAAAACCACCGGCCAGCGGCCAGCGTGAGCCTCCTCCCGGGTACCCTTGACCAGCCCTTTACTTTGCCGTCACAACTGCCCTGGAGGCCTCTAAAGCTGAGTCAAACCACCACCATTTGACTAATTTCCTGGAGGAAAAACTCAACTGGGGTTTGAAGTTCTTACGAATTATTAATCTCCAATCCTAGCCTTTTGCTTTCTAGAAATCCCAGTTCCCCTCAAGAGGCGTTTTAAAATCCAAACCTTAAGCCTGCTGCGACCCTCCCTCACCTCTAGCCGAGTTAAGATCGTGTCACTTCTTCCTTCAACCAGAGGATCACGGTCACCAGGAAAAGATGATACAGACCTTGTACCTCTTTGCCCTCCGCTAGTCCATTTTCCTGTCCACACTGACCCCACTTGTGCTTCGGATTCTGTCCTCTCCCGGTCTTGTTCCATCCTGAGGGGTCCTCCTCTGTTAGGGTTTTCTTCTCTTCAGTAAATCGGCTCCAGCCTTCCGGCCTCTCTGCCTGCCCCCTTGACCCTTTTTGTATGTTACAAACCCTTTGGGGGTATCCCAGATAGACTCTGACCTTATCAGTGAGGTCGTAGATCTTCCTTAAAGCCATTGAAATGCCGGGCTTCTTCTTCTTCTTCTTCTTCTTCTTTTTTTAATATCCTTTTTAGTTAGCGGTCGTCTTTTCCTGCCAAAATTTGACTAAAGCCTCTGTTGGGGATGGCCTTCAGCGACTGTGCCTTCCCACTGAAGACTTCCTGTCCCACTGTCAGTGACGCCCTGTGAATTCCGCCTTCAGTGGGTGTGCCCTGCTGCATGGACGGTGAGGGGCGTGTTGGCTCCTGCTTACCACCCCCCCAACCTCCTGTTAGGCGTCAGCTCTTTAGTAGAAGGGATTATATTAATACTCTTCGTATACACCGTTCATGCCACGTAGTAGGTGCTTAAACACCGTTTTAACTCGAATCTCTAAATTTACACGTAAACCATGAACCTCTTGGAGAAAAATTACTTACTATTAAAGGGAAACTGAGTGGAGATGAACTAAAGCTATACAGACACTCTGATTTTCTTCCACAGACACGACCTCGGATAATTTCGGATATAACCTGTTGACATTCATCATCTTGTACAACAATCTTATTCCCATCAGTCTGTTGGTGACTCTTGAGGTCGTGAAATACACTCAAGCCCTTTTTATAAACTGGGTGAGTATCTGAGCAGAGCTTTCAAATTGAGCTACTGGAGCAGTGTCGACCACTGTTTTCTCGCAGTCTCTCGGAGCCTCAGTCCTTCACTTGAGCTCCCAGAAAAGGAAGAACGTGGTTAATTTGTGACTGGGTCTGGGACTTAAACTGGCCGGAGAACTGGCACGGGACCCCTGAGCCAGTGATGGCAGTGACTGGTGACTTGACACCTCAGCCTCCCAGTCTGTGAAATGGCACCAGGCCTAATCAGTGGGTTCTTGTGAGGATTAAGTGAAATAATGGAAGCTGGGTGAGTACCAGGCGCGTGTCTTGTGCCGAGTGGGGGCGAAATGGCTGCAAATGCGTTCCTGCTTTTACAGCTTATTTAGTGCTGAAGGAAGGGGCTCGTAGGCGTGTCTGTTGTACTGTGCATTATAGATCAAATTCATGGTAACCATCAACTCGGATTCTCTGGCAAGAGTAGGGGTGGAATTTTTAAGGAACTGCCATGGCCATTAAGCATGAACATGAGCAGCCAGTACTTGCAGACTGGGCGCCTCCATGTGCATTTTTATTGGCTCTTCCCAACAATCCCGTGAATGAGGTATTGGCTCAGAAGTATGGGTCAGACTAGGTCATGCAGTGATCATCTTGCAACCCAAATCTTCTGTGTGTAAATTGCATATTTTCTTCTATCACAGTGTTCTCTATAGTAATGGCCATGGTACTTCCCACCCCCAAATTAAAAATGAGCATTCATATTATCTGTTGTAGCCTCTTTTCTGTGTTAATCTTTTTTTTAAAAAATTTAACATTTATTTATTTTTGAGAGACAGAGACAGATCATAAGCAGGGGAGGGGCAGAGAGAGAGGGAGACACAGAATCAGAAGCAGGCTCCAGACTCTGAACTAGCTGTCAGCACAGAGCCCAACACGGGGCTCGAACCCACAAACCGTGAGATCATGACCTGAGTTAAAGTCAGACGCTTAACCGACTGACCCCCCCCGCCAGGCGCCCCTCTTCTGTGTTAATCTAAGTGAAGGATTAATGGTATTTATTTTCTAAAACGTTCTCTCCACCCTCTTCTCTCTCACAGGACACAGACATGTATTATCTCGGAAATGACACTCCTGCAATGGCCAGGACGTCAAACCTTAATGAAGAGCTGGGGCAGGTGAGAGCTTCTCTGGGACTCGGGTGGCCATGACAACAGCATCTGGGGAGGCCGGCACTGGAGCCGTGAGGTGTTTTGGAAAACTAGTTCTCTGTGAATGTGGTTTTGATGTCTGGAGAGCTGTGTGTGTATGTGTGTGTGTATATATATAGCATTCGAAAGTACAGTCTTAAATAGAACNGTGAATGTGGTTTTGATGTCTGGAGAGCTGTGTGTGTATGTGTGTGTGTATATATATATAGCATTCGAAAGTACAGTCTTAAATAGAAATGTTAGTTGGTTTTGACCTATTTTTTTGAGGCATCCATGTATTTTATTATCTAGAAGGTACCCACAAAAAAATTAACACAAAAAATTGCAACATTATTTTGGATATTAAAATTGTTTGTCAGGAGGAAATGATCGGGAAGAACATGGTTCAGATATGCAGATGTTGGGTAACCTTACAAAACATGAGGGAACTAATTTGAAGGACATAAATCTGTTAAATTTCTCACAGGTCTCAGATTTTATTTCTGGAACCTTCCAGGGAATGACTTTCTTTTCTGCTCCCACCCTTGAAACCCCTGTGGCCTTTAACGAGTTGTGTTTTGCGTTTTATCTTCATCATACCTTGAAATTACTACAAGGAATGGCCTCTTCTGAGTGCATTGCAGTTAAAGATGATAATTTCACGCAATACTTATTTTAACCTCCCCGCAGCCCTGTAAGATGGGTGCTATGTATGTCAGACTCAACTTGCCTCCTCTTTGAACCCTTTTTCAGTTTGTCGGGTAGGGTTAATCTCTCTTCTGTGTCTCCGTGACAGTTTCTCCACATATAAACACAGTACAGTGAGAGACATGATGGCGATGTCGTGTCTCTTTCTGTCCTGAGCCTTTCAAGTCTACTTGAGGGTGTGGATGTGCCTCGTATGAAGTCTTCCGCTGGCCTGGTCATAGTTTGGCACAGTGCTCAGTACACCATTGTTTCAGGACTCCTTAAACTGGATCCCAGTGATTGAAGGATTAAAGGTGTTCAAGTTGTACCCAGGATGATTCTTCCTGCCAATTGGGAATATGGGAAAAGTTTGCTTGGGCAAGTAGTTTTGACTTGGAACTTCAGGATAAGTTAAAATAGGCAGAATGAGAGCAAATTGTGATAATTCCTTATAAGAAAATTTTCAGTTTTAACATCATGATATAATATTTAAATTTTTAAAGAAGGGGGGCAGAAGGAAACTCTGCTTATTGGAAGGCTGATTCTACTGAATTTTTTATACCTCTGGGCTTCATATAAAAAGTTGTTTATAGGGGCATCTGCGTGGCTCAAGAGTGGGATGCTCAACCGACTGGTTTTGGCTCAGGTTTGTGAGTTGAGTCTCGCATAGATTCCCCCGCCTCTCTCTCTGCTCTGCCCCCACTATCTCTTGCTCCCTCTCTGCCCCTCCCCTACTCACACTGTCTCTCTTTCAAAATAAATAAGTAAACTTAAAAAAACCTTATTTATAGTTGAAACATTAATTACCCATACTTTACTAATTTTAATTTCTTGGTAATATTTGACTTCTTTAGGAACATTAATTATTTTCCTTAAAGATCCTTTGATTGCTCTAAAAATACTTCATAGTGTATTTGCCTCTATTGTATCACTAAGAAAAGGTACAGAAAAAACCAGTATAAAGCACGGCTTCCCTTTGTGATCCCGGAAGTACCTCCCGTAGCAGTCATGGCCCCTCTTTGGAAAACCACTGAGAAACTGGAATTCTTACAGGAGACGATTCTGTTACTCTCCCTTCACCAGTCTATGACGTCATTTCCCAGATGTTCTGTATCTTCTCGCCATACTCTGTGCTCCATAGATGTGGAAATCGGGGCTAAGACGGAAGAGGTGACTTTTTCAGAGTCCACAGGACTAGTTTGTATCCAGAGCCTGAGATGGGCAACCATCTCTCTGTGATCTTGAACTGTTTCCCCTTCCCCACCAGATGATCTGCTGGAGAGAACGTAACTTGCACAGCACATGTGCATTTGGAGCTCATTGCTTTTACAGTCAGTTGTGACCTCTAGAAACTTCTCTTTTCACCTTTGTATATTGAGATCTTCGTGTATTAAATCTGTAAGACTTTGTGTCTCAGAAAGTTTACATAACCTGTAGCAGGTCTGTGCTGCCTTCATGTCCTTGTAACCTTGACTATGATGGAGGAGCTTTATGTTCTGTATTGTTTCAGGATATGCTTACTTAATCTGATTAGGAGTGGAGTGAGAAAACATATTTTGAGGGTGGCCTGAGTCTGAACTTGTTGCCTTTAGACCAGGGTGCTGTGTGAGGTCGGGGGACTCTCCCGGAGAGGGATAGGTGTCCTTGTGGCGGGACTGAGTGCTTCTGCCTAGAGATGGACATGGCCCCAGGGCTGTCGCTGAGGCCTCCTTTGCACATTTCCACACAACTGAACTCTAGGCTTGGTTCGTGGAAAAGGTTTTTAAGTGGTCTGTGCACTAAATACACTTATATATTTAATGTATAGGTATAAAAGGTATTCTAATATATATAATTATAAAATGTATTTGCTTTAAGGAAATTTACATTTTAAAATTAATAGAGATTTTGAAAAGTAGAGAAGGAAAGACTATTTATTGGTCTCTACATCTTAGTACAGTCTTGTACATTTCTTCCATTCTTTGCTTTAGGTGAAATACCTGTTTTCTGATAAAACTGGAACTCTTACCTGCAATATCATGAACTTCAAGAAGTGCAGCATTGCTGGGGTAACCTACGGGTAAGTTTGTGTATCACTTACTAAACATTTGATTTGTATTTCTTCCAACAAAATAAGTTGATTTTCAATTGCTTGGTCGAATACCTTTTTGATATTTGGAAAGGATGTTTTTAAGGGATTTAGATACGTGATAACTACTGAATGTGTTTAAAATTTAATGGGTCCCAACTATGAACCACAGTTAACACACAGTTTATTTCTGCAAATACTTAGCGGTGATAAGTCCCTGGATTTAATGCTATAAATTGAATTTTAAAACTTTAATTCTATAAATTAAACTTCTATAGGTTTATATTTATAATCTAATAATTATAAATGTCTTACTACTATTTTGATCTGAATGCATGTCTCTTTTTTGATATATAACTGACATACAACATTATTAGTTTCAGATGTATGGCATAATGATTCAGTGTTGGTGTATGTTGCAAAATGGTCACCACCATGAATTAGTTACCATCTGTCAGCACATATCATTAAAAAATTTATTTTTTCTTGTGCTGCAGCTTTTAAAGTCTGTTTTTTTTTTTTTTAGCAACTTTCAAATATGCAGTATGGTAGTTATCCTAAACTACAGTCACGATGTTGGGTGTTAAGTTCCTATGACTTATTTATTTTATAAGTGGATGTTTATCTTTTGCACCTTTCACCCATCTTTTGACCACTCCCCACCCCCAGTTTCTGGCAGCTGCTAACTTGTTCTCTGTATCTATGAGCTTATTTATTTATTTATTCAGGTTTCACACAGAAGTAAGATGGTATGGGATTTGTCTCTGGCTGGCAGGCTTTCCTTAGCAGTACCCTCAGGGTCCATCCATGTTGTCACCAATAGCAAGATTTCCTTTTTTATGGCTGAATAATATTCCATCATACGTACCATATTTTCTTTATCTTTTCATCCATTTAGAGACAGTGAGGATGACTGGACTGTATTTTGACTATTGTAAATAATGCTGCAGTGAATATGGGGTGTAGATACCATTTTGAGTTTGTGTTTTCATCTTCTTCAGCTGAATACCCAGAATTGGAATTGCTGGGTCATATGGTAGTTTTATTTTTAGTTTTTTAAGGAACCTCCATATGGTTTTCCATAGCAGTTTCACCAATTTACACTCTCCTCAGAAGCACACAAGAGTTTCCTTTCCTTCACATTTTTGCCAACACTTATTTCTTCTAACCATTCTAACAGGTAAGAGAGATGATAGCTCATTGTGGTTTTGATTTTCATTTACCTGATGATTAGTGATGTTTAACACATCTTCATGTACCTGTTGGCCATCTATTTGTCTTCTTTTTTTTTTTTAATAGTTTATTGTCAAATTAGTTTCCACATAACACTCATTGCTCATCCCCACAAGTGTCCTCCTCCATGCCCATCCCCCCTCCCCCCACATCCATCAGTCCTCAGTTTTTGTCAGCATTCAAGAGTCTCTCATGGTTTGCTTCTCTCCCTTTCCCCCACCATTTCTGCCCTTCTTCTCCCCCTTGTTCCTCCGTCAAGTTCCTCCTAATCCTCCTATACGTGCAAACATATGATATTTGTCCTTCTCTGCCTGACTCTATTTGTCTTCTTTATAACAATGTCTATTCAGAGCTTCTGCCCACTTTTAAAAACGTTTATTTTTGAGAGAGTGAGGGAGCAAGCAAGCACGCATGAGTGGAGGAGGGGAAGAGAGAGAGGGAGATAGAGGATCCAAAGTGGGCTCTCCATTGACAGTAGAGAGCCTGATATGGGGCTTGAGATCATGACCTGAGCTGAAGTCAGATGCTTAACCTGCTGAGCCACCCAGATATCCCTCCCTCTGCCCATTTTTAATCAGATTTTTTTTTTTCTGTTGAGTTGCAGGAGTTCTTTATATATTTAGATATTAACTCCTTGCCAGGTATATGATGTACAAATATTTTCTTCCATGAAGTAGATTGCCTTTTTCATTTCGTTGAATTGTTCCCTTTGCTGTGCAGAAGCTTCGTAGTTTGACATAGTCCCTTTTGTTTATTTTTGCTTTTTGTTGCCTTTGTTTTTGGTGTCAGATCCAAAAAAGTCATCACCAAGATCAATGTCCAAGAGCTTACACCTGTATTTACTTCTAGGAGTTTTACAGTTTCAGGTCTAACACTCAAGTCTGTAGTCTATTCTAATTTTTGTGTATGGTATAAGATAGTAGTCCAATTTCATTATTTTGCATGTAGCTGTCCACTTTATTGAAGAGATTTGTTGAAGAGATTTATCCAGTTACTGAAGAGATTTTCCTTTCTCTGTTACGTATTATTGGCTCCTTTGTCAGAAATTAACTGACCATATTGCATGGGTTTATTTCTAGGCTCTTTGTGTTCCATTGATCTATGCACCTGTTTTTAGGCCAGTACTATCCTGTATTGATTACGATAGTTTTTGTAATCTAGTCTGAAATCAGACTGTGATGTCCCTAGTTCTTGTTTTTCAAGATTGCTTTGGCAATTCGAGTCTTTTTTTAGTTCCATACAAATCAGAATTCTTTATTGCTGTGAAAAATGCTGTTGAATTTTAATGGGAATTACATATTAGAGGTCCAGAGGAGCAGCATTACATTGCGTTGCTTTGTATGGACATGTTGACGGTATAAATTCTTCTAACCCATGGACATGGAATATTTTAATATTTATTTGAGTGTTTATATTCTTTCATGCCTTACAGTTTTCAGTGTCCCAGGTTTTTCATCTCTTGGTTGAGATTTTTCAGTGTCTCTTCTGATTGTTCATTATTAGTCTGTAGAAATACAACTGACCTTTATGTATTGATTTTTGTATCCTGCAGCTTTACTAAATTCATTTGTTCTAATAGTTGGTGAGGTTTTTAGGCTTTTCTATATATAGTATCATGTCATCTGCTATAAAAATAGTGACAATTTTACTTCTTTCTGAATTGGATACCTTTTATTTTTGCCTGATTGCTGTGGCTAGGATATCCAATGCTGTGTTGAATACAAGTGGCAAGAGTGGACATCGTTGTTTTGTTCCTGATCTTAGAGGAAAAGCTTTCAGCTTTTCACTATTGAGTAAGATGTTAGCTGTGGGCTTGTCACATGTGACCTTTATGTTGTTGAGTTATGTTCCCTCTATACTTATTTTGTTGAGAATGTCTGTCATAAATGGATGTTGAATTTTGTCGAATACTTTTTCTACCTCTAGTGAGACAATCCTATATTTATCCTTCATTTTGTTAATGTGCTGTGTCACAGTGATGGGATATAGGTGTTGAGCCACCCTTGTATCCCTGGAATAAATCTCAGTTGGTCATGGTGCATGAGTTTTTAAAAATGTATTATTGAATTCAGTTTGCTAATACTTTGTTGAGGATTTTTGCATCTATGTTCATCAGGGGTATTGGCCTCTTCTTTTTTTGTGCTCTTAACTGGCTTTGGTATCAGGTAGTGCTGACCTTGTAAAATCAGTTTGGAAGGTTCTTTGCTTTTCTGTGTTTAGGAAGAGTTTGATAAGTATTGGTATTCTTCGAATGTTTGGGAGAATTCATCAGTGAAGCTGTCTGGATGTGACTTTTGATAGGAGGTTATTGATTACTGATTTCATCTCCTTACTAGTGATCAATTTAAGATTTTCTGTTTCATCATAATTTAGTCTTGGTGTGTTGTTTCTAGGTATTTATCCATTTATCTATTTCTTCTATGTTGTCCAATTTCTTGGCATGTAATTATTGATGATAGTTCCCTATGAGCCATCATGTTGCTATTGTATCAGTTCTTTCATTTCTGATTTTGAGTCCTGTTTTTTTCCTGCTGGGTTGAGCTAAAGGTTTGTCAGTTTTGTTTGTCTTCTCAAGAACCAGCTCCTAGTTTCATTGATATTTTTTCCCCTTACTTATTTTCACCCTAATCTTTGCTACTTTCTTTCTTATACTAAGAAAATTAGTATACCAAGGAAGTTGTGTTTCATTTGTTCTTTTTCTAGGTTTTTGAGCTATAAAATTGGGTCATTTGAGGGGCACCTGGGTGGCTCAGTCGGTTGAGCATTCGACTTCGGCTCAAGTCATGATCTCAGTTCGAGGGTTCGAGCTCCGTGTCGGGCTCTGTGCTGACAGCTAGCTCAGAGCCTGGAGCCTGCTTTGGATTCTGTGACTCCCTCTCTCTCTGACCAGCCCCTGCTCACATTGTCTCTATCTCTCTCTCAAAAATAAATAAAACATTAAAAAAAAAAGAACCTTTAAAAAACTTTGGGTCATTTGAGATCTTTCCTGATTTTTTTTTTTAAATGTTTATTTCTAGGAGAGAGAGAGAGAGAGACAGTGTGAGCAGGGGAGGGTCAGAGAGAGAGGGAGTCACAGACTGAAACAGGCTCCAGGCTCTGAGCTGGCAGTCAGCACAGAGCCCGACGCGGGGCCCGAACCCACGAACCGAGATCATGACCTAAGTGAAAGTCGGACGCTTAACCGACTAAGCCACCCAGGCGCCCCAAATCTTTCCTGATTTTTGATGTACCCATTTATTGCTGTGAACTTCCTTCTTAGAATTGCTTCTGCTATATCGCAAATTTTACTATGTTGTATTTCCATTTTCTTTTATCTCAACATATTTTCTCTTTTGGTTTCTTCCTTGACCAAAATTCTTCCTTGACCTTGGTTATTTAGTAGCATATTGTTTAAGCTCCACATATTTTTTTGAATCTTCAGTTTCATTCTGGCAATTGATTTCTAGCCTTACCATTACAGTTGAAAATGATGCTTGATAGGACTTCATCTTTCTTAAATTTATGAAGACTTGTTTCATGCCTAGTATGTGCTCTATCCTGGAGAATGTTTTCTGTGAGTGCCTCTTTTGATCACAGTTTTGTGAACACTCTGTTTCCCTTTCTGTCAGCCACTTTCCAGAATTGACCAGAGAAGCATCCTCAGATGATTTTTGGTAAGTAGATTCCAGGGCTTCTTGATGTTTTAGTGGGAAGGGTTTTGGAACAATTCTGTATTGGCTTATTCACCTAAGTGTTTTGTTAATAAAAGTTTCATATTTCTTTTTCCAAGAGAGAACCAAGTTAAAATTAAACACGAATATGATTTTAAAAGTAACAAGAATTTAACAAAAAATAGCCAGTCCTTAGTTTAATACTTTCCATTTCCTGCTTCCTAGCATAATGTCTTCAAAGTTGTATCATACATATTGTAGTATTAGAATTTTACTGACATAAAGGCTGAATGATATTTTGTTGTATGTATATACCACATTTTGTATATCCATTCGTCTGCTGATGGCATTTTTTCTACCCTTTCTAGTGTGTATAATGCTGCTATGAATATTGGTATTTTAAGTATCTCCTCTCTGTTTTTAATTCTTCTGGGTATATACCTGAAGGTGGGATTGGTGGGTCATGTGGTAATTCTATGTTGAATTTTTGAGGAACCACCAAACTGTTTTCCACAGCAGCTCTACCATTTATATTTCTGCCAATAACACACAGTTTCCACATATCCTCATAGCACTTGTTAATTTCTGTTTTTTTAAAAATACATATAACAGCCATCTCAATGGGTGTGAAGTGGTATCTCATTGTGGTTTGGATTGGCATTTCCCTTAGGACTAGTGATGGTGTGTGCTCATGTTTTAAGATTTATATACTAACAAAGCTGATTGAAAGGGCCATGTGTGTAGGGAAGACCGTGTCATTGATGGGTGACTGGCTTCCCTGTGGGATGATCAGCCAGGACCTGCTATTTTATTAGAGGATCCCTGGGTGTCAGTATCTGTCTTCCCATGCGAACTGATCAGTCGTCTTCCCATGAGAACTCTCCAGGCTATAAATCTGGCTGTAGCTATTAAAGTTGCTGAGTGGAGGCAGATGGTTGGTGACCATGAAGGATGCACTTAAGACTCCTGTCTTGGGAGAATTCCCTTCCCTCCCCGCTTGTGTGCCCAGTGTTGCTGGGTCTAAAGCTACTCTGGTTTAACTTCTCTAAACTATAAATCTTCCATGGCTTTCTGGGTTCCAACAGGTTCAGTTACCTGGCTGCATGGGAGGAGGGGAGGGTTCCTGGAGGCACACTCTTCCTCAGATGGACTGGAACCCCTCCTGCTTCCCACTGTCCCTTTATGGGGCAGGTTCCTCACACTGCCCTTTCCTCAGCTTTCCCAAGATTCTGCTCAGGGCATCAGCTTGTGTTCTAGGCGCCTCATCCTGCAGGCTGTTGGTTTCTGCTCTATTAAGCTCTGACGTCCAGAGTTCAGGCTGACCTCACCTTGGCTGTGGTCACTTCTTCCATCATCTTTATTTTGAAGAAGGGGTTTCAGGAGGAGGTGGGGATACAGGAATGTATTTAACTCTTCACATTTTCTTCAGTGTGGGAGCAGCACACCACCATCGTATCGGGTTTTATCGTTTCCTTTCTCACAATATTTGCCTCCTCCTCTCTTCTATGTATGAGTTCTGAAAATGATAGCATAGTTACAATACAGTAAGTCTTCTTACTTTACCTGCTTTGAGCAGATACTCAGAAGTGTTCCCTGGTAGACGTTAAACAGAGAACAGCTAAAATGACAGTGTTGACCCCTGCCTCTGTTTCTTCTCCTTGTAACTATGTTGTTGTTTATAATAAACATATTAAAAAATATGCTTTTATAGTAAGGCTCAAGATTTTCTACCTCGAGGTCTGAAATAATATACGTTATTCCAGATCTTTGAAAGTTTACTATAAACCTATAGGCTTTTTAGGTGTGGTTCTTCTTGAAGACAGATTCTTACTAGGTTTGGGTAGATTTTAAAGGAATGTTTGAACTGAGTAAGTATTTTCTGTTCTCTCTCGCAGCCGGATACCTCCTCCCCCTAGTGACTCATGTGACTTTGATGATCCTAGGCTCTTGAAGAACATTGAAGATCATCACGTAAGGCCATTGTTTTGCTTCCGGGATGGTACATAGCTTACGGTGCACTGTTACTTACGTGTATGTGTGCTGCCTTGAAATGTACAATTTTGGACCTTGGGGAAGAGATGCAGTTTTACTTCTTTGGTGTTTGTATTCAGGGAAGTGATCTGTGGTTAACACTCTGCATGGTAATGAAAAGCTGAATTAAATAGGTGATGGAGCTCTAAAGTCTCACGTCAAGAATTCCTCACTATGGAATTCTCCAACATTTCAGCTTTCTCCTGCTTTTTACGATTTCTGCAGTATTACTTCTTCATGGTTGTGAATCCAAGAGGTCCTGCATTTTGGTGAACAATTGCTTTATGCTTGGACCATTATAATCTAGGGAAGAAAAGTAGGGCGGGAGAGCATGTTGCTTTTATAGCATGCTACTGCGTGCCAAGTATCTGCGTGCCAGATATCTGATATTTTCATCAGCGCTGGAGTCCCCTCAGAGAAGTGATAGGAAGCTGCATGGAAATACTGACCTGGCCAAGAGTTACCAGCAAACAAAAGTAGATCTGAGACTCAGAAACGAAGCCTGTTTGGTTCTTAACAGTGACCTCGCACTATCTCTACTATGCTAACAAGCCGGGATTAATTGTAGGATTACCTAAATTCGCTTTAAAGGCTACTTTGAAAAATCCCAACTGAGAAAAGTCTTTAATGACCAAAGCACTTTGCAGCCAGTTGAATCAGTGTAAATTAGACCCAAGATCTTTCTTTCTGAAAAAGTTTTAAAGTTAGGTAAACTCGAGCAAAATGAAAACTTTATCGTTCCAGAATTATGCTAAGAGACTGATCTAATCAAAACTCTCTCTCTGAATTCTCAGTGAGGAAATTTCCTGCTCTCCACTGCATGTGCCCACTTGGTAGTGCTAAAGCCTTCCCAGGCACGATTCTCAGATGTGAGCGTGGAAGGCGCCCGCGTCCAGCGGCTGGGAAGCGGACCGTCTGCCTCAGTCCCTGGTGGTGCTGGTGGAGTGGTCCCAGACCGCACAGCGGACGCTGCTGAAGTCCGTGCCCCGTGTCGTAGTCACGGGCTGCACAGGCATTACTGTTTTTTTTGTTTGTTTTTTGTTTTTTTAAATTTTGATATTAGAGGTCCAGCTACTAGGCTAGGGGTCCTCCCAGCAGAGGAGCAGCATCTCAGGAGCTTCTGGGGAGGATGGCGGCTTTAGTCGCGGATGATGTGAGGACTTGCCTTCTGAAAGAGGACTCCGGCATTCCCAAGTAGTGTTGAGAGGGTATTTAAGTGACTAAACGTGTCTGTTCAAGTCGGGGTGGTCAATGGGAAAGAGAGAAGGTGGAGAGGTGACCTAGAGGCTTAGGAAACTGCTCTTTGTCTCCTTTCACAAAGTTTGTTTTCCTGGCCCAGAGCAGTTAGTGGGAAAGCAGCAGAGGAAGTGGGGTGAGCCTGGTGCTCGGGGTCCCTCAGAATCCCAGGGTAAGCTTGGGAACAGCATGCGAGTGGATCCCAATTTCAGTAAGAGACTCATTTATCTACTCATTCATTTAGCAACCAGGTTAAGGGCCTTGTTGATATCCTTCACCTTGCTAGGTACTAGGGGAAGAGACGACACACACTCAGGGGAGTTCTCTTAATTGAGAAAACATGTGAAATCATTAGGAGCCATTGTTTACCTTTGCAGCATAGGGATACGGCTGATACCACTCCTTGAGAAAGCGATTGCCGTTTGTGTAGATAGAGGAGTCTGCTCTCTTTGATGGGTGTTAGGGGCTAACAGAATTGTTGAAGTGTGGACATTGTGGGCACCCACACTGAATGGTAATTTGCATTCCCCTAAAATGTGGGCTGGTATAGAAAGTCAGTGGACAGGGCCACAGACCCTCATTTGGAGAAGAGATCATTGGGAGACTCTCCACATTTGCTGCTGGGATCTCCACTGTGGAAATCTTGAAACAACGAGCTTAGATAATTTATACATACGTACAGATGTTCTCTTCAAAGCTGAACCCATGCATATGTGTGGTTTTTGACCATCAATCGCGTGCTCTGTCCTCTTTGGACCTTTGAGTGGAGACCTGAGTATGGGTCAGAATCCTCCAGTAGGAGCATTTCCTGCCCCCGTGGTCAATGGCATGCATTTCAGGAAGGAACCCTACTCTTGGAGAAGTTGGTGCTGCTTTTTTCATCCATTGCTTCCTCCCCATCTACCGTCCTGAGCCAGATTTCCTTTTATTCCAGCAGAAAGGCCATCAAGAGTAGTGGGGCAGAGGCACCCCTGTTTTCATAAGGGAATCCCTGACATTTGAGGTTATCATAAGCATCAATGTAAACATGGAGACTTTAAAGGAAATTTTAATAATCTGGACACTCCCAGTTCATTGAATGTGTGATGTGGCCAAGGATTGGAGAATTTATTTTCTGTTACTTTAGTAAAAGCCTGTATTCACTACTTCTTAAAGGTTTGCTTGAAGCCTTCTGAGGTATTCTTCATTTGGCTACTATGTTAATTACCCCATTGACATTTAACATCTAGCTTGACTGTAAATAAAGAGGACCATAGGCTCCAATATTTTTCTTTCAGAAAATGTGGGATTAGCTTTAATGTACTTAATGGATTTTTAAAACATCTAATGTACAGAGCCTCTTAGGTCACTTGGTTATTTTGCCGAAATATGGTTGAGGAGAGGGAGGTAGCACTTCAGGATTTTAGCAATAGATATCCCGCTTTCGTATCTGAATAGTCTTGGGACCATTGATGAAAATTCAAGCATTTTGACCAAGAAACCCTTTACCTTGCTCCCAAGGGAGTACCTCCATATGCTACTGATTTGTTGTTTTTCCTGGGTCATCATTTCTGAATTTCTGGCTCCTGTGGGACTGTGCTTTAAGCACAGTGTAGGCTGATAGCCAAGGCGGAATTTGCCTATTAAAGGATCCACCTACAGAAAATTTCCAGGAACAGTTCACCTGTTGCTCTGTTTACATTGCTAACCAGTGACTCCCTATTGGTGGGGTAATTTTTCCAAGATTTACCAGGGAAGAACACGTAATTTTATTTTGAGTCATTATGCCTAGGACTTTGGAGCTGGAGTCTTCAGGAAGAAATTGTATATGTACATTTAAGCTTTATAGCTGTGATTTAGCATGCCAATTTTAGACATGCCTAGTTTTCTATTTTTTTACATTCATCAAATAAATTCTCATTTCTAGATACAGAAAGCAATTTGTACAGACCAAACAGATATTTTATGATTATGTGGTACCTTAAATAGACAAATTCAGAGAGGCAGAGCAGAATAGAAGTTATGAAGGGCTAGGGGAAGGCAAGAAGAGGGAGTTTATACCATTTGATGGGTACAGAGTTGGGAAGATGGAAGTTTCGAGTACAAACGTAGTGGTAGGTACACAGCAATGTGAGTGTCTTTTAGTGTCCCTGAATCATGCGCTCAGAGATGGTTAAAATGATAGTGTAGATTTTTCCACATACAAAAGCTTTAACTTCTGAAAAGATGCATACACATGCTTGCATACATTGTCCAACAATAATTTCTTGGAAGTTATAAAAGGCTTTTGTGGGAAGTTGCAGGAAAAAAAAGTTTATTTTCAAACATGGAGCCCTTGTTTCAAAGATCCTACAAACCCCTTCCCCACAGGCTGCAAATGGGTTGTCCCGTTTCCCTAATTTATTATAGAAGGCTAGGTTAACTGGAGAACCAGTTAGAATAGTTTTTAGGGATCTTTACAAATGTTGTCTGGCCCACCACTCAAAGTGGAAACTTCATTTGAGTGTGTGTGCACGCACGGCTTTTCTTTATAGCTCAGAAACATTTTACGATTTGCTATGAAATCAAAGACCCTCTTTCATGTTACACTATGGGATGAGATGTGCGGACACGATAGTTCTCAGGTGCAGGAGGAGGCTGTTCTCCCCTCCCCCCCTCCCCCCTCCAGTACATTTGTATAGATTGTATGTTTCTATTTTGCTAAATCAGTGACTTGCCCGTGGAACTGGCTGTTGCTGAGTACCATTCATATCGAAGAGAAAACCGTGAGCTTGGGCTGTTGATTGCCAGTGTCAGGCACAGCGTGAAAGCCAATGTCATCCGTGGCAGCCGTTAAATATTTCCTTCAATTCCTGACACCAGGGCCAGTATTGCCGAAGACCAGGCCCAAGATCTAATTGTAAAGTTGGCAGAACTTCTTAGAAGGCAGACTCGGCGGCCTCCCGAAATCCTCTGCATCAAAGTCTAGTGGGACCGAGAGCCTGGGACCAGGGTTGCACTCTTCTGGGCAGATGCACCGGAGAGCTGGAGGCCCCTGGTCCCGCTGCACCTTCCTGGCCTGGGGAAGCGGTCGACTGCCCTTCACAGGGGGTGCTGGCTTCCCTGTGCCCCCCCCCCCCCACTTTATCAACCCCGGGGACATTCAGTGCAGCAGACTGGGGTGATGACGGCCTGCTCGGCCTGCTCCTTTGGAAGAGGGATCATCCACCAGAAGGGGCTGCAGGGCTGGGTGACTGACACCAGTGAGAGGTGGGAGAGCGTGTAGAGGCGGAGCGTGACTGGAAGCTGCCCAAGGGAGCATTCGTGGGATTGGTCTGTGGTCGGCAGGTAGTGGGGCCTCACAGAGAGCCAGTTCTCTGAGCCACGCTGATGACTTAGAAACTGGGAAGGAGTGGTGGCCTTGATATAAAAAGCAATTTATTTTCACTGCAGAAAAACTTAGAGAATACAGAGTATTTTTTTAATTCCCCAAGTCGCTTCTGCCCTTTGCTGCCAAGTACCATTAACATTTCAGTCTGTTCCTTTCTGTATCTTTTTCTGTGTGTGAATTCAGTGCAAATGCCGAGATCATCCTGTATATAGTTTTTTTTTTTTTAAATCCTATACTCTCCAGAAATTAACAGTATAAATATATCCCCCAAATACTCATAATCCTAGAGATGGTCACTTTTAATTTCAGCAAACGATTCCGTGATACGATGTCAGAGTCACCAGGGTTGATTCCCCAACACCATGTTCAAGGAGGTGCAGTTAGATGGCGTGGGGACTTGGCTCCACGCCAGTGCTTATTAGTTTAAGAGCGTGGAGCATGACACGGCTTTGGCCAGTGAGAGAGGGGCACAGGCTTGCACGTGGAGAAGGCAATCCTGAATTGACGCCCGGTTGTCACAGTGCTTTTGGGTAAAATTTCTTATTGTTTTTGTAGTGTAGACCTTGGGGAGTTTGTAAACCCTCTAACTTGCTTGATTTCACCGAACTGTAATTGAGCGTGTGTGTTCCTTTTCTGAAGGCTGATAAGAAGTAGCCATGTGAGCAGTTGTGATTTGCTTGCCTAAAGCTTCTCTTTAGTCAGATTAACAGGTCAGAGGAGAAACTCAACATGTTTTCAAATACTGATCACTGTCCATTTGTGACTAAAGGAGTAAAAACAAAAACTCCGCAGAAATCAGAAAACACAAAGTTGCTTCCCGATCAGTGATACAAATCTATCTCAAATTTATAGCCAGCTGCCTGTCAAAAAGTGAGATATTAAAGACCTTGGCATTAAAATAACCTGAGGACATGGAGGCCCGTATCACCTCTGGCTTTGAACATCGTCCTTAGAGTGCTAGCCCAAGTGGGCAAGTAAGAACGCAAGTGTATATGTTAGAAAAGACCGGGAAAGTGTCACCTGAGGATAATACGATAATTGTCTGCCTTAAAACCCGGGAGAGTCAGCAGAAACTCGGAGAGTTGGGAAGACGTTAATTACAATCGACATTAAGTTCACTTTTTTTTTTTAATGTTTTTTATTTATTTCTAGGAGAGAGAAAGAGACAGCGTGAGCAGGGGAGGGTCAGAGAGAGAGGGAGTCACAGACTGAAACAGGCTCCAGGCTCTGAGCTGGCAGTCAGCACAGAGCCCGACGCGGGGTTCGAACCCACGAACCGCGAGATCATGACCTAAGCGAAAGTCGGACGCTCAACCGACTAAGCCACCCAGGCGCCCCATCACTTATAAAACTCTGTGTTTGTCCTTAACATGTGAATGGACTCTTGTGAAATATGATAGAAATAAGATTCTATCCATAATATAAAAAATAGATAAAACGTCTAGTGCAGTACCTCATGTATAGTAGGCATGTGGATATTTTTTGAATGAAGAAAAAATTAATCAGAAAATATGCCAAGGCCTATAGTTAGGAGCATGAGAAGCCTTTAATAAACAGGAAAGCGTTCTGTATTCTTAGATGGGTAAACAATTTTAAGACGGCATTTCTCCATTATTTATATAATCTAGTCCCAGTGAAAATTGAGTGTGTGTGTAGGATTGGAGAAGTATATTAAATCCATATCCAGGACTTTTTTTTTCTTTTTTTTTTTTGTTTTGAGTAATAGGTGAGGGACGCACTGCTTATAGCTTGTAAGCAATTATTAAGGTAAAGAACAGACATGGTGTAGAGGAAGTGCCAGGACCGTGGAAGCGAGAGGGCAGGGACTCACCCGTTGGGTGGGCCTGTTCTCCGTGTACTGACCCAACATGGATGTGAGTGCCTTCCGCCTGCTGGGCCTGGGCTTACGTTAGTGAGGAAGGCAGATGCGCTGCCAGCGCCCTGGACCTCCGCAAGTGGGCAAGCAGCATGTGCACGGCGGGACCGTTTGAAGAGTCTGGAGCAAGCGAGGCGGGGGCGGGGNGAGCAGGGGGGATGGGGAGGGGCAGGAGGCGGTGGAGCTGGGTGGTGAGCGGCTGCCGCGTCATGGGGGACGTGGGGTCCGTCCTGGGATCCTGACCTGTGTTCTGAAGGGGGCAGGGAGCCAGGAGCGGGCTGGAGGCGGGGCTCTCAGTAGCGTCTTCACAGGTGTTTGACACCTCGCCCCGTGTCTGTAGCCCACAGCTCCCTGCATCCAGGAGTTCCTCACCCTTCTGGCCGTGTGCCACACCGTCGTCCCGGAGAAGGATGGAGACCACATCATCTACCAGGCTTCCTCCCCAGGTGAGGGCTCTGGGCTGGGCGTGCCCTGCTGTCCACGTTTACCGTGGGGAGGGGGTGAGGAGGGCGGTCTGCCCCACGGAGGCCCCGCTGTTCACCTCTGCCCCATGCAGTTCGCACCCTATGGTTAGAGTGATGAAGCTGCAGGCGGGTGGTGCTGGGCCCCCCTGACCCTGTGACAGTGCGCCCTTGGCGGGAGGCCCCGGGCCATCCCATGTCCCCCAGTGGAAGTCCCTGCACTGGGCGGGACTCCGGGGAGGCCGGCCTGGCTGCCTCGTTCAGCCGCTGCCCGTCGTAGGTTCTCCACTGCCCGTGAAGTGGGTCTAACTCGCCACCTGCTTCCCGGAGCTCCGACTCCCGCGGCACCAGACCTGAGACGGCGCCTCTCCGAGAAGATGGGTAGTCAGAGTCCAGGGAATGTGCTCCCGTTCCTTGGGGAGCACCTGGCCCCAGCCAAGGCTGCTAGGTTTGCCAGCTCTCTTGTCCCCGTGAGTCAGTTTTAGGTCCTGTCTGCCCACCCAACGGGAGTGCTGCCTTCAGGACGCTGGTGGCGGGGGAGTCCTTACCCTGCTGCGCCGAGGCCGGGCCTCTCCAACTGCTGCTACCTGGTTAGTTTGTAAACTCGTGTGGGCTCACAGAACTCTGCGTTGCTGTGCTAGTCATGCCTCGTCAACTCTATTGACAGATGAAGCTGCTTTGGTGAAGGGAGCCCGGAAGCTGGGTTTTGTCTTCACGGCCAGAACGCCATACTCCGTCATCATAGAAGCCGTAAGTGGCAAGCCTGGACACCTCTAGACGCTTTGTGTCCCCTACTTCTTTGAAGACCCCATTTGAAATAGCATGTCTGACGTAAACATGATAGCTACCTTTCTTTCTTTTTTCTCTCCAGTGAGAAACTAGGCCCTGTTGTGAAACCACAGGCTATGTGTGATTCATGTTGGGTTTCTCTTGTGGGCATTTTTCTCTCAAAGATGCTTCTCCACAAGGCTGTCACGTGCCGGTGTGATTTGTAGTAAAGAACCTAGCAAGGGGCGCCTGGGCGGCTCCGTCGGTTAAGTGTCCAACTTCGGCTCAGGTCATGATCTCCCGGTTAGTGAGTTCGAGCCCCACACCTGGCTCTGTGCTGACGGCTCAGAGCCTGGAGCTGCTTCGGATTCTGTGCCTCCCTCTCTCTCTGCCCCTCCCCTGCTCATGCTTTGTCTCTCTCTCTCAAAAATAAGTAAGCCTTAAAAAAAAAACTTATGTATATAAAAAAGAAGCTAGCAAACCTGTTTCTGTTTTTTTGTTGTTGTTGTTGGGTTTTTTGCTTTTTCTTTGTTGGTTTGTTTTGTTTTGTTTTTGAGTTTTGCTGCTCAGGAAGCCTGAGGGAGAAATTTGGTGACAGGGAAAAATGGAAATCAAGAATAACATCCGTAGGGACCCTTGAGGTGGGCAACGGGGGAAGTTGATGGTTAGGACTGGCAAGGTGCTGGCATTTTTGATGCTGACCAGTTAGAGGGGCTGCGTTTTGTTACAGTCTGGGTTGATGAGGGGCCTGGAGCCAGTCACTGCCTTCTCTATCCTTTGCCTTCCTGCTCCCCTCCATTTGGGGAGGATTTGTAGGTTATAACAGTTTCTGCCTTTATGTGTCTTGTGTCTCTAGACCTTGCAGATGCATTTGAAATTCACTGCTAACTTATATAGTTGTTGTTGATCCAGGCTTAGCGGTGCTCCATTTTTTCTTCTACTTAGAAACACAAAACCCAGAAAATATCAGACCTCGACAGAGTGCCCATTTCTTGCCATTTTCAGGTTCCTGCTTTCTCGAGGTCAGAGATCAAACCGTAATTATTTTTACTTTATTCTGATCACCAGCAAGTCTAGCTTAGGAAGAGGTGCAGTCATTAGAAGTGGAGCAAAGTAATGGACTGAATACAGAATTTCCTTTGTGGAAGCATTTCGTAAGGGAGGTCTTTGCCCCCTTCAGATTAAGGGATGCGACGCCTCCTCTGTGCCATCTGCTGTCGCATGGGTGTGCTGTTTTCTCTGCATCGGGGCGACGGGGACTGGGAGGGGGACTGGGCTGACTGGGCACAAGTGGGAGAGACGAGGGGAGAACGGCTGCTCTGCCTTGCTCACATGACCGGATACATACAGGGAAGCTGGGGAGCCCCCGACCTTGTCATCACGGTGGTACATGGCACCCTGTTAAGCCATTATGGGGTGAATAAGACTGTCTGACTAGTTGAGGGTCGTAAACAATAACTGTAAAATCCTACTCAGCCATTAGAACAAGAGTGTCGTCAGACCACACCTTCTCAGGTCGGTTACCAGCCATTTACGTGAAGTGGCCGCCACCGGTGGTCTTGATGGCTGCGTCCGGGGCTCCACGTGAATGCACACTGGGTGACGTGATGGCCAAGAGGGGTTGGCCCCTGGCAGTCCCGGCAGTCATGCCGGTTTGTGGGTAACAGCGGGCACGCTTCTCGGTGGGCATGTGAGAACATGGGGACAGCCTGCAGAGAAAGGCCTGCTGGTTGAGGAAGGAAGGGAGAGAGGCTGCCGCGGGCTGGATGAGGCGGCTCACTGGCTCAGGGTGTGAGGGGGGTGGGGACAGGCTGGCAGTGACGCCTCAGTCACGCCCTGGGTAACTTGCACGTTGCTTCATTCATTACTTCCCTTCAGCCTGGGGGACACGTGCTACCACTACTCGTAAGGAGGCCACACGGTTAGTGGCAGAAATAAGATTCTAACTCCTCCCTAGGGAACTTCACAGCCCACACTCCTTCCATGGTGATGTACTGGGGACACGGAGAGCAGGTTTGATTAAGGAGTTTGAGAAATGGTACACACACAGCCTGCAGCCTTCTGGGAAAAATCAGGATTATTGAGGTTCCAACTGAAGAACTTGAAGAGAAACCACATTTGATTAATTGCCCTAAAACCTTATGTGGATCCATAATCCTTATTTCTAAATCCAAAATCCGGGAAGCTTTGAATTCCAAGAGTTTTTCTCCTGGACTTGGGGAGTCGGCTTTTGGCAGCAGAACCTAACCAGAACTGACGTGAGGCCGTTGATGGTCTTAGGAGTCTCCCGTCCTACCTTCTGCGGTGGGCCGTTGACGTGGTGGATTATAGGGTGGTGTTGCCCCAGGCTCCTCTGGGGAAATCCTGGCACGTGGTGGGTGTGTCCGTGTTAATAAAATGTATAGAATTCTGAATTCAGAAGCATGACTGGCCCCAGGGTTTCAGGTGGTCTTGGTAGGGACCATGTCAGCCATCGGTTGTGATGTCCTGGAGAAGATGAGAAGCTTCTACCAGAAGGGGGAGCCATGGCCCCACCGGACTGGCGTGTGGGAAACCCGTACCTGTTGAAAGGGCCTTCTGCAGGGAGATGGAGATGGAGAGAAAACGAGGGGAGGAGGAGGGAGAGCAGGACAGACCATCTATGTTTGTATAATATAGAGGGAGGGAGACGGGGATATCTATGTGTGTGTGCCACATGCAGGGAGAGAAAGCGCTGGAAGGAGCGGAGGGATGGGGAGAGGTTTACGACTGGGGAGGCTGTTGTTTTGAGATTTTAATACTTTGCACCCCGGGTAAGAGCCTGTTTTTCTTCCTTCAGATGGGAGAGGAACAGACATTTGGAATCCTTAACGTCCTGGAATTTTCTAGGTATGCTTCTCTTTCATGCACTTGGAATTAAATACTTCCATTTCTATTTAACAGCTTCATCAGAGTGTTGGCAAGGTTGTATAATATGATTAAATGTAGTACTTCGGTATTAAATTTAGTAAATACATCTCCACAGTCCCTCTCTTGTCTGGAGTTCGTGATTTGCTTTCAAGAAAGTGAAGTAGGTCATTTTTCTGTGCGTGTGGGTGTGGGTTTTCCCTGAGCAAAGCATTGTGCTTCCGTATCCTCCTCTCTTTGGATTTCCAGACCCGCTGTTCTGGCGTCAGCAGCTGCAGACATATGTCCGTAGCTTGGAGTNGGGAGCCTGGCTCGTCCTCCAGCTCAGCACCGTCATGCTGGGAAGCGACAGCCAAGGTCCCTCCCCATCAGAGGCTTTGTCCGAGCCACGCAGCTGTCCTGTGTGTACTCCAGCTCCTCCTTCCCCGGGGCGGTGTCTCTGATTTCCAGACCCACGAATATTGGTTGATTTGCTTCCCTAGATCATTCTTGGTTTGTCATTAAAAAACGTCTTAACGTTTTTCTCTCTTCTTAACACTGACTGTCGGTACTAGAGCAAAGTTCTTTGGCTGCCTCGAGAGCATGCCTTCCTATAATTAAAATTTGGGTTTTTTAAAATAACCTTTGTTAAGTGATTTCACACATTGTTTACTCTGCTTTATAAGCTGTTTGAAAAAGATCAATTTTTAACCCTGCTTTAGCAGATGCTTTCCAGCCCTCGGCTTTGGTTTTCGGACTGAAAACTTGAACTTGGGCGAGTCAAGAGCCCTTGGGGTTAGGTACTGAGAGGGGAAGAACGATGGTTGGTAAGGGTAGTGGTTCATACAGGGGAGGAGGGGACAGTGTCCCTGTGGTGGAGGTGGGGACATACTAAACACTACTCCGGCATTTTTGTGCTCCGTCGCGTACTGGTTGCCTGGAAAGTGTTGTCACGTGGCTGTGTTCACTGGGACCAGCCGTTACTGAGGGACAAGCAGGAGGAAAGGGAATTAGAGCGAAGCAGGTGACTGTGGGCAGGGACAGGAGGGTGTTTTGAAAACCTATGGGAGACCGTGAGAGGGTAAGAGACCAGTTATCGTTACGGCTGTGGTTCTCTTTCTTTCTGGTAGACTCCTCTTTTATCCAAACGCCACTCGATCCTGACAACAGTCCTTTGCGGTACTTGGTGGCAGCCCTGCTTTCCGCATCAGAAACCAAGATGCTGGGCAGACAACTTTGCCGCGAGTACCTTGCTTCTAGGTAGCCGAGGGAGAATTCAAATCCGGGCTGGACAGAGCGCCGAGGGTTAGGATGTGGGGATTTACACGGAGCTGGAGAGACCGTGTCCCTGGGTGTGAGGTGCTCCTAGCCCACCGGAAATCCCCGTGCTGGGCCGGGTGGTCTGGCCCCTGCGGTTGGGATGCGTTTCAGGAGGACACGATGTTGTCTGCAAAAGGCATGGGGAAGGAGGTCTGGGGGTGGCGGTGTGTCTCCCGGAGTGCGGGGGGCCTGCTAGTGCGTGGGAGGGCTCGTGTGGGAGGAGGCCGGGCTGCAGAGGTGAGTGGAGGGCAGCAAGAATTGCAGTCTGTAGGCAGTGGGGAGGCGTGGAAGGCTCTGTCAGTGAGCATGAGTCACGATGAAAGACCAGCATAGGTGTGTCCACGTGAGCGTAAGGAGGGCAGCAGTTAGGCACACCTCGGTGCTGAGGTTCTAGGACTTTCTGATTGCCTTCCGCTCCAGTTAGGAGAAGTCACACAAGGGGCTTTTGGGTTGAGTGGATTTATATAGAAACTTCACTCTGTTGCTTACTGGGGAGGTTACTAATATTCTGAGCTGTAGAACAACACTTTTATGGAGTATTGTCAGAAGTGAATTAGACGTGCATAGCAGATGGTCCAGTTTTCTGTTTCGGTGCTCCTGCTATAAATAGCTGTATTAGTGAGTTTCCATGGCAGGGAAAAATAGGTGTATCTCCATTATGCATACACAAAAAGAGGGGGAGGTATACAATTAAAGCCCAACTCTGGAGGAAAATGGAGCTGCTCCAGCTTTAGGACTGCCAGATCATTGCTTGATGTGTTCGGTGCGTCGCCACAGGACGTGGGTCCTGGGATACAGACCAGTGGTAACTTTGCTTTTTCCCCCTCTACTCTTACAGTGACAGAAAAAGAATGTCTGTAATTGTTCGAACTCCTTCAGGCCAACTTCGACTCTACTGTAAGGGGGCTGTAAGTACCGGCTAAGCGTCTCATGTTGCAAGGTGCCCTTGGCGGCTACTTCGTGAGCCTGCTTCTCCTGACCGCTGTCAGTGATTGTGCCCAAGGCCGAAAGGCTCTTTCAGATCAGCCGTAATGCGGACTTGGTAGGAAGGGCCCACTGGAGGTCATGGCAGTTCAGGCCAGCGTGGCAACCATGGCCCCTGAAAGGCTTCCTTTTGGCGAGGAGTTGGTTTCAGAGACCGCAGCTTGCCGTGTCATGCGAGTCACATGTGACTTCTGATGGTAGTCTTTTTGCCATTATGTTGTGACATGGGGAAGATCGAACGGTTCATACTGACCTGTGATCCTCTTTTAAGTACTCTGAGATTGTGTGTGCGTGTGTGTGTGCGCCTGTGCGTTCTCAAACAGCTATTTGTAGTTGTTGTGCCTTGTATTTTCATCACAGAGAACTGTTCTGAGCTGTGTTTCTCAGTGTTGCGCAGCTGAACTGGGGTCAGTGCCTGGTGGGCTGCGCCCTCCCTGGCTTGGAGCTCCTGCAGCGTCAGGAAGCCAGAGTGTATTTGAGCAGTTTCGGATGCGCGTGCTACTCTTTGCACTTGGGCACAAAGGTGTTATACACATCAGTCTGTATTTTGCAAATCCGGGTAAATGTAGGGACCATCATATCCCTGATCGTTCCCTTGACGCTTACGGTTCTCCCCGACAAGTGTCTGTCTGGACACCTCCGGACCCGATGTATTTTCCAGAGCTCGTGAGCGACTCTGGCTGAGAACCGTGTTCCTGCTTGCCCACTCGAGTATTCTCCTGCACGCTGGCTTAGAATGCGGACCGGAAGGTTGACTTCAAGGTTTGCCAGTCACAATGTTTCTCTACTTTATAGGATAATGTAATTTTTGAGAGGCTTTCAAAAGACTCAAAATACATGGAAGAAACACTGTGCCACCTGGAATACTTTGCCACGGAAGGTAAGTGCGATCGGGGCATGTTGCTTTCAGCCACTCAAGTTGTACTTTGAAGCGTTTGTGGCTGACGCTTGGGGGTCATGGTCTGAACGGACGTGTCCGTGTCGTGCCGTACTTGGCTTGCTTCCTGGGAGTGTCCTTGCCTTGTGCCCCCCCCCCCCCGCCCCGCCACGTGCAGTGACGTGAGGTGCGTGAGAGTCCACACCGAGGTACCCGTGGGACTGTGAAGTATGAAAGGAACTGGCAGGCCGCACACAATGTGTAGATCATTCTGTCGTGAATGTTCCCGTTCTCCCAAAACCCATGTCCTCGTTTCCTTGACCTCTTTTCATCCTCGTGACGCTGGTGGATCCGGGACCTGAAGAAACAGTAACTCATTGTATCCACAGAGCATAGGGAAGGAGCCCTCTGAAAGGCCTCAAATGACACTGATGTCAGAAATTCCAGCAAGTCAATACGACGGGGGTTGGAGCCTACGTGCTGCGTGCTGCTCTCTTGGCTCGTGCACTCCTCTGGCTGCAAGCGTGTGTGTGCACGTGTGTCTGCTTGGGAGCCTGGATCTTCCATGTGATAGCACGTTGGGCCTTTATTGCCGTCCTGAAATGTACTGCCGCCGCCTCTCTGCGCTGCCACCTGCCTGCGGCGCAGGGGCGTGTGGATCACGCCCAGCTCCTGTGCGGCTCTGCTGTAGGGAGTCCACATTCACGGCTCCTCGCTGCTCCGGGCCTCTCCACTTTATATACGACGTGGCTTATAGCCAAATGTGGTAGACTTGTTCCTACATTCCCGTTTCCGATGAGTGGAACGTGGATTAGTGACCTAAACAGCAGATAGTTTAATTGGCTTGAGTATGCTGGGGCCACATGGTGTCCCCTCAGAGGGAAGGTGTCCTGCTTGTTTGCATCACTGGGTACGCCGTGGCTGTTTTGCAGGCTTGAGAACTCTCTGTGTGGCTTACGCTGACCTCTCTGAGCATGAGTATGAGGAGTGGCTGAAAGTCTATCAGGAAGCCAGCACCATCTTGAAAGACCGAGCTCAGCGGTTGGAAGAGTGCTATGAGATCATAGAGAAGGTAACTGCACGCAGTACCCTTGTTATGTGTCCAGGGAGGGCTCCATCACGTACTGAACAAAGTCTTTGGACAGGAACTCTTCAGCTCTATAGCAGAGAGCATGTGTGCATGGGGGAGGGGGAGGGGAAGGAACAAAGGGAGGGAGAGGGAGTTTGAGAGAATGAATCCGAAGCAGGCCCCACACCCGGTGGTGAGCATACTCAGCGCTGTGCCCGACACAGGGCTTGATCTCATGACCCTGAGATCATGACCTGAGCTAACAATCAAGAGTCAGTTGGCTTAATCAACTGAGTCCCCCAGGTGCCCCTTAACCATTAGCTTTTAATGATGGCTTTCTTTGCTTTAAGAAACATTTAGATTTTTTTCTTCTGTTTTAAAAGTTTGTTTATTTATTTTGGGAGAGGTAGAGAGAGCGAGCGAGCAAGAGCGAGCGCACACAAACAGGGGAGGGGCAGAGAGAGAGAGGGAGACAGAGAATCCCAAGCAGGCTCTGCTGTCAGCATGGATCCTGATATGGGGATCAAACCCACAAACCACAAGATCATGACCTGAGCCAGTGTCACATGCTCAACTGACTGAGCCACCCAGGTGCCCCAAGAAACACTTAGTTTTGATGGGCTACCTGAAAGATTGGACCCCTTTCGGCTAAGTGTTAATGGTATTTTAAGAAGTATCAGGTCAAAAACTGTGTCAGTGACTTTCTGGGTTTACCTAAGATTAGGCTTAGTGAGCTTAGCTCACCCTATTGAGTTACATGAGTTACGTGGATCAGAGTTCACAGGCTGGTTGGACATTGTTCATTCTGAGAATTTGCACACTTATTCTAATAGCTACCTTTTTTTTTTTTTAATGTTTTCTAATTTATTTCTGAGAGAGAGAGAGAGCATGAGTGAGAGCATGAGCAGGGGAGGGTCAGAGAGAGAGAGGGAGACACAGAATCCGAAACGGGATCCAGGCTCTGAGCTGTCAGCACAGAGCCCGACGCGGGGCTCGAACCCACAAACCATGAGATCATGACCTGAGCCGAAGTCGGCCACTTAACTGACTCAGCCACCCAGGCGCCCTAATAGTAGCTACCTTTGCCATTGCTGCTTTGTATTGCCAACTTTGATTTTTGTTGTTGTTGCTGTTCTTTTCAGTTTATCCCCAGGCGTCAGGTAGCTTTCTAGATATTGGATTCCCTCGGACTGGGAGCTGGATTTCACCTTGTTCTGTTTCATGTTAGCCACAATTGGCCATCCATTTTCCAGTTTCCCGAACTCTGAAGTCATTTGCTTTTTTCCTTCTTGGTGTTTTGAAAAATTATTCGTGGATTTTTTTTATATTCCATTTTTGCTTGAGTTTTATATTTACTTGTCATTTAATAGAATTTGGTAGGAGGAGAACAAAATTCAAGTGTACCTTTGCTTTGCTTTACTGGTATACCCAAAATTACTTTAAAATTAGAAAATGATTAAATAGTGGCATCTGCGTGGCTCAGTCACTTAAGCATCTCCCTCTTTTTAACATTTATTTATTTTTGAGAGACAGAGACAGAATGGGAGCAGGAGAAGGTCAGAGAGAGAGGGAGACCCAGAATCTGAAGCAGCCTCCAGGCTCTGAGCTGTCAGCATAGAACCTGACAGGGGGCTCGAACTCACAAACCGGATGATCGTGACCTGAGCCAAAGTTGGACGCTCAACCGACTGAGCGACCCAGGGAGCCCCCAAGCATCTGACTCTTGATCTTAGTTCCAGTTTTGATCTCTGAGATGTGAGTTCAGGCCCTGCACTGGGCTCCGTTCTGGGCATGAGGTCTACTTAAAAAAACAAAACAAAAGAGCTTGAAGGAGGCAGGCAGAAAGCATCAGGTGGGCAATGTGCCCATGTGGTGCCAATGGTACCAAGCACACGTGGAAGCTTTTCCCACAAGCAGGTAATCAAGCTAAGGTACTCTGTCCTGGAGAGACGCAGGGAAGGTAGGTGAGTGGTTAGCGGGCTCTCCGGGCAGGGGCTGTGGAATCTGCCAGACTGGCAGGCAAGGGGCCTCCATACTCGCCCTCACTGTGAACTAACCCTTTGAGGGCCTGGAAGAAGTTTAACAGGGGTGACACGTCCTGGCTCCTCAATCTTGAAATACTTGGATATTTTTTTCTTTGGCTGTTAAATTGTTAGCATCCACCATCTCTTAGCTCTCTATTGCCAGATGAGTGTTGTTCTCTAGAATCCATTTTGCTTCTGTGTTAACTATTACACAGCGGGTCCTTGGCTCGTCAGTGGAGCGGGAGGGGAGGGCTCACGTACTGAGTGTCCTCAGGATGGCGTGCCCATAAGCCTTACTGCTAGGCTTACTGCTTACTGCTGTTTTCACACGCCCGTGGACCGCGAAGTAAAGGATGAATCCTGGGCTGCCTCTGTGTTGTGAGGGGATCTAAAATTGCAAATAGTCTTGAAATGCAGTGCATCAAGCATCATTAATTATTTGCAGACAAAGGCTTAATGCAGAGGAAATGAAAGAACTGTTGACATTTCAGCTGCCTTTTTGGGTCTGTTCTGTCATTCCTACTCCTCTTAAGTATGTACTGATCTGTAACTGATGTTATTTTTCAATCTAGAATTTACTGTTACTTGGAGCCACAGCCATAGAAGACCGCCTTCAGGCAGGTGTTCCAGAAACCATAGCCACGCTCCTGAAGGCAGAGATTAAAATATGGGTGTTGACGGGAGACAAACAAGAAACTGCAATTAATATAGGTAATTCATTTTAAAATTTCCTGTTGCTGGTTTTGTACTGTTGGCAGAGCGTCTCATAGAAGTGCCTCGGGCTTCCTCGGAGACATTGACAGATGATGGTTTAAGGCAAGGGCAAGTTTTCCCTAAATCAAAGGAAGATGCTCTTATAGGCCTCATCTGTCTGTAATAAACCTTGAACCAATGAGGTCTCCCTGAAATCTATATAAACTTATATAGAATACAGAATCCAAGATTTGAAAACTTTTTTCTTACCACCTTCACAAAATTTTACTCTGGGGCTAAGATCATGTTTTCACAGAGTTATTTATTTATTTTAATTATTATTTGTTTTTTAAGAGCGAGAAAGAGAGAGTATGAGTGAGAGAGAGTGAGTGCAGGAGACAGAGCCCAAGCAGGGGAGGGACAGAGACAGAGGGACACACAGAATCAGAGCAGGCTCCAGGATCTAGGCTCTGAGGTGTCAGCCCAGAGCCTGACGCAGGGCTCAAACTCATGGACCATGAGAGTCCATCCGACTGAACCACCCAGGTGCCCCTCACTGAGTTTAATGTGCATTATAATTTTAAAGAACTACGACCACGGGATGATCTTACCACCTGATGGATTCTCTAAGAGTGCTGTGCCTTTCTTTCCTTTCCCTGTCTGGGTTGGTAACCTCTTTGCTTGCTAAACACCACAGAAAGGGAAAATTGAAGAAGAAAGGGAGTTTTAAGTCCAAATAACTTCTTTAATGTTAAAGAGGCACTCTTTGAGTTTGAAAGGAGTTGAAATGACTCAGTTTAGAAGATCTCATTTTGATGGCGTAAGTTACGTGGTGGATCTCTGTATGTGATCCGATGAGTGTGAGGACCATGTGACTCACAGCATCTCTGTGGAAATAGGCTCTGTGTCACAGCTGTCTTCTGGAAGAAACATCCTGGGACATCCACATTTAAGTTACTCTTGTCCCGTTTGGCGTGGTCTCCTTGGAATATTATCAACTGAATCCAGCGGTGGCCCTTTTCTTTTGAATCCGCGCTCTCAGAGAAGCACAGCTATAGTCAGTACTTACCCCTGAAGTGACTTTGCTTTTCTAATAGTCAAGGTTCCTTTAATCATTTATCAAGGTTGTGGCTAGTCACATGCAAGTTGGGCCCCCACACAACTGAAATTCAAGTCCCAGGCGAGTGACAGGTGATTCACATACCATCTCTGAAGCTTCAGGTATAGACATTGCCTACCAATTTGCGGTGTCTTTCAAGTGCATCTTTCTGGACAAAAGAGGATGCTATTTCTATGCAGATCCCTCACTACTGCTATAAAATAAAAGTCCCTAGCTTGTAGCCCTTTGGTGGTATCAACATTTTGTAAAATAAAGGTAAACGTGTGCTTTTGGTATAATGTCCCTCCCCCCCCATATACATATATATGTTGTCTCTTCAGGTGTAATTTCCCATAAAGTTTGGGTTAAAATACCTGCTACTGATATGTGGCTCCTTGTGTTCATATAGGGCATATCAAGTGGATTGCTGCCCCCAAATACTGAACATTTAGGGGTGTGCTTTCTGCTGTCTTAGAGCAATGTCAAAGAAGTGCGTAACCGCTGAGGTAAAACTGTACTGCAGGGAGAAGATCTAGAAAACAGAGTTTGAGTGTCCCTGCTAGACTGATGACCGCTTTATACCCCGAGCCCCAGACGGCTTCCTTAAGGGCTGTCTTGTGTTTGCTGCAAGAAGAGAGTGTGAGTGTGCTGGCTGGAAAAAGGCCACTGTCTCTCTCATGGCCTCTCCGCCAAAGCACCCTGTCCTTAGGCAGCACACATGCCCCTTTTCCTGCTTAATCCTTTCGTTCTCTTAGGGTCTGGAGGAGTTGAGAACAAACACAAATGAAATCAAAGGCTTCAACGTCAACTCAGAACGAACACAAAGGGATTATCATTCATAAAGAAAAGTTTGATTTGAATGTGGTGAAGTTTCTCTGAGTCTTATGAGATCATTGAAAACCTATCTGAAGAGTTTGTCAAAATAGTGGTGATAGTAGTTTGTGCTTTTTTGTGAAAGTACAGCAGCATTTGTAGTTTGGCTACCAGAAGCATTCATAGCCATTAGATATTTAAAATTGACCTTGACTGAGCAAATCCTCCACAAGACCACATGATGATGATGCCTCCTCTTTGTATATAAGCTGAGGACTTCGCCAAAGTCTTGTATTCTGGAGGGTTTTTCTACTCCCATTTTTTCTACTGTCTCAGAAATCAGTCTGATCTTTGGTGTTACTAATTATGCATCCAACGGCCAGGGGACTGATGTTCTTTGAAAGAGCTCTGGCTGAGTTACTTCTTCACTTTGCATTCAGAACTCACTGGTAATCCTGGGTCGTGTCGGGTGGTGGTGGTGGGTTGAATGTCACTTTCTGATTTAGGCTATCTGTTGAGCCTGAAAGTGGTGCAGAAGGCTCAGTGAAGTGTAGACGTCCAGACGCCGTCTTAGACTTGCCCACGCCAGACCACAGGTGACAGCTATAAGCAGCACGAGGTCGTGCTCCAGACACAGTATGGACTGTGTGCCTGTTGACTCGTCGCACGTTCCTCCTGGCCCCAGGAATCTGAGCCACTATTGATCTGTCTTCCGTAATACTTGCTGGAAATCCTCTGCATTTTACTGCACCCGGTGTGCATTTTCGGATACTCCAGGGATATTTGGGAAGAAGATGAACTGTCTGGAGTTCTGCTTCTTTGTGAAGGAAGGACAAGAGAGCAAACGAATGGAATGTGTGCCGAGGGCCAGCGCTCTGCTAGGAGTGCCTTCCGGCCCCATTTCCGGTCTTTACATCCGAACGGTCTTCTGGCTCAAAGGGGAAATTCAGTGTTTATGAAAGTTACGTTGTATTTAATGACCAAGCTAGCATGAGGTCTCAGGGCCCCTCGGTTCTGGTGCGGGGCTCATTTTACGCAGATTCACATAGCTCTCATAAATCTGTTGTCTGCAATCTGAAGGCTGAGGGAGAAGGGTACCATGTATCCTCCGTTCCGAGAGGCACATTGTTGGCGTCACACGGCCGCGTCCTGAAATTGGGATGTCTTAGGATTGTTGCCTCTTGACAGCTTGGTAACATTTCCTCGGTGGTACGTAGAGTAAGCATTCACCTTTAGAAATGACGGTAGGTGTTTTGGGTTGTTAGCTCTCTGCAGCGTTTATCTGTCGTGCTTTCAGAAATATTTCTGAAATGTAACTTTTAGGCCATCCCTTGGACATATTTAGTCAAATTAAGTTCCAGGATACTTGTGTGTCTTCGGAGCCAGTGAGTACTATATGGATAGTCCTCCTGCCTGTGGGTTTAGGTGGCTGGGAACTGGCACAATGCCAGACTCCCGCTGCTCCGGGCTTGAATTTATGCTAACTAGCTGCGTTCCAAGGAGTTGGCAATTTTCTTTTTTTGCCTAAAAATTTGGCATCTGTAGTCTAAAGTGAAATTTCAGATGTAGCCTTTGTGAGTTGTGTCATTTCCTTATGACCCCTGGCTAGAAGGTCTATTAAATAGATGTGAAGACCTAGAATCTGTAATTTTCTTATTCTAGTGGAGGCAGGATGAATGAGAACAAAACCCTAGTGTGTGTTCCATTCCAAAGCCGTTAAGCGGGAAAGAGCGTTCGCTGTAAACCAGTGCTAAGCTGTGACCCCGTGCCCTCCTCCCGCCATTTTATTTTACTCATCATTTAATGCCTTTAAGCCATTTCTTAGAGTCTTAGAAGTTTAATTTTTAAAAGCAAGGAAATCGGGTGCCTGCTTATCCTATTAGTCCCCGTTGAAAGGGAGACAGGTTTTTGTTTTCAGTGAAGCTGGGCGTGTCTGGTGGTGGTCTCCGTCTGAGTGGTGGTTTTTCACAGAAAAGTCGGATACATTCTTGATTACCCGCAGCTGGTGTTGTTGCCAGATGTCCTGCCACAGGCTCAGGGACTTGCTTTCCCGAATTGGGGAGCGACTTAATTCTGAGATAAAACAGAGAGTGAACTAGATGATGAGAAAGTACTAATTGCCCGGCCTAGACGTGAGGCATGACAGGTGTTAAAAATAGTGAACTTGAGTGAATGTTGCCTATACTCTGCGAAGACTGTGCTGACCCTCTTATGTCCGCTGATTCCTCTGAGATGGCCATTGCCTCCCTTTTAAAGAGACAACTGAGGCACAGAAGTACCAAGTAATGGAGCCCAGGTCCCAGTTGTGGAAGATGCTGAAAATCTGAGCGTGTACCTGTGATACTTGATATTTACTTCCCGGAAGGAAAAAATACCTGAGCCGAAAAAGACAAGGGAAGGCTTTGTGGATGAGCTAGTGTTCAAACTGGAGCCTTCAAGAGGAAAAAAAAAAAAAAAAAAAAGAAAAGTCTGAGCCTAAAATAGGTCAGGATGGCCCAGTTTGGTGGCAGGAGGCGTTTGTGAGGCAAGGCTGAGGTCCTGTGCGCCTCCACATAGTGGAGTTTTCCTGAAAAGGATCTGGAGGGAAGGGTGCCCAGGTGTGTGGTTCTGGGGGTGAGTCCTTCGCTCCCTGGTTCTCTGGATGACAAAGGACTCTGTACGGAGCTTCTTGGACCCCATCTGGAATAGATCAAGAATATCCTCTTTGATCGTGTGTTTCATACGTTTATTCTCAAATTTTGATCAGATTCTCTCTGAAAATATTTAGTTCCAACAACACGCTTCCTGAGGGTTTGGAACCCTGCAGAATCCCAGTGATGAGTAGCTTGATGAATTGGAGCCTCAGATTCATGGTTTGTAAGGATAAAGTGTTCCTGACCCTTCTAGAAATGTCTCCAGAGAAATCTGGACTTAGGTATCTTTGACGATGTGAGGTAATCTCAAAAAAGAAAGAGACCAATTACAGAATCTGAGAGATTTGGTTTGGTGATACTTTCTAGTGTGGATGCTTATTTTCTTAAAATGAAGCCCTGCTCCAAGTACCATAGGGTCTGAAACATTTTGATTTCTTTGGATGTTGATTACACTCAGGTAGTAGAAAGACTAAACACTTGTGCAGTGTGCTGTTAATTTTAGCCGCAGTGAAAAGTGAAATCCCCGAGGTTCTCCTCTCAGTGATTTTATGGTCGTTTTGTTAGATTGCAAGATTAAAGAGCTAGACCTCAATTTACAAGTGTGGATTGACATTTCATACCTGGCTCTTCTCCAAGAGTTGATCTCATTTTATCCACAAACATTAGAAATAAAGCACACCAAACTGGGGTTGACATAATTTAATTTGCCACATTAGCTAAGTCACAATTAACTGTGTTAAATTTCCATGTTCTGTCTAGTGCAGGTGTTTTGTGTGATAATTCTCTAAGTGGAATCTCACTTCATTTTCTGAATTAAAAAAAAAAAGTTCCAGAAACATTTAGTTTTGTATATTTAAATCCACAGAAGTGTCGGGGCCTTTATTTATTGCCCTCTTCCCTGCAACGGCTAGAAAACTATTTAAGAGTTTTTCCACAATCTCTTTGTGCAGCTTCCGTTGTCAAACAGCATTTTGCGTAAACTGAAAAATATAAAATAAAGCAGCAAGCTAGGGCTTAAAAACTACAGCTCGCCGCGGCAGCTGTTGTTCAAATCAGAACCTACCAGCAAATCCTTTCGCATTAGTTATACTAAATTTGTAACAGTCCCTGTTGCCTGAAGTTACCGGAGGACTCTGGGGATATAAAGAAAGAGTAAGCCTACCATAGCGGGAAATAATTTAAGGTGCACCATTGCCTTTTGTAAATGAAAGTAAAGCGTAGACCTCCCTTCTGGGCCTAATCTAAGAATTAACAGGAAGGAAGAATGCATTTGTAAAATTTTAATGGTAAACAAAGACTTCACTGATATCAGTCCTATCAGGCAGGACTTTGAGAAGCATTCTGGGAAAGTCTGATTTTTAACTCCTCACTATTGTTAAAATACAGACTTGAACAAGTTTGAGCGTGTGTAGAAAATTGTTTCAGGGCCTCCCCCGCCTTTTCTTTTCTGGTCTTCTAGGTTAAACAGGTACTTGGCCATGTGGTATTATGATTTTCAATTCTTCAGTTTTAGTTTTTAAAATGTGTAGTGGTTTTAACAAGTGAAATAATTTCATTCCCTTGAGGTAACCGTTGTTAATGGTCTGGACTAGATCTTTATGGTATGGCTTTTAAAAAATATTTGGATTAAAAGCCCTAAGTTTGTGCTTTAAGACTCATGTTCTAAGGTGATGTGTAAAATATTCTTCTGAAATGACCATCGTTAGTGAAGGATCTACTTTGTACATTCCAAAAGAAACAAATACTTACTGTCTTTTTCCTCAAAACAAAAAACAAAAGGTTCTTCCTGGTCTTAATTTTTGTGTGTCTTAGAGTCTGGTGCCTTTTAATAGGGTTTCTTCAACCTGAAAAAAAGCCCTGCTGAGTAGAATTGTCACATAAATGCAATAGTTCTGGGACTGGCCCATTAGTTAAATGCTTGTCTCCCTTTTCAGTTAAATATATCATCTGTAGGAATGGATATTTTAGCTGTTCTGTGGAGAAGAATCTAGGCTCCTCCTAGATTGAGGAGTAGCTCTGGTTAAGCCCTTTCCTTGAGATCGTCACCCAGGTACTTGCTCGAAGATTGTAATTCTCGGTGGTGATGATTTGGATTTGTTTCCTGTCTCTGTAATCATTAAGCCATTATCTTCAGGTGCTGAAGGGAAAAAAAAAAAAAACCACAGTGAGGGCCAATTTTCGAGGCGGAGGATTCTTTCCTTGCCTTTTCTCAAAGAGATGGATTGAGATGAAGGGTGAGAAAAAGCGCCAGCTCTCTCCAGGGGCACTGGAGAGGGTAGAGGGTGGCTTGAAAGAGAGAGTAGCCTCCTGACAAACATCCGGGTCTTAGGATATGCTGGGGGTGCCTCCTTCCCACAGTGCCTGGGTTTCAGGGGCCGGGCTCTCCTCCTGTTCTGTGGAGTCACCGAGTGTCTCTAGATGTTTGGAAGTGGACTGCAGAGCCTGAGTAGGAAAGTGGTTCAGAGAATATATGAAAATATGTTCACCTCCTGGAAGGTAAAGTCGAAGAGTATCTTGCTTAACCTGTAGAGATCACTATTTAAAAACAGGACAGAAATTATTGACAGGGATCAATATTGGAACGTGTACTTTTTTGTTCCAAAGGAATCTTCTTTTTTAAAGTCCGGTTTAATTCTTGAAATGCGTGCTGCTTTGAACTTGGGGTAGAAAGAGGGATTCCCCAGTTGTGTGATAGTATTCCTTTGAAACCTTACATGAGAATTACCTACTTTTTCAAACAAACAAATGAGGGATGCTGATTTGTAAGCACTGTTAGCTTCCATGCGTCTTCGTAACATGCTGTTTTTTAAAGATAATCCCAGGCTTATCCTGGTGTTCTCCAAAGATGAGGAAGAATCCACGGAAAATTGACACATAGGTCTTTTAGCCGTTAATTATGGAAACCTACCCAACCAGTTCTGTTGAAGTGGTGTGCAAGAATGGAAATCTGCCTAAAGAACTCCCTTTTCCTGTTCCTCATACTTGTCCGATTGTTCTGCGTTCCTCAACAGGCTTAAAGTGGCGATAAGACCCAAGAAGGGAGGGTGAATTTTCACAGCTATTGAAAAGTGATGAGTTCGTGGAAGGAATGATAAACTCCCTAATGTTGCTTCTTCCTCTTCCTTTAGGCTATTCCTGCCGGCTGGTGTCCCAAAATATGGCGCTCATCTTACTGAAGGAGGATTCTCTGGATGTAAGTCGTTTTTCACACGTTACATGTGTTTATTACTGTACCAAACTCTTCATATATTTATTTCTACCATAACTGATCAGGGTGTTTTTTGTTTGTTTTTTTACTAAAAATTCTAAAGCTACTCTGTATTTTGTTATTTATGAACAGATGTCAATAAATTCTTTAAACACCAAAAGAGCAAATTAGGAACACTGCTTAAAGGCGCTCTCCTTTGTTCACCTAGAATTGTGCATTTAAAATGTTGATGGGACCTACTGTGATTGACGTTGGTGGGGATGGTTCACTCCAGAGTCAGTGACGAGACTTGTAGGATTTTCTTTCTAGCACAGACGGTAACATAAGGATAATATTCGAGGGTCCAGAGTGGTTTGAATTTATGTAGGAATAGGCAACACATGCACTTGATTCCCCTGACGTTCCAATGTCTTAGCTCATGCAGAATTGAGCGGCATAGTTCTCTGATCGTGTTAGAGACCTGTACCCACTTGGGCACGACCTAAAGCCTCTGATAAGACCAGGGTGGGAACTGACTGGAGGTTAACTAGAGACCTGAGAAGCAGTTTGGTACGAAGATCTCAGCTGAACAATGGAGCTCCATTTGTCGGGACTTAGAACAAGGGCTTGTTACTGCCTGGAACCCAGGGCCGCCCTTCAGGCAGTATATTTAAAGCCTGTTTTAGGAGCAGATGACAGGGTTAGTGAAAAGGAGGAGCTATGGTATAGAGATGTTTATAGTTGGACACCGGGGAGGCCATGAATCCTGCCGCGAAGGCCAACACACACTCTGTCTCTTCAGGAGCCCAAAGGTGGGAGTCAGGTGGCGAGTGTGTGTGCCTGCAGGGTGCTGGTCGGTGGCTGGGAGCCTCAGGGTCGGTCTCCGTGTGCCTCTTACCCTCGTTCGTGTCACTGCCTGCACGAAGCCCAGACTCCCTGGTCATCCCTCCTTTCCTGGACCCTAAGTCTCCAGCTCTGGGGGAGTGGAGAACCTCCCTTGTACCCAAGTGTTGGCTTCTCTCGAGCACCCGCATCCCGCTTGCGTATATTCTTTTCTATTGAACTTCATCACTAGAAATATATATTATTATTAATACATAAAATAATATAAACTGTGATGAAACACACGTAGAATTTGCCATCGTAGGCATTAAGAATACAGTTTGATGGCATTCGATATGTTGTACAGTCATCACCACCGTCTGTCTCCAGAACTCTTTGCATCTTACAAAATTAAAACTCCGTCCCCCTAAAACAGCTACTCCTCACTTCCTCCCCAGTGAGCCCCTGGCGATCACCATTCTGCTTTCTGTCTCTATGAATTTGACTACTAGGGTATATCCTATAAGTGGAATCATACCGTATTTGTCTTTTTGTGACTGGTTTACTTCACTTAGCATAAGGCCCTCAATTCATCTATTTTATAGCTCATGTCAGATTTTCCATCCTTTGTGACTGGATAATATTCTATTATATGTATAGATCACGTATGGTTTATCCATTTATTTGTCAGTGGAAACTTGGGTGGTTTCCACCTTTTGCTGTTGTGAATCCTGCTTCCGTGAACATGAGTGTGCAATTATCTCTTAAAGACCCTTCAGTTATTTGAGCATTTGCTCAGAGGTGGAATTGCTGGATCACGTGATAGCTTTATGTTTGACTTTTTGAGGAACTACCTTGCTGTTTCTACAGCAGCTGCTCCATTTTACATCCCCACCAACAGTGAATGAGGGTTCCAGTGTCTCCATACCTTCACCAACATTTGTTATTTTGTGTGGGTTTTATTTATTTATTTATTTTGGTAGTAGCCATATTGATGGGTATGAAGTGGTATTTCAGTGTGATTTTGATTTGATTTCTGTAATGGCTGGTGGTGGTAAACATCTCATCATGTGCTTATTGGCCATTTGTAGATCTTCTCTGGAGAAATGTCTATCCAGTCCTTTGTCCATTTAAAAAATTGGGTTGTTTGGTTTTTTTGTATTTGTGAAACACTATATTTGGTCTCTCTCCTTCTAAAATGTAAAAATATAAGGTTCATGGAACTAAAAATCTGACTTTTTAAGAAAAATGGTCACATCACAGCAATGCTTTTCACAATTACGTACGTACTCTATAAATGTTTGAACGATTGGGCAGACTTCAGATCATTTTCCAGTTCCCAGCTAGAACTTCCATTTAAAAGGTCCTTCTCATGAGGTAGTGGCTAGAGTAGACATGATGGGCCGCATACAAGGTGTCTTTAGGACGGAATCAAAACTGAGGAGAACAGCATGGTGGTAGAGGGGAGAGTGAAGAGCTGGTGTGGAGAAGTGTCCAGAACCCATGGAGGAGCCCAAATAGCCTGTGCGAACACCCAGATGTCTGTGCTGGGAGCTCCCTTATTTGCTGATGAGCTGCTAGTTCCAAGGCATCCACAGTCTTAAACCTATAATGTGATGGTAACTCAGAAGTGAGCCTATGTTTTCCTTATATGCCAGGTGCTCTCTGGAAGCCAAGAGCTGAACTTTGACTGTACAGAGCACTGTAAGGCCCTAAGTACAAATTGGGACTCTTTTTGTAAATTTTTTTTCTTCTTCTGTTTTATTTATTTTTGAAAAAGAGAGAGATCACCAGTGGGAAAAGAGTAGAGAGAGAGGGAGGAGAGAGAGAGGGAGACACAGAATCCAAAGGAGGCTCCAGGCTCTGAGCTGTCAGCACAGAGCCCGATGTGGGGCTCGAACCCACGAGCTGTGAGATCATGACCTGAGCTGAAGTTGGATGCTTAACCGACTGAGCCACCCAGGCGCCCCTGGGACTTTTTTTTTTTTTTTTAATATTTATTTCTTTTTTGAGAGAGAGAAAGAAAGCACGTGAGTAGGGGAAGTGCAGAGAGGAGGTGGACAGAGGATCCAAAACAGGCTCCACACTGACAGTAGAGAGCCTGATGGGACCTCAAACTCATGAACTGTGAGATCACAACCGGAGCCAAAGTTGGACGCTCAACTAACCGAGCCACCCAGGTGCCCCCACATTTGCCCTAGATCAAGGAGCCAATTTGTGAAGCCAAACAGGTTTTATGGGATGTGACTGGCTGCCCTTGACAACCTATTAAGAATTCTTGCTAAACAGTGTTGAACTTCCTGTTTTCATGTAATGACTCAGTATTTGCTGAGCAGAGGTACAGTTTCTATGTACTTTCTTTGTTCTGTACCCCAAGCGAAGGGGGCATTCCCTAGTTTTGACTAGAGTCCTTCACTTCCACTTTGTTCCCTTCTCTCTCATTCTTTAGTTGGTTTGAAGGCATTCCTATTCTCAAAGTATTTCATTGGTAGGTGTGGAATAAGAGTCCTAGGGACATAAATTAGGTATGTAGCAGATCGCGGGGAGCTCCCAAGTTGGCTTTTTAGGTTGCGGGGCTCTGAGGATGAAGCAGACCAGAGAGGAACGAAGGAACTGGCCCAAGAATGAAAAGCACTGGGCCTGGGTTGCCTCCCTGCGCCTCCCACATCAGTGGGAAGGGAGGGAGGAAAGGGCTTCCCTCAAACACCCAGATCTGGCATCCATCACTTTCACTTGACCAGTAAATATGTCCAGGGTAGAACTCCAAATGCTTATAAATGATTAGGATTTATCTCTCCGTTTGGAGTTTGTCAGCTGTTGCCAAAATAACATCTAAGCTCTGTAATACAGATGAGGTCAGGGGTCTCTGAAATGGGGTGGAGGGTGACGGATGATATGTACCCCAGCGGAGCACTAGATGATGATGTGTTAGGATGCCAAGAAGAAAATGTGATTTTTCTTTTTTTCTTTTTTTTAGTTTAAAATAAGTGCTGTGAAGTCTGCTTTATTGATAATAACCTGTAGGCTGGCACTGGCACACCCAGTCCTATTTTGGGTGTATTGGTTAGAAATGGGTCTGGGAGGAATGGGCAGGAGGAGAGAGGCGTGGAGTGCAAGGAAGAAATGTGGACAGTGGGGCCGTCACTCTCTGGTTTGCAAAATATTAACCAGTACTGGTTAAATGGATTTGTGGGCCATGTTTAGCTTTGGAANCGTGACAAAATAGATGTGGCTATAAAGTGATGTTTAAAAAGAAAAAAAAAAAAAAGAATTGAGGGTAACAGTAGTGTCGCAGAAGCCACACTGATATGACATTTGTAGGACGTGCTTGCTACTTCAGGCTTTTTCTCAGCTACTGGATGAGTTAAATCAGTTATCAGATCTCCTGGGTTAAACACATTTCAAAATTACAGAAGGCTTATTCGCATTAATCGTGAATCTTTTCAAAACCGTATATGGTATCTTGAAAAGTTAGCTATGGTGATAAACTCTCAGAATTCATGAGACTTTAAAAACTGAGAATGAGGAGTATGAGAATAAAATGGTATAATTTTATTAGCAAGAGATGAAAACACGTAATATTCAAGTTACCCTCTAAAATTTCACAAAAGCTGCTGGCCATTGACTGATAACACCCTTTGATGTTTGACAAGAAGTGCCAAGCCTTTTAGGGGACATTTATCTCCCCTGCAGTGATAAAGATAACACGGCAATTAAAACGAAGATGCATGAAGACCTACAGAAAATCTTGAGACTTAAGTCTCACTGGTGGATGGTGAGCAGAAGTGAGATAGGAATGTTCTGTGTTACCCATCGCAAAGGAAATCCCTTGCCCTGGTGTCTCGGTTCTTTCCATTTTGCTGGTTGCAAATGGCCGTCACTGGAGTCCCTTTGGAAGTGACTGTACTGACAGAGCTCCATACCAAGGAAAGCAGAGTTGCCTCACTACTTTAGGTCCCTGGATAACTCTGAAGAGCAGAATCTGCAGATTTCCTGTGTGTGTGTGTGTGTGTGTGTGTGTGTGTGTGTGTGTGTGTTTACGCATGCACACACACATGTATGTGAAAAAAAAGTTACATAGTTAGAAATATTGCCTGGGGGTAGGGGAGATCTTTGTTTAGCCTCACCCTACTAATAAAACAGAACCTGGTACTCAGAGTAGCGTCCATACGGACTCTCCAAGCACACACATAGGGCTCTCCTCAGAGAGGAGGGTTGGCTTCGGTTGGCAAAGAGGAGGGATGGCTTTTGGAGGTCAAGGGAGTTTGGAGTCCTTCCATTCGATGCACTGTCCCCACTGGAGTCCTTCAGATTGATAACCCGGGACACAAGGTCCCATGTTTTCCCAGTCACTGCCCTGACTTCTGTGGGAAGGGACCTAGTGAGTCTGTAACTACCACATGCATAGAATTCTACAACGTGAGTGTTTTTATCATCCCCCGAAGTTTCCTTGTTGTCCCTTGGCAGGCAGCCCTCCTTATCTCCAGGCAACTGCAGCCCTACTTTCTGTTACGATAGTGGGTCTGTCTTAGAATTTCATATGAATGAACCGAACAATAGGCTCTGTTATTGTCTGGCTTTTATTCAACATGGTAATTTTGATGTTCATTAATGTCGCTGGTTGTATCAGTTGATTCCTTTTTATTGAGGAGCAGTATTTCATTGTATAGATGCACCACATTTCTCCCTTCTGTTGATGGACGTGTCTGTGATTTCCAGCTTAAGGCTATTAGGAATAAAGTTTCCATGAGCACTTTTTATACAGGTTTTTGTGTGGACACATGTTTTCATTTCTGTTGGATAAGTACCTAGGAGTGGAATTATGGAGTTATTAAGAAAATGTATATTTAGCTCTGTAAGAAACGGTCAGTTTCCATTTTACTTTACTGCTAGTACTGTCTGAGAGTTTTCATTGCTCCACATTTTCACCCGTACTTTGTATTGTCAGTTATTCTAATTTTAGCCATTTTAGTGGGCATGTAGTGATAGCTTATTGCTTTAATTTGGATTTTTCTGATGACTATTGACATTCAGTGCCCTTTATTATACTTAACAGTCATTGTAAAAATCTTTGTGAAGTCTCCGTGAAATCATATGTCCAGTTTTAAATTGGATTTTAGTGAAGAATTTTTTATATATCCTGCAGACAAGCCCAGTGTTAGATGTATTGGTGATATTTTCTTTTTTTTTCCGTAAGTTTATTTATTTATTTTAGAGAGTAGGAGTGAGGGGGACAGAGGGAAAGGGAAGGAGGGAGGGAGAGAGAGAGAGAGAGAGAGAGAGAATTCCAAGCAGGCTTCACATGGTCAGTGCAGAGCCCGATGTAGGGCTCGACTCATGAACCATGAGATCATGACCTGAGCTGAAACTGAGTTAGACGTTTAACTGACTGAGCCACTGAGGCAGCCTGGTAATGTTTTCTTAACAGTGGCAGGGAGGATAGACCTAGGGTGACCCCCACAATTCCTCTCTTTGGGTGTCCACACCTTTGTGTAATTCCTTCCCTTTGAATGTGTGTGGAGCCTGTGACTGACTTCTAAAGCCTAGAATGTGGCAAGAGTGATGGCATTCACTCCACTGATGATGGTGCGTTACATAAGACTTCATCTTAGCAGATTGAGTGAGAGACGATTTCCCCCTTGATGGCTCTAAGGAGTAAGCTGTCCTATTGTGAGAAGGCCTGTGGAAGAGGAGCTTCAGGCAGCCTCTAGGAGCCGGGACTGGCCCTGGCCTCCAGTTAAACCAGAAAATTGGGAGCCCAGTCCCGTTATTGCAAGGAGATGAATTCTTTTTTTTAAAGTATTTTTATTTATTTCTAGGAGAGAGAGAGAGAGAGAGAGAGAGAGAGCACGAGCAGGGAAGGGTCAGAGACAGAGGGAGACACAGACTCTGAAATAGGCTCCAGGCTCTGAGCTGGCAGTCAGCACAGAGCCCGATGCGGGGCTCGAACCCACAAACCGCGAGATCATGACCTAAGCGAAAGTCGGACGCTCAACTGACTAAGCCACCCAGGCGCCCCGCAAGGAGATGAATTCTGCCTACACCTTGATGGTTGCAATCCAGTCCTTCCCCAGTCAAGCCTTCAGGTGAGACCCTACCTTGCTTAGCAGTGTGAGGACAGCCTTGTGGGATCCTGAGTAGCAAATTCTACCAAACTCTACACGCATTCCTGATGTATGAAAACTGAGCTGATAAATGTGTGTTGTCCTAAGTTGCTAAATTTGTGGTTGTGTTGCATAACAATTGAAAGTATCTTTTTACCGTATCTTTTAAAGAGTAGTTTTAAATTGTGTTGAAGTCCTTTCTATTATTTTTTTAGGGCTTTGATGTTCCAAAAAGTATGCACTTACTCCAAGATTGGGAAGACTTCCTGTTGTGTTTTATTTTAGGGGTTTTAGAGTTTTAGCTTATAAATAGAAGTCTGATCCCTTTTTTCTTTTTTTTTTTGTGTGCATGGCTGTGAGATAAAGATTGAAGTACAGTTTGTATCCCATAGGGCTATCGAGTTTTTCCAGCGTCATTTGTAAAAAATACTATTATTTCCACAGTGAATTACTTTGACACTTCTGTTGTAAATTGATTGATCATATTTGTCATCTAGTTGATTCTATTAATGCCCAGTTTCTCATTGTCTAATTTATAGTAACTTTGTAGCAAGTCTGGAGCCCTGCAATCCCTTTTCAAGACTGTTTTGGTTATTCCAGGACCTTTGCCATTTCTGTACACACTTGAGACTCAGGTTGTCGACTCCCCTGAAAACCTTGTGGGATTTTTTTATGGAGGTTGCATTAAATACATAGAAAAATTTGGGGCAATTTTGACATTTTAATTGTGTTGAGATTTCTAACCCACAAACGTGGTATATCTCTTATTTACTCAGGTCTTCTTTACTTTTTCTCAGCAGCATTTTGTAGGCTTTAATATATGGGACTTGCACACATCAAACATTGCGGTTTTGTTTTCTAGTTATAATGTAAGAACCATTTGGGTCATCTAGCTCTTACATATTGATGTTTTCCTTTAGATTCTTTAATATATTTATGATTTATAAAATATATCTTCTGGTAATTCCATTTCTTTGTCAGTTCTGGGTCTATTTGCTAATTTGCTCCTGATTATAATGCACATTTTCCTATCATTTATTGTATGCTATTTATTAATATTCAGTATCTGGATTCTGTCATTTTTCTTCAAAGACTATGGAGTTTTGACAGGCAGTTACTTGTTCATCTATAGTTGCCTTTGCTCTAGAACTACTTGAGCTTTACTACTAAGATGAGACCTTGAGACTGCCATGGGACCCCTGAGTATTCACTGTAGTTTCTTTATGGTGGATGGTTTGAACTTAAATAAATCCCAGTCGTGTTAGAGTGCTGGGAATTGTTCACCCTACAGGCCTGATAGTTGTTCTTTTATCTGTCTGTCTGTCCTTACATTCATCTATCATGTAATTATTTACATAATTAAAAAAATATATTCTTTTTTTATGTATAGGTTTTTGGCAAATATGGTCTCTCTCTGTACACATGCATAACTTCGTGTTTGGTCAGAGACCCAAGGGAACCCTTTCTCTTCAGTATGCTACTTTGCAAACTCCAGTGACCTAGCAGTCAGCAAGCTTCCGCTCCCTGGTTCATCTCCTGCACTTCATTTCTTCCAAAGGTCATAGTCCTGAGTTGCCTGTTGTCCAGGGTCTAAAAACAGATGTTTCATGTCTTTGTTTCCAGTTTTCTAGTTTACAAGCCTGGTGGCTCCTTTCCTTTATGGGGCCTAGAAGCAGAGTTTGACAAATCTCAGCTCATCTTTGATAAATACTATTTTCAAGTCAAAAGACCTGCACCACTTGGATTTTTCTTTTGTAACAATCTGTTGCTCCTAGAGCTTGGCGGGTTGTCTCTGACTTTTGAGAACCTGAGGGAAATAGCTGGTTCAGGCAAAAAGCAGAGAGTTGATAGGACTTCTCATTCCAGGGAAGGAGGAGGAGAATGGCTGGAAAAGCAAAGAAAGACCATGATTGATGGTAATTTAAGTAACTGTTTCCGTCTTCCTCGTCATGGACACCTAGCATTTTCCCCCCTCACTGGTGATCATCATCACTGCCTTGAGACCCAAGCAGGTGAAATAATGAATCTCCCTTTCCCATCTTAGGACTGTTTCTTAGAACCCCTTGTGATACCAGACACAGGAATTGTCAGGATCCAGTGCAGGAAATACTGACAGATCTGATCAGGAGATAAATCCCCCACCCATTATTTGAACAGAGTGATTTTAATGAAAAAAATTGTGAATTAATCACGGAATTGTTAACTAGATAACTGAAAGTGGAAGAAGAGAACTCGGGGGAAAATCTGAGCTCCACTGTTTCTGCAAAGACAGCTTTATCGAACATTCCCACGTGTTTACACACTGCCCATGCTGCTTTCATACTACAGTGGTAGAGTTGATCAGTTAGACACGAAGTTGGTGACTCATGGCACACAAATCCTAGAGGATTTACTATCTTGTCCTTCTTAGAACATTTTGCCTGCTCTAAGTTACCTTGCAGTGGCAACCGAGGGAAGCAGGTACTGCTCGTAGGGCTGAGGGAACAAAGGGGGAAAGACTGGCCCTATTAAGATTTTGAAACTTCAAAGAGGGCATTCTCGGCTCTCTGAGGAGTGGGAGATGGCCGGCTGGGCCGGAGTGTCTGCGTTTGGGGTAGAAGATCACGAAGATGGTTTTGCGAGTGTTGCAGAAGTATGAAAACTGGATTCATCTTCCGCTGTTGGAAGGAACTGAGCTGCCAGGGTGAAGAGGCAACTCTCCAGGGAGCTGCACGGGGACCAGAAACCCACAGGAGACGGAGGGGAAGGCGCAAGTTCCTTTTGCAGCAGCGGCGTCGCTCCTCTCTTGCGCCACCTACTGGCAGAGCCTAGCGGGGAGCCCTTCGGCGAATCACGAGTGGGGCTTGTAGAGTTCCTGTATCAGGGGTCACAGACTAAATGCAGAAAGGTAGTTTCGAGGCTGCTGCGGGTTGTTAACTCCGTGACTGGCGCACAGACTAATTTCAAGTGTAAAGAGAGCTGAAATGGAACCTTCGGTGCCTGCAGCATTACTGGGAAGGCTGAAGGAGCAGAAGCCTGCGTGTCCCAGGTGGCGTTCCAGCCCCGCGTCTGCGCGGTGACTCTCCGGGCCCGGGCACTGCCCTTGCTGTCCCTGCGCCTGGGAGGCCGGCCCCACGTGGTGGAATGCGGAAGGCTTTCTCTGCGGATGAAGGAGTAGCTGTCTTCTTTTGGTCTTTTAAATCTTAAGCAAACGTGTCTCTTTGATAGGATCCACCCTGAATCCTGCAAATAAGGGAGTCTGGGAAATGCTGTTTTTAGACGTACAGTCCTTGCAGTACAGAGAAGAACATGGAAGAGAAGGGAAATAGTTGGTGAGAATCCCTCAGTAAACTGTCGAGCACGGGCTAGTGCGTGGGCAGGAAGTGGGAATCAGCGCACACAATGCTGTGGGATCTCAGCGATGTGGCTGCTTTTATAAAAAGCTGTTCACATGCAGCCGATTTTCTACTTTGTAGTGACACGTAGAGTCCCCATGAAGGTTTGGTGGCCCACTCGGAAGTCTGTTTTGTTTCTATTCCCATGGCAAAGCACGTAACAGTTGTCAGATTGGAAGGTGTTGAAGGATAGAACTGTGGTTAAGGAGGCAGGCTCTGGAACGCCTTGCTGGGTTCAAGTCCTGTTGTGTGTGCTTAGAGAAGTCTTTGACCCACAGTGAATTCTCCTAGTAAGTCGCAGTCACTATCTTCTGTTTTTCTTTTACAAGAGCCCCCTTTTCTTTCTTTCTTTCTTTCTTTCTTTCTTTCTTTCTTTCTTTCTTTCTTTCTTTCTTTTCTTTTTTTTGCGAATCCAGCTCTTTTATTGTGACAGAACAAATATCAAGCAATGACGGACACCTTTCTCACTAATTTGTTTTAGAAAACATTGTTATTTCTTTAAATGGATTTATCAAGGTATAATTGAAATACAATAAACCACCCATGTTTAAATTCCACGATTTGATAAATTTAACATATGAATACATCTATGAAACCCATTCCCCCAAATCAAGCTAATGAGCATAACCACCACTCCCAAAAGTTTCCTTCTGTTCCCTTTCAATCCCTGCCTCCCTAGCCTGCCTCCCTCATTTCGAGGCAACCACTGAACTTCCTGTCCAAGAGCCCCCTTTTCTAATTTGATCTTTTCTCTAATGACGGGTGGTAAGTTACTTAAAATGCATTGAATATGTGTAAGCACATTCACGTATTCATAGCCACAGGCCTGCGGTCATTATTTGTTGCTTCAAGATGAAGATGAGATTCCACTCTTTCTTTATGGCTGATTAATATTCCTTTGCGTGTGCACCTGTGCATGCGTGGAAGTACCATGTTTTCTTGATTCATTTATCTGGTGATGCATCTGGGTTGCTTCCATATCTTGGCTATATATTTCAGTAAATACAGGGGTGCACATATCTTTTTGTATTAATGTTTTTTCTTCGGGTAAATATCCAGTAGGGGAATTATTGGATCATAGGGTAGTTCTGTTTTTACTTTTTTGAGGAATCTCCATGTTGTTTTCTACGGTGATCACACCAATGTACTTTCGCACCAGCAGTGCACAAGGGTTCCCCTTCCTCCACATCCTTACCGGTACCTCTCATCTTCTTGATTCCAGCCATTCCGACCGGCACAGGGTGATAGCTCATTGTGATTGTGAGTTTGCATTTCTCTGTGATCAGTGATGTTGAACGGCCTTTTCATGTATCTATTGGCCATCTGTAACTAAGTCACAGAGATGAAGAGTATAGCGTAGAGGATATGGTTGTTACTATTGTAATGTTGTTTGGTGACTACACTTACCATGGTGAGCACTGAGTAATACAGAGAGTTGTTGAGTCAGCATTGTACGGCTGAATGCTGAAACGAATACAGCATTGTGTGTCAGTTATACTTCAATAATAAGTAAAAAAGAAGATGAAAGTGACTGGATGATGGCTTTTTTTCTTTTTTTTTTGTATGGAGAAAACACATGAAAAGAAACATTTAGAAATGCTTGTATTGTTAGGGGACTTATTGCAGAAAATGGGGGTTGCATATTTAAGCCACAGACTAAGCAGCCTCCCGAAACAAAAGCTCATGTGTGTTGAGTGCTTCTTCATCAGCATCTGATACTTAGCGTGTGTTCTCTCTCTCTCTCTTAAACTTCCTAGAAATTATTTTTTCTTTTTTAATGTTTTTTTTTTTTATTTCTGAGAGAGACCACGTGAGCAGGGGAGGGTCAGAGAGAGAGAGGGAGACACAGAATCCGAAACAGGCTCCAGGCTCTGAGCTGGCTGTCAGCACAGAGCCCCACACGGGGCTTGAACCCACGAACCGTGAGATCATGACCTGAGTTGAAGCTGGAGCTTAACCGACTGAGCCACCCAGGTGCCCTGAACTTCCTAGAAATCCTTAAAGGTACTAAAACTCTACTCTTCTAAGCTTGGTGTTAAAATATTTTTTAAAAAATGACTCCCCATGTTCCCCCCTGCCATCCTGATAATATATACCTGCTTGGTAGAATCACCTTATGACCGTATGTGTTCTTCAACATCCTTTCTTGGTGTACTAGAAATGTTGGTTGAGCAAATGGTTTCCTGAGTTTAGACCTGTTCAGTTAATTATTTTAATCTTTTGATGGTATTTAACGTTTAAAGGACAGACTGTTGAGTGTCATCGAGGAATATAAAGCAGGATGAGGGGACATGACGGGCAGACAGGCAGAGGTTGCTATGTTGTGTAGGTTAGTTAGGGAAATTCTTCCTGATACGATGATACTTGAGCGGACGTGGATGGTGAGCTCATGGGGCTGTCTGGACAGGGGACTGCACTTCTCAGTTGGCCTGGGATAGTCTCAGTTTATACAGTTGTCCTGGCGTAGCCTCCTCATTCTATATCTGGGGGGCTAGTGTCACAGGAAGGCGGTTTACCAAGGGCACAGTCCCAAGGCCGATGCCGATGCTACTCCATTGAGCAGCAAGTGGCTGCGGGGGAGTCCAGGAAATGGCAGGGACTTCGCCTTAGAGTTTTGTAGGTGGTTGTTATGACTTGGCTTTTATTCTCAGTGAGATGGGTGGTCAGTGGTGGAATCTGAGCGTCAGAGTGATGTGATTTGCTTTTGAACAGGTATGTGGCCGCTGGGGTAGAGGTAGACCTAAAGGGCGGCGAGGACAGAAGCAGAAGGCCCAGTTAGCAGGATGTTGCGCTTACCCGGCTGCGAGGTGATCAGGACTGTCGATCCAAATGTTGGCCGTGTTGGTGCGGGAAGGTGGTGAGATTCTGGGTGTAGAGTCTGTTCATGCAAAGCTAACACGATTTGCTGAAATATTGATGTGGAATATAAGGATAGGACTCCAAGGGTTTGGAGCTGAGAAACTGGTAGGTTTGGGGTGGTGATGAGATACTGCTAGGCAGTCGAACCTCTAAGTCTGAGATTCAGGGGACAGGTCTAGGATGGAGAGAGATTCTTGGGAGTAGTGAGTGTACCGTTTTAATCTGTGAGACCTGATGGGACCCCCCAGGATTGATTTAGCGATGGCAGAGAGTTAAGAATTAAGCTCTAGGGGAACTTCACTGAGTAACAGCTTAGAATATGTGAGCCAGCGAAGGAGACCAAGTGGGTGTGGCTGCTGATGTAGGAAGAGAAACAAAAGGTTGGCATCATGGGAACCAGATATAGAAGTCCTCAAGAGGCGGAACAGCTGTATCGCTTGCTGCTTTATAGATCAAGTAAGATGGGGTCTGAGAATTTGTTATTGGAATCAGCAATGTGGAAGTCAGCAGTGACCTTTCAGGAGTTGTTTGGGGGCGGGGGAGGTGTTGTTGCGATGAATGCCTGACTGGAATGGATTCAAAGGATTGGGTGGAGAAGAATGGGAGAAAAAATGTGTAGAGATTTCTGTGAGTTGTACTAAAACGTGTGACAGACCTTTGGTTAGTATGGTGACCTATTTCCTTATTCTGTTAAGCAAATTAATGGTTAATTCTTTTATCATATCATAAATGGTGATTTTTTTGAAAGTAAATTTTATCAATAAAAAGAATATTAACGTTTTCCGTTTAAGTGAAAGTGGATATTTGTTCCAAATGGTCTTGGAATAACCGAATTGATCAGAACTTTAATGTACCAAACTCTTTACCATGAAACAATCATGCTTTTATTTATGTTTTTCCCCCACAAAGTAGAGCTGGTAGTACTCGTTTGTTCTACCGTAGCTTTGTCAAAAATCATTCCCACCCAATGGGTTTATTTGTGATCATCCTTGTCAGTGGGATCCAGCCTTGTGGGGGGGGGGAGAGCATTTGAAGGCTTTGTCCACCTCGAGTGCTAATGATATCCTTGAAAGCATCCAGAGCCGAGAGCAGAGGAAGCCATACCCTGTCAGGAAGCCTGATGCCATTTACCGTGGCCGGCTGTCTATATGAAGATAAACGGTAATTGCATGGTGTATCATAAAGACCGATCATGAAAAATGCTTAATGATGACAGCTCTTGGCCAGAGAGAACAACCTTCTTTGCTTGACAGTGCAGCCAGGGTATTCTAGGAGGAAAACTTACATCGGAGGCTTAAGTCTGTCAGATTCCTTCATCGATGACGTTTATTCTGTGTCAAGTTTCTAAGCACCGTTGTTCCTATACACGGCAACCTAGGTGGACCTGGGCATGTTTTGTTTGGAAAGATTTCCAAGATGTATCTAAGACTGAGCCTTTGATGTGGTTCACTTGATGAATGGGAGTGGAACGATCACCCTTTGTTCTGAGGGTAATTTAGATTGTGTGGCAGTCTAATAGTTCTAAGCCTCATTTACTCCCTTTTTAGAATCAATCCATCTAATGGAAAGGAAAACAGATACAAATGACAAAAAATAAGATTACTTAGAATCCGACTACCCAAAGAACTACAATTAAAAATTGGGTTAATAGTCTAAGAACTTCTTTTCTGAGGCAAGAAGAAGTATATATTTTATATCTGTGTATACATACACATACAGTATTTGTAAATTTCTTTGTGTAGATATATACTTATATCTATATGTATTTGTATCTAAATATTTATAGATTTATCTCTAAATATATATGTGTAAGTCTACATATTTATATATGATATTCATATTTTTGGCTCTTTTCATTCATGAACAACGCAACATATATGTGTAGTATGTATATAGCCATTTTAAAAATGAAATTAATACACAACACATATTCTTGTTAGCCTGTTTTTCCTCTCTCTTAACTGGAATTCTGTTTCTAGACCAATCAGTTTTAACTGCAGCCCTCCTTTTAGAGAATGACATAGATCTCATCATGTATATTTCCATGGTTTATTTAACTCTTCACTGATTATTGGACATTGAGATTGTCTCTAACCTTTCATGTCGGGGAACATATTTTGTGTTCTGCTATTTATTTTCTTAGAGTAAATGCTTAGAAGTAAGGATCCTTGGTCAAGAGAAATATACCTTTTTGGAAGGAGATTATCCATGCACATGGGCACACACACATACAGGTACATATATCCAGACGCTCTTCTCTTCTGCCACCTTATCTTCAATTTGTCAGTGAATTTAAAAAGTTTACCACACTGTGCACAAATAATAAAAATGTTGGAAATTTAGGTATTTTCTCAGTATTGCTTGTGGAGTTAAAATCCTCTGAATTGAGATTATATTTAACAGGCACCAAATTTGAAGCTATTAAACCAAAATAAATTATTAATAGATGGTTGCATAGCTTCTAGTTTGAAACAGTGGCGAATTTTTAACTTGTCTGGCTCTTCTCTGCTTTTGCTGTTGGGGGTGTGGTGCTAAGTGACGCGTGAAGCGTGATCCCGATCACCCGATTCTGCTGGAGTCTGAATGACTATTTTCTTTCAAATATTTCAATATGAGAGCGGTCTTAAGTGCATGATTTACAAACATGTTGAAGAATAATCCATCGGCAGATAGATTATTATGTAAGTAGGAACATGATTACCTTTTACACATGAACTGTCTGCTTTCAGAAGAGACGTTCTTAATTTATTAAGTTACTACAATCTCCATGTAGCAGAATGGTCTAGTTCTTGTACTTAAATTTTAAACCTTCTGGAAAATATTTTGGTCCAGCAGAGCATATTTGTTTGGCCTTAACATCACTTCATTTAGATGCTTTGCTCTGTATTACCTGGAGCTTAAATTTAAGAACAGTGTAAAACAAAATGATACATTTAAAAAACCATCTTCTGTAAGAGGTTGGAAGTGAGCGTGCTGTTCTGTGCTGTCCATGATGATAGTTGCTGGTCACAAGTGGTTGTTAATCACTTGAAACGTAACTAGTTGGAGGAAACCCTGATTTTAAGTGAGCTGTCTTGTAACGAGGGACCACCATGTTAGACAAAACAGTGTAGATAATTTTCAGTCCCCTAGTGGAGGGGTCAGCAGACTCCACGAGGCCAAATTGAGCGCACCCCCTGTTTTTGTAAGTGATGTTTGATTGGAATACAGCCACGCCCGTTGATTTATGTTTTGTCAATGGCTGCGTGAGTGCTACAACGGCAGAGTTGAGTAGTTGCGACACAGAACACGGCTCACCAAGTCTAACTGCCCTAGACTACTCACTGTCTGGTCCCACACAGGAAGTTCGTCGATTCCTGTCCTGCCTAATGAAGGAGAAATTGGCCCAATTCTAGTTCCATAGGTGTCTATTGCATTTTCTAAAACATGCTTTGAAAGGTTCAGCCTTAGGGGAGAAAAATGGGCTCTACGGCTAATTTTGGGGAGATCGAGTTATAAATAAGTAGGTTTTCCTATAAGTTTACGCAGTCTTTAATGCATTTATTGTATTATAAATCTTAAAGAATTAGATATAGAATATTTTGTTAACCAAACTTATCTGACCCCTGAGTTTCTTTTTTGGTGAATAACTCTTACGATGGGGAACACAGATTTAGGAATGCTGCTTTTAGAATGGAGTTTCCTCTTGATTGACGTAGAAATAAAACTGCATGAAAGAGAATGCTCAGAAAATAGAGAAATGCATGTTTAATTTCTGAATTTATATTAAATCAGCAAATATTTTAGTGGTTTTAATAGGCCAGATTGCTGCTATTGTAGACAGTTAATAAATGACAACATATTCTCTACTCAAGTTGCTATTTTAGCATAAATAGCCATTAAATCTTGACTTACACGATTAAGTTCTTCTTGGGACAGTTGCCACAAAGGAAAAGTGTGAAGTGCTAAGTACATATAGATAGGCAAGAATTAGCAAACTTTCTGTAAAGGACTAGATAGTAAATATTTTAGACTTTGCATGCTCTGTGCTCTAGGTCACAGCTGTTGAGTTTTTTATTGTTATGAGAAAGCCATAGCTGATACACCACACGCATCATACATCCTTATATGTGTGTGTGAATGTGCATATGTAAATACATACATAGCACTTTGTGCTCACATTCTTCTTAAGTATTCAGTAAAAATGACTGTTTAAGTCATAAAATGTCAACATTTTAGAGAATTGATTATCATGCATCTCCTGCTCTGTGAATACAATGTACTGATCAAACAAATCAACAATTTATTTTTTTTAAATTTTTAAAATGTTTTATTTCTGAGAGACAGAGAGACAGACAGCATGATCAGGGGAGGGTCAGAGAGAGAGGGAGATACAGAATATGCACCAGGCACCAGGCTCTGAGCTAGCTGTCAGCACAGAGCCTGACGCGGGGCTCGAACCCACGAACTGTGAGATCCTGACCTGAGCCGAAGTCGGACGCTCAACTGACTGAGCCACCCAGGCGCCCCAACAAATCAACAACTTAAAAAAGATTATTGAAAGGTTGGATTCTTGGAAATTTAAAAACTGCACTTAATAAATAATTCAAGAGTCCAAGAGGGAATCACATTGGAAATCGGAAAATACTTAGAACTGAGCGATTAAAAAAAAAAAAAAAAAAAAAGGCTTTGCACCAAAACTCATGTGATCGGAATATCTCAGAGAGGTAAATTTGTAGCCTCCCTATTATATTACAAAAAGAGAAAGGCTTAAAGTTAATGAGCTATATGTGCAATTTAAGATGTTAGTAAAAGAGCAAGAGAAGATTAGGAAAAGTAGGGTCTTCAGAAAGATTAATGAGATAAAAACAAACAAAGCTGGTTCTGGAAAAATAAACAGCTTTTAGGACTGAGAAAAGAGAAATAGCTGCAATAGAGCAGTGATTATAATAGTATGAGACTACTATGAATAACTTTATGAAATGATTAATGACCTAGGAAAAATATAAAACTGTCAGAATCAGACTCGAGGAAATAGAAAACCTGAATCCCATACAGCTATTGAAGAAGTGGTATCACTGCTTAAAGTTTCTCCTGCAAAGAGAACTGTAGACGCTCTTGCAGTGTATATAGTCTGGTTTTGTCAAGCTTTTAAAAGAACAGACCGTTGCAGTTTTATACATAATGTTCCAGAAAATAAAAGTCAGTACTTTTCAAAGTAGTTTGATGCTCATGTAACCTTCAACTCAAAACAAGTAGGGGAAGAATAGTAAACATTACAGGCTAATCTTAGCTGTAAACTGAGAGGTAAAATTCTTCACTGCATTCGGTTTACCATTCTTTTATTAAGGATAAAAAAAAAATCCTACATTATGATCTAGTTGGTTTTAATTCCGGGAATGTAAACCTGTTTCCTTTAAAGACAAATTCTGATAAGATATGTCATCTCATTAACAGATAAAAGGAAAAAACCCATACAAATACCTAATTAGATGCAGAAGATAAATTGTTTTTTAATGAGCAATTTATCAGTAAGCAACAATAGCAACACATTTTTCATCCTGGAATAGGAGTCCTCTTTCTTAACCTGCTAAGGTGCATCTACCAAAACCTACATGAGACACCCTACTTCATAGTGAAGTGATAGAACATTCCTTTTAAAATACAGATGAGAGGGGCACCTGGGTGGCTTAGTCGGTTAAGCGTCCGACTTTCGCTTTTCGAGGTCATGATCTCGCGGTTCGTGGGTTCAAGCCCCGTGTCGGGCTCTGTGCTCACTGCCAGCTCAGAGCCTGGAGCCTGTTTCTGTCTGTGACTCCCTCTCTCTCTGACCCTCCCCTGCTCACGCTGTCTGTTTCTCTCTCTCCTAGAACTAAATAAAAAAATATTAAAAAAATATTAAAAATAAAATAAAATACAGATGAGATACGCACGTTCCCTGCTAGCAGCCTGTTTTGACATTATACTAAAGGTGCTAGCTCCAGTCTGACAAGATAAAGACACAAAAGATGAAAGATATAAGGATTAAAATAAACAATTTTCGGGGCACCTGGGTGGCTCAGTCAGTTAAGTGTCTGACTCTTGATCTCGGCTCAGGTCATGATCTCATGGCTCATGAGTTCGAGCCCTGTATCGGGCTCTGTGCTGGTGGTGTGGAGCCTGCTTGGGATGCACGCTCGCTCTCGCTCTGCCTGCCCCTCCCTCGCTCGCATGTGCATGCTCTCAAACTTCAAAAAATAAAATAGAAAACTTTCATTAATAACGTGATTGTCTACATATAAGATGCAAAAAAAAAAAAATCAGATGAATCCTAATTAGGAGTTAAGACAGACTGTTAAAATAGTTTTTAAAAGGGGGGAGAGGTGGATGGAAAAAGCAGGTGATGGAAGGGCCGTTACTGGTCTTCCTTTATCCCACTGCCTGAGAGAGAAGCCACCCTGTGGCATTTTTTATACTTTTGCCATTTGTGTATGTATGTATCCACAAGATGTATATAAACTTATTTTGGATTTTTCACATTTATGTGAATGAAATCATATCGTATATATCTTTGTGCTGTTTGCTTTTTTCACTCATATTTTTTGGCATTCATGTTCCTACATTTAGTTCTAGTTAATTGCTATACAGACTTTAAAGCTTGATAGTTGACATTTTGGATTATTGTGCATTTTTTTTTATATTATCAGAAGTGCAGCCGAAAACACCGTAGGTGCTCATCTCTTGGGTATGTGCCCAGAAACAGAAGTTGAGCTACTCAGGATGATCACGTTTCTCACCGGGACGGTTCCTCCGAGTTCCATCTCTCCAGGAGCGAGTACAAATTTTTCTTGTCCATCAGCACAGGCCCTCAGTCCTTAGTACGAGAGGACAGAAAAGATGTCCGTTTTCTCCGCTATGCGTGTCGAGGACTTCTTCATTCAACTTCACTCCTGCAGGCCAGCTCCTCGGGAGAAAAGTTTGCACCCTGTTACTTCGCCTTGGGTTGCTGGAAATGTACTCACCCCTGTGTGGAGGGTGGTTCTCCGTGCTGGAGATGGTATTAGCTCCGTGTGGGTCTTGAACCCAGTGTGCCCTACGTAATGTTTTGGTGGCCTCCCCCCTCCTTTTTCTGTGGGTGAAATTGTTCTAGAGCAGCCCTTTTTTTTTCCTGCCAAATGTGTGAACGTGAATCCTTTCCTTGTTTTTTTTTTTTTTTTTTTTTTAGTTCAAATTACAGTGAGTTAACAGCCAGTGGAATATTAGTTTCAGGTGTACAATTCAGTGATTCAACACTTCATCATCAACGGATGATTCAACGCAGTGGTCATCCCAAGTGCCATCCTTAACCCCCCTCCCTGCCTCACTCCTTCCCCTCCCCCCCATAACAATCTGTTCTTGTTTCTCTTCTTTCGTGACGACTTCACGCCATCTAAA
>NW_027532842.1:5000563-5025163 GCF_008692635.1 Crocuta crocuta | reverse complement strand
CGCCATCTAAAATTTCAGAGCAGTGGCATTTGGTAGGTACAGCTTGTCCTGGCAGCTTCTCCAAGCCCTTAAGTACGTACCTGTTTGTGGGTGGGGTGGGGGGGGCGGAGTTCTCAAAAGAAGGGTGCTCCTTCCAGGACGCCTCAGTTCTGGAACATTTATTATGTCTCTGATTCATGAGTACTAGGAATCCCTCTTTGTTCCTTGAAAAAAAGATTAGGAAAATCTGATAGATTGAATTAGCTCATAGGGTACAAATTGTTGTGGCCGACTGGCACATGTGGCTCCTATTGAACATAATCACCAACCCCCTGACGTGTGGCAGCTGCTGCTAGGGTCAGGAGCCAGATCTGAGCGGGAGGGTGGTGCGTGTGTAATTTAAGCAATAACATAGAGATTACATATGTAATTGAAAATGATTTTGCAGAATGAAACTGAAGTCTGGTGTATCTTGAAAAGGAAATCACTGCAGACATATAAATCGCTTACTGTTCAGTTTAATTATAATTTTAGCAGTAGACGAGACTGAATGGATAGATCTCCACAGATTCAACCAGGGCTAAAAATCCTGCCACATTTACGTGGAAATGACAAGAGCTATAACGGCAAAGTGAATAGAAAAACCAATTGTGTTTCCTTCAACTTAAATTTTTTGATGATAGTTATGTGGCGAGTTTTTATTTCATGCCTGTTTACAGCCTCTTTATCATTGTTTAATAGCATTTGAAAGTCTTTTGCTTGTCATTCATGTGGCATTTACAGAAGTTAGATACTAGACTTCAGTGTTAGGAGTTGATTATTTTTATGTCTCTAAAGTAGGGGATTTTCTGTTTCATCGAATCCATGAGTTACAGTTTTTGTTATTTCAGTTCCGTCCATTGAGAATTGACAGTGTGTAGGAAATGATTTGAAAAGCTTGGCAGAATAAAGCCTCAAATTAGATTTTAGGGACAGAGAGGAGGACTTTGATGGTGACCTTGCGGACTCCATTCTTACTGGGTGTGACGTTGACTTTGTTGTTGATGGTGGTTTTCTCATGAAATTCTTGAATTTGTTTTTGTTAGAATTCCATTATGAAATTTACCTAATTACTTCTATTTCCCATGGTTTCCTTTCATTTCTGCAGAATTGGAAAAATCAGAGCGGCCCTGAGAATGTTTTAAGGTACAGCCATCCTTTTTTATTCCTTCTGGGCTTGCCTTCCTCAGTCTCAATATCTTTTCTTAAAATATACACAGTAGATAAAGACTCGTCAAGGGAAAGGGAGGAGAAAGCTGGTTACATTTTTTGCAAGATAGCAGTTTGTGATGTGATGTGTGTTTAGGATTTAATGTGTTAAACCTTCTTTATCCATTTAATCTACCTACTCCTTATGACACATTGTTTATATTAGCTAATTTGCAGGCCGCCATATTTATATTCTTCAATGGTATAGAAATTGATGATTGGCTTGTAAGTTATGTGCAAGTCCTCAGCAAATAAGCAAGCGTGTTATGTTCATGAGAGCAGTGTTAGAATTTGTGGCGAGGTGCCAACCCTATAAAAACCACTTTAGGAGCTGAAAGACCACATGAGCACATTCAGATTTTGAAAGGAGATTTGTCAACATACTCAAGAACCTGAGATATTGATGGCATAAGTCTCCAAAAATGAATTTTACTTGGATTTCTGATTTTGTCTCTTAGTATATGGGTATCAGTGGCACTACTCTACACACAGGACTTCAGTAATTTTCTTTTTTTTTAAGTTTATTTATTTAGAGAGAGTGAGCACAAGTGGTGGGGGGATCATATGTGAGAATCCCAAGCAGGCTCCTTGCTGTCAGTGCAGAGCCTGACATGGGTCTTGATCTCATGAACTGTGAGATTGTCACTTGAGCCCAAATCAAGAGTCAGAAGCTTAACCAGCTGAGCCACCCTGGTGCCCCAGGATTTGAGTGATTTTAAGTGTTAAAATAGAACAGGCAGGTTGAGATGGACTTTGGTAACTGGCCCAAGCTTGGTTAGGAGCATGTGCTTACATGTGTGAGTGGAATCCTTGAGCTGAAGACTCTGGAAAGGACAACGTGGGGAGGGAAGAAGTGGAAAAGACACTGAAGTAGATGGTTTTTCATGCAAGGTGTTGTTACTGCTCCAAGGCCACCTTGATGTTATCAGGGAAGATCTGTTGTCTTCGGGGAGAGAGTGTGCCAGAAGGGGTATCAGGATGGGGAGGTGGCATGCAGTCAGCAGAATGTTGGCTACCTTCAGGGTTACCTTGTGAGTACACTCGTTTAGGGTACTTGAAAACAATCTCATGAGGAAATTTGTTTGTTTTAAGCTCTAGAGCAGTGAAGAGTTACATTAATGTCCATAAAATTTGGTTGACTAGGGAGACCATGTCCTTCTTTAGAAATCATAGGATTTAAGGTTTTGTTAAAAAAAAAATTGAAATTTCCTTTTTCAGCAGGATTACTAGGTGAGGCAGGGAGATTTCACGCTGCTGGTAAAAAGGTGATGCCGAGCGGTGGTCAGTAGGTGCCTTAAGGCTTTGCAGGAACATGCAGGATAGCATTCCTCTGGACTATGTCCAACACACGTTTTTATCCAGCTCTTGGGTGATGGGAAGGAGCTTGCTTCCCCAGCCTGCTAGCCTTGAGATGGAAGGAACTCCTAATTCTCTAAGTGGCAGCAGGGTAATTAAAGTCTTGAGCTTGCGTTTGTTTTCCAGTAACAGTAGGTGAGGTTACACGAGCCAGCTTTCATATTGAAAATAAGTAAAATGTTGAATATAGTATTTTAAAAGGTGTTGAAGAGAAGACAAGACAGGAGGGGATTCTCAGGGAAAAGCGACGGGGTTGTGGGAACCCAGAGAGGCCTGAGCAGTACTGGATGATGAAGCTGCTGGGGGCCGTAGCGGGCCGCAGTCCCAGGGTAGGAGGGAGCCGCAAGCAAAACTGGTTTCTTGGGAGTTTGATGCCCGAGTTCTCTGCACCCGTATGGTCCACAGAATCTCAAGCCATTCGTCTCTCAGTAGCAAAGTCAGATGTTTTGGTAGGAGGTCATTTTAACTCTTAAGTGTAAAAAATGAGTTCACTGTCAAAAATAATAAAGCACAGAAGAAAAGACCCCTCAAGCAGTTAGCACAAACTAGAAACAAACTAAAAAGGTGAAAGATAACAGAATAATCAGATACACAGTATGAAACAACCATGCTGCGTTATAAAAAAAAAATAATAATAAGCCAAAAGACGTCTGTAGGGAAAGGTAAACTCTAAAAGGTAGCATACCAAATGAGGGAAATGATTGAATAGAATTGCTGGAAATGAAAGATACAGTAACTGGAAAATTAAATATACTTGGAGAAATAGAATAACCATCAAGTTGTGGAAATGACAAAATGAAAGATTCTAAGGATTTAACCGTATATTAGATAACACTCAGGAATGAGTTAGTGACGCAAAAGGTAGGTAAGAAATCCAAGGACAGAAGTCACCCTTTATTATTTTTTTGTAAAGGGCCAGGTAGTAAACATTTTAGGCCTTGGGGGCCATGTATGATCTCTGTTGTATATTCTTTTTTTTTTTTTTTTCTTTTTTTTTACTTAAGTCTTCAAAAATGTAAAAATAAATTCTTAGATTACACATCATATTAGAAACAGGCCATGGATGGCTTTGGCCTGTGGACCTTCCTTACCTGACTTCAATCTAGAATACACTGTAGAGGGGAAGAACAGGAGAAAATACGGAAGAGGCCGAGGTGTATAGGACAGATGGAGAATGTTTGCCATGTGCTTGATCCGTCCTAGAAGGAGAGAAGAGAAAGAATAGGCCAGAGAAGTAGCTGAGGCAATAATAGCTAGGAGTGTTCTGGAAGTGATAGAGACATCCTTGCATAGATTTGAAATGCCCAGTAAATCATAAACAAGATCAGTGTGAACATCCTCACCAAGAAGCCTCATTGTGAAACTTCAAACACCATTTGGTATTTCCAAGCCCCAAGCACAAAGACAAGATTTTGAAAGCAGAAGGCGGGGTAAGGGAAGGGTACAGATTACTTCTTTAGGAGAAACAGGTGACTTCCCACCATCAGCAGCGGAGCTAGAAGATGGTGGAATGGCATTTTTAAGGTGGGAAGGAACTCACTGTCAACTGAGGGTTGTAAAGTCAGAAGACTCTTTCAAGGATGATCTAAAATTTAAACACAGAAGCATAGTTGAGAGTGTGCCAACAGCTGACCCTTACTAATGGAGATTTTGAAGGTTGTATTGTACACAAAGAAAATGATCCTAGGTGGACCATCTGAGTTGTGCAAAGAAACAAAAAGCAAAGTATATATTATATAGGTGATAAAACCTAGATTGACCTTGAATGTATTTAACACTATCTGTAAGAGGCAGTGAAGTTGATTTGAAATATAATACAGCAGCACAAGTGGAGAAGGGTAGGAAGTAGGTGTTTAATAAAATCCTTGGGGCTCCTGGGTGGCTCGGTTGGGTGTCTGACTTTGGCTCAGGTCATGATCTCGCAGTTGGTAAGTTTGAGCCCCGCGTCGGGCCCTGTGCTGACAGCTCAGAGCCTGGAGCCTGCTTTGGATTCTGTGTTTCCTCCCCTCTCTGGTCCTCCTTTGCTCATGCTCTGCCTTTCTCTGTCTCTCAATAAACATTAATGTTAAAAAAAAAAAAAAAAGATAAAATCCTCATGTTTGGAAATAGTTTTCAAGCACAGACAGCTTTACAGTTGGTAGGAATCTTAAGATGAAAAGCTATTGACTCATTTTTAAATAGAATAATAGAACAAAATGTTAGAAATAGGCACTGTGAAGCATATTGCTTGTTGCCTGTAATCAAGGGGAGAAAAGGGAAATCAGTGAACCAATCGTGACTTTCTACTATTTTCAGTAAAGTTGTGTGAAACCATAGAGCAAAAAGAAACCTAAGTTAATAGCAAAACCTTCAACATACCATTTTGATGATAAGTTCCTTGGAGGGGGGTTGAGTTGCAACTTGAGCAGTGTGCTCGTGGGTGGGCACAGAAGGGTTATTGATGTCGCGCTCCGGCATCTGTTTTAGTGGCTCCCTTGCCAGTGGAATTCTTGGTCCCAGCATCTTCTCCACTAGGCCCTGCACCCAGGGGGGTCCTCTTACCCTGGTCTTCCTTGATCTGTGCTCTTCTCCAGGACACAAGAAGGTACCTTGAGAAGTGTCAGATGTTTCCTTCACAAGTAGGAAAGACATGTATTATTAAGTACAAAATCTGCGTAAGCGTGTCAAATGTCAGATTTCTTAGTCACAGGGCTAAGTGTTGATAGGGACACTGGCAGACAAATTAACCATGACACTTGGCTTCTTTTTGATTGAGTCTGTCCATTTCTCCAATTTTGTTTCCGTCAACCTTTTCTGCTACTGAGTGCTTTCTAATTGTCTTGGGTTTGTAAGAGTTAATACAGTTATTTTAAAGTGTTATCTGAGGCTGACAATGTCTGTAAATGTTGATCTCGGAAGTTCTTGAGATACCTTACACAGGTGAGAGATCAACTCCTTTCTCTTCAGTGCAGTTTTATTGGTTTTATTTAATGCATTCTTATTTTCTTTTTATTGAAATATAATTCACATACAGTAAGTTTATCATACTGCATTCTTATTCTTGTATTATAAGACGTGCATTTGGAGTTTTATGTTTAAAAGTTCCCCAAAAAACCCTCAAAAACAAAAAGAAAAGCAATTCTTTCTCTAATCTTGTAGATTTTGTTTTCAATTGAATGCATGTGACAGATAACTATAAGTTCAGCTCATGGGGCAAAATATATTTGCTGTATGCCCATTTCTCTAGGAACCTCCTTAGGTCATAGTTCTGAATCTGTAGTAGAGTAATGGCAATGAGCAAATGATCCAACAGATCTTCTACATCTTCTCTGTGTTCCTCCCAGCCAGAGGTGTGGTTGCTAGATTTTCATAGATGTTTTTTGGTGTGAGGTCCAAAACCATCCTACTTTTTGAGAAGGAGCCCATTTTTCTTCATTCTAGCTTCATCCTATCTTGATGTTTACCAAATCCAGTCTTGATATCACCAAGAAAATTGGCAGTGGGGGGAGGGGAATGGTAAGATTGCTTATGTGACAATGGATTCCTCTCTAGGAATGTGGAGATCTGGGTGGTTTTGTTTCGTTTTGTTTTTGAAGTATTGAAAGGCTGTAGTTAGATCAGAAATGGTAGAAAATTTGTACTGAATCTTGAGCAAATTTACCCCAAATTTGGTGTCTTTAAAATCTACAGTGGGCCCTGAATTTTGTCCTGTGGTTTTGATTGAGTCACACATTGACTATGTGTTATTTTTAGAAATGAAGACCTTCAGGGAATTTATATGCCAAGTAGGAGATGTGTCAGTAAAGTTAAGCAGATTTTTGGCAACTGGCAAGTGTAGTTTCTTAAGGGGAAAAAAAATAAATGGGAATAGTCAGAATGAGACAAGCACTCACACCAGGAGGGATGGTGAGCAGAAGTTAGAAGGGATATCACGAGAAAGTGGGAATTTTGAGGGGCGCCTGGGGGGCTCAGTCAGTTGAGCGTCCAACTCTTGATCTGGGCTTGCGTCAGGGTCTCACAGTTCATGAGATCGAGTTCCACACTGACAATACTTGGGATTCTCCCTCTCTCTGTCCTTCTCCCATTTGCATGCGTGCTTGCGCGCGCGTTTTCTCTCTCTCTCAAAATAAAAAGTGGGACACTTAGGCTCTTTCCATGNAAAAAAAAAAAAGTGGGAATGTTGAGATATAAAATCACTGTATTTTGAAACCTAGAAAAGTAACAAATCCTGTTATAGCCTGCCTTCTTCCCATCCCACACTTTAGGAACGGACGAAATGATCTGAAACGAATCTCAATTGTAGGGTCATTACAGATCTAAGTCATATTAGTCGGAGAGAGAAATTGGTTTGCAAAGATGTGCTCTTCCAGAATTAGATGTAAGTCTATTAGAATTTTGCTAAATTAAATGCCTTTAATATTTTGTTAAAATTAAGTTATGAGCAACTGAATTATAAATATATTCTAAAGTACACTGCTCCCTTGGAGGTTAAAGAAGATATCCTAGAAATTTGCTCAATATATGTTGCGCTATATAGTTTTTCTTATTAACTAGTCTCATTTCCTGATTCTGTTACTGGCATGTTATTATCTCAGTTTCTTTCTTTTGGGTTCATCGCCTTTATGATGATGGTTTTACCTTGATGGAAATAATACTGCTCAGAACTATTCACGCTGTATAGGAAGCTTCCCAAAAGATGGTCTAAAATCTCTTTTCTTGACTGTTCGCCACAATTGTATTTAGTTGGTTCATGAAACAGACCCCTCGTCATTGTATCCTTAGTATCTAACACATTGCCTAATGTGATGGTAGGTACTTGATAGATGGAAAGCATGAATTTATCACTTTCTAAGTTCTGTTACCTGATTCTCCTAAAAAACAGTAGCCCTAATCCTGCTCATAGAAATATTATTTCTTCTGACTTATTTTACTCTTTCCTCCCATCTCTCAAATTAGGTTTAGATCTCCATGTATTTATCTTAGGGGGTATATTCTTCCTTCTCTTACTGATACAGGGGAGTTCTTGCCTCATTCCTTTCACTGAGCTGAGCTTCTTCAAGACATCATTTCTTGGGCAGGGGCGGAGCTGAGTGGCTCAGTGGTTTAAGCATCTGACTCTTGATTTCAGCTCAGGTCATGATCTCACAGTTATCACATGGAGCCCCACATCAGGCTCTGTGCTGGGTGTCCAGCCTGCTTGAGATTTTCTATCTCCTTCTGCCCTTCCTTGCACTCTCTCTGTCTCTCTGTCTCTCTCTCTCTCAAACAAAAATAAATTTAAAAGACCTCATTCCTTGGTATCAGAGAGCTGGCCTGTGTGAGCCCGATACATGGCACTCATGGCTTTGTAGAGATCACGGGTTAGGCCAATGGGCTGTAGTTCCTTTATTGCTCATGGTTTATGGATACAGTGGAAGAAAAGGAGAGAAAGTTGGTGAAAATTGAGTTATGCCTGTGCTGGGGCTGGCTCTGCCTCCGTTGCACATGCAGATCTGCTGGGCTCAGAAATGACTTAGTGGAGTTTGCTCAAATAAGTAGAGTTGCTGAGACTGGCTCTGAATGTTTGTTTCTTAACGTAGCTGAGCTGTTTGAGGTAGAGGGACAAGCCGATTGAGTTAGAACCCTAACACTCTGCTTTTTTAACTGTAGGCGAGTAAGCACTTTACCTTTCTAAATTTCATCTCCATTTGTATTTTGCTTTGTTGTTAGGAGACCAAGTTAACCTTAACAAGATACTTAATGTTAGTCTTTCTGTGTATTTTCGATGGCACCTGCATTGCTGGAGTATTGCATGATGGTTGAATGATGTACTTTCCAAGCACAAATTACCACATTTCCCCAAAATTATATGTACTGAAGGCAATTGAAGTATGTATGCCCTTATGTGTTGATCACATTGGTGATGGTCTATCAGTGAGTTAAGTGCAAGTTGGGTGAATTACGCTTGCCTGGGGGTGGTCTTGCCTATGCGAGCTGTTTTCCTGAAATAGGCCCTTTACCCAAATAAAGTCACCAGTGCAATTTTCCTGATGACCATCTCTAAGGCTTTCACTTTTTTCAGCTCCTGTAAGTTTTTTCTTCTCCTTAAATAGTTTATTGTCAAGTTGGTTTCCATATAACACCCAGCGCTCATCCCAACAAGTGCCCTCCTCCATGCCCATCCCCCTTCCCCTCCCCCACCCCCATCAGCCCTCAGTTTGTTCTCAGCATTCAAGAGTGTCTCATGGTTTGCCTCCCTTCTTCTCCTGCCTCGTCCTCTGTTAACTTCCTCCTAATCCACTTATATGTGCAAACATATGGTATTTGTCCTTCTCTGCCTGAGTGAAATAAGTCAGCTTCTATAAGTTTTATAATTATATCACTTTAGAAGAAATCCGTTCCATCTGCAGTAGTGTGTTGCTTATGGCGTACTTGAATCAGCTGAGGTCCATGAGGTTTTTGCGTTTGAACCATCTCTAAAAATGTGAAAAGATTCTGTTTTTCTTTCATGGTGTAAGGCAGCTTCACAGCAGCAGTGCATTGTGTGCAGTCTATTCTATGTATCACATTTTGGGGGACACGAACTTGAGGCAAGGGCGGGCAATGAGAAAATGTGCATTTAGTGTCAAAAGGAAAAAGTTCGGTTATAGATCCAAAGATGGTGCTTGCTTCAGCAAACAGAACTGAGGGCTCTGTCCACAGGGACACAAGCTGGAGTCCAGTAATCAAGAGACCGGGGAAGCATTAAATAATGCGAGGAGGGGCGCCTGGGTGACTCAGTCGGGTAAGCGTCCACCTTCAGCTCAGGTCATGCATGATCTCGCAGTTTGTGGGTTCAAGTCCCGCGTTGGGCTCTGCTGACAGCTAGCTCAGAGCCTGGAGCCTGCTTCGGATTCTGTGTCTCTCTCTCTGACCCTCCGCTGCTCATGCTGTCTCTATCTCTCTCTCAAAACTAAATAAAATATTAAAAAAAAAAACGAGGAAATTTTTACTTGATCCCTTTTTGAGGAAGGGCAAATGCAGTCTTTGAAAACATCAAGTGCTTAGAAAAGAGTGCAGAAATGCAGTGGTACCAAAGTGACTTAAAATATATGTTCTTTACACGTGCCGTTTTCTGCACAGTGTGAAGTAATTGTCTAAAATTACAAGCGCTCCTATAATGATTGAACTCCAGCTGCTCATGGAGCCCTTCAGGTTTAAAAATACACAGGCCTCAGCAATTCAAAGATTATTAAATTACACCTTCTGGTGGGAACTGCCGTTAATGGGTGTGAGCAGTGGGTAGCGAAGGTCTTCGGGGAAGCAGGGGTGATGGGCGTCTCATTACAGCTTTGCTACCGCAGAGCTCTTCGGGCTTGCTGCTCCTTCCCAAGAACTGAGATTTTGTTAACACTTTACTGCATAGGACGTTTAGGAAGGCAGAGCTTTCTTGCATCCCTTGACAGTTACATTTGACAGTTACTTACATCCCTTGACAGAGATCCAGTTGATCTCTGGATAACTAGAAATTAAGTGAAGTTACTCAGGAACCCCAGGCATGCGTTGGTACATAACTTGGTTATTTTAATTGAACCCCCACAACAGCCTGTGCTGGGACTGCCTCCGTTGCACATACAGATCTGCTGGCTCAGAAATGACCTAGCGGAGTTGGGACAGAGAAGTAGAATTGCCGAGACTTGCCTCTGCTGGCTCCGAATATTTGTTTGCTTCTTACTATATCTGAGCTGTTTTGATGTGTCAGATCTTTTAGAGTCAAAGTTGTGTCTAAGGCAATTTTGATTTGCCATTCTAACCTCAAGGGTCAAACAGGAAGTCTTATTCTTTGGTTCAATGAATGTATTGAGCACCTGCTGGGTACTAAGCACACCTCCAGGCCCTGGGAGTAGGTGGTTAAGAATGACCTCAATGGTCCCTTCAGTGAAGCTCCCAGTTTCATTGGAGGGGCATGGACAAATAAGTGAATCAGCAAGATACCATAAATGCCTTGAAGGACGAGTAACAGGCTGGTATACCAAGGAGTGGTTTGGGGGATAAAGGAGAGCACCTTCTGATACGGTGGTCAAGGACTCTCTGTAAGGAGATGACCTTTGGCCTGAGAACCAGTGGTGATGAGGTAGGGCCAGTGCAGCGCTGCCGCCCCCAGGCAGGGTACTGGCAGAACACAGAGGCTGTGGTGAGGAAAAGCCAAGTGAGCAAAGCCGCCTAGTATGGGAGGAGGTTAAGAAGGGGACAGCACATCATATAGGGCCCTCTAGGACATGGAAGGAGGCAGGACTGTTGTAAACGCAGTGTGGCCTCTAATTGATGGGCACTGCCATTCACGGAGATGGCAAAGTTTCTGCAGGTGCGTGGGTAATGCACGATCTCCTTTGCTCACTCTGGCGGAACGTCTAGACCTCGGCGTGCTGATGTATACTTGGTCCTTTTGGGTTCAGACATGACTATGGTCCACAAGTTCTCTGAGCCAGGATGTAAGTGGATTATCTGACTGAAAATTCTCTTTGTCTAATGAAGAGAAAGAAATCCAAATACATCACTAAAGAAAATCAACCAAGCATGAAGGAAAGACAAAGGATCAGAGAAAAAATCTTTAGAAACAACCACAAAAACATAATAAAATGACAAAAAATACATACCTATCAATAATTACTTTGAATATAAATGGACTAAATTCTCCAATAAGAGACATAGGGTGACAGAATGGATAAAAAAAAACAAGACCCATTTATATATTGCCGAAAGAGACTCAGTTTAGACCTAAAGACATCTGCAGATTGAAAGTAAGGGGATGGAGAAACATCTATCATGCAAACGGATGTCAGAAGAAAGCTGGAGCAGCAATACTTCTATTGGACAAAATAGCCTTTAAAACAAAGACTGTAACGAGACAAAGAAAGACACTATATAATAAGGGGGACAATCAATGAGAAGATTTAATGAGTGTAAATATTTATAAATCCAACATGGAAGCACCCAGATATATGAAACAGTTGATGACAAACATAAAGGAACTAATTGATAATAATTCAGTAATAGTAGGGTACTTTAACGCTCCGCTTACATCAATGGACAGGTCATCTAAACAGAAAATCATCAAGGAAACAATGGCTTTGGATGACACACTGGGCCAGATGGACTGAACGGGTGTATTCAGCAAAGTGCACACAGAATATTCTCCAGAACGGATCACAAATTAGCCTACAAAGCAGCCTCGACAAATTCAGGAAGATCAAGGTCATTCTATGCATCTTTTCTGACCACAACACTAGGAAACTAGAAGGCAGCCACAGAAAGACCACACACATGGACGTTAAATAACATGCTGCTAGAGAAGGACAAATATCATATGTTTGCACGTATAGGAGGATTAGGAGGAACTTAACTGAGGACCATGGGGGAGAAGGAGGGGGAAAATGGTGGGGGAGAAGGAGAGAGGCAAACCATGAGAGACTCCTGAATGCTGAGAAACAGACTGAGGACTGATGGATGTGGGGGGGAGGGGGGAGATGGGCATGGAGGAGGGGACTTGTGGGGATGAGCACTGGGTGTCATATGGAAACCAACTTGACAATAAACTATTTGTCAAAAAAAAATAAAAATAAAAAAATTAAAAATAACATGCTGCTAAACAGTTAATGGGTCAACCAGGAAGTAAAAGAAGGAGTTAGAAACTACATGGGGACAGAGGAAAATGAAGACACAACAATCTAAAACTTTGGATGGAGCAAAAGCTATCCTAAGAGGGAAATGTATGGCATACAGTCCTACCTCAAGAAGCAGGAAAACTCACAAATATCTTCACCTGACACCTAAAGGAGCTAGAAAAAGAACAACAGACAAAACCTAAACCCAACAGAAGGAAGGAAATAAGATTAGAATAGAAATAAATGGTATAGAACCTGAAACAATAAAACAATGAAACCAGGAGCTGGTTCTTAGAAAAAAGAAATAAGATAAAAACGATAAACCTCTATCCAGACTTATCAAGGAAAAAAGAAAGGACTCAAATTAGAAACAAGAGAAATAACAAGCAACACCACAGGAATATAAGAAAATATTATGAAAAACTACATGCCAACAAATTGGGCAACCTGGGAGAGATGGGCTAGTTCCTAGAAAGCTATAAACCAGCAAAACTGAAACAGGAAGAAATAGAAAGTTTGAACAGGTCAATAACCAGCATGGAAATGGAATCAGTAATCAAATTTCCCACCAAAGAAAAGTCCAGGACCAGATGTCTTCACAGGCAAATTCTACCAAACATTGAAAGAGTTAATACCTGTTCGTTAACTATTCCAAAAAATATAAAGGGATGGATAACTTCCAAATTATTCTATGAGGCTAGCATTACCCTGATACTAAAACCAGAAAAAGGCACCCCTGAAAAACAGAACTACAGGCCAACATCCTTGTTGAACGTAGATGTAAAAATCCTCAATAAAATACTAGCAAACCAAATTCAACAATACATTGAAAAATCATTCACCGTGATCAAGTGGAACTTATTCCTGGGTTGCAGTCGTGGTTCAGTATTTGCAAATCAAACAACGTGATACATCATGTCAATAAGAGAAAGGAGAAGAGCCACATTATCATTTGAGTAGACACAGAAAAAGCATCTGACAAAATACAGCATCCGTTCATGGTAAAAACTCTCAACAAAGTAGACTTAGAGGGAATATATCTCAGCATAATAAGACTTGTATATGAAAACCTCACAGCTAATATCATCCTCAGTGGAGACAAACCAAGAGCTTTTCCTCTGTTCAGGAACAAGGCAAGGATGTCCACTCCCACTGCTTTTATTCAACGTGATACCGGAAGTCCTAGCCACTACGGTCAGACAACAAAAGGAAATAAAAGGCCTCCAAATCAGGAAGAAGTTAAACTTTCACTATTTGCAGATGATAAGATACTGTAGATAGAAAACCCGAAAAACTCTATATGAGAACTGCTAGAACTGATAAACGAGTTCAGTAGAGTTTCCGGATACAAAATCAATGTACAGAAATCTGTACATCAGTAATGAATCAGAAGAAAGAGAAATGAAAGCAATCCCATTTATAATTGCACCAAAACCCATAAGACACGTGGAAATAAATCTAACCAAAAAAGTGGAAGACTTGTACTCTGAAAACTATACAACAGTGATGAAAAAAGTTGAAGATGACACAAATGAAAGATTCTGTGCTCCTGGATTGGAGGAACAAATGTGAAAATGTCTGCAGTACCCAAAGAAATCTACGCATTTAATGAAATCCCTATCAAAATACCAACAGCATTTTTCGCAGAACTAGAGCAAACAATTGTAAAGTTTGTATGGAACCACCAAAGATCTTGAATAGCCAAAGCAGTCTTGAAAACGAAAAACAAAGCTGGAGGCATCACAATTCCAAACTTCAAATTATATTACAAAGCTGTAGTGGTCAAAACAGTATGGTACTGATACAAAGATAGACACGTAGATCAATAGAACAGAATAGAAAACCCAGAAATGAACTCATAACTATATTGTCAAGTAATATTTGACAAAGTAGGAAAGGAATGGGACAAGAACAGTCTCTTCAACATATGGCATTGGGAAAACTGGGCAACAGTATGCAAAGGAAAGAACCTGGACCACTTTCTTACACCACACACAAAAATAAATTCAAAATAGGTGAAAGACTGAACTGTAAGACCTGAAACCATAGAAATCCTAGAAAAGAAGCCAGGCAGTAATTTCTCTGACATTGGCTGTAGCAGCTTCCTACTAGATATGTCTTCTGAGGCAAGGGTAACAAAATGAAAAACTATTGGGATTACATCAAAATAAAAAGCTTCTGCGCAGTGAAGGAAATAACTAATAAAACTAAAAGACAACCTACAGAATGCAAGAAGATATTTGCAAATGACCCGTTCAATAAAGGGCTAGTATCCAAAATATATAAAGAACTTATTAAAAAAAAAACCCCCAAAACAAATAATCCCATTAAAAATGGGCAGAAGATATGGACAGACATTTCTCCAAAGAAGAAATAACAGATAGCCAACAAACGCATGAAAAGGTGCTCATCAGCACTTATCAGGGAAATGCAAATCCAAACTACCAGGAGATATCACCTTATACCTGTTAGAACGGCGAAAATCAACAACATGAGAAACACATGTTGGCAAGGATGTGGAAAAAGGGGACCCCTCTTGCACTATTGGTGGGAATACAGACTGGTGCAGCCACTGGGGAGAACTCTATGAAATCCCCTCAGAAAGTTAAAATGGAACTACCCAATGATCCACTGATTGCACTATGGGGTATTTACCCAAAGAAAACAAAAAATACTGATTTGAAGTGTTACTGATGCTTATATCAGCATTATTTACAAGAGCCAAGGTATGGAAGCAGCCCAAGTGTCCATCCTTAGATAAATGGACAAAGAAGATGTGATGTGTGTGTGTGTGTGTGTGTGTGTGTGTGTGTGTGTGTGTGTGTGTAACAGAATATTATTTGGCCATCAAAAAGAATATCTTTCTATTTGCAAGGACATGGATGGAGCTATAGAATATAATGCCGAGTGAAATGAATTATAGAAAGACAAATGATAGGATTTCACTCGTGTGGAATTTAAGATACAAAGGAAAAAGAGAGAAATCAAGCAATAGATTCTTAATTACAGAGAACAAACTGATGGCTACCAGATGGGAGGTGGGGTGTGTGGGTGTGTTAAACAGGTGCTGGGACTTAAGACACACACTTATGATGAGCACCGGGTGAGGTATGGAATTGTTGAATCACTGTATTGTACATCTGAAACTATTCTAACACTGTGTGTTAACTGACTAAAAATGAAAACTTGAAAAAAACCATTCTCTTTGTTAAGCGAGCTGTGGCTTGTGCTGACCAAAGTAGCTGAGATGCCATATCTTTCAGAAAGTTACTGGGTAAACTTGGACTCCGGATAGAAGCATTCTATCATTTAAATACCTCAAGGCATTGCATGGTGTGGCTGGGTCTCTCTGACAGACTCCTGTAAAGGCTGGCTGGACACTCCTACGGCTCCCGCCCTTGTTGAATTGGGTACCCATGCAATCGGCCTCAAATGATCTTTATAGCCCTTTGCTTTAGACCAAACTTTTTCTGACCCATAGGTGGTTCTTTTGGTTTTTGTTTTTTTGTTTTTCTCTTGATGTTAATTCATTCAGTCAAATTATTGTCAAGGACCATTGGCTTGGGAGCTGTTCATTTTCTTTAATGGCATACAACTTTGCTTCCATCCTTTATGTTAATTAAGCATACTGCATTTTCAAGTTCTAGAATATTCTCAACCTCTGAAACCCCACTCCCAAGCTCCATTTCTACTGTCCACACTTGTAAGTACGCTGCCTTGATTTCATTTCTTCCTGCCTTTGTTCATCCTGATCACTGTTGTGAATGCCCTTTTCTCCTGTCCGAACTCAGCATGAGCCACACTGGCTGCACGAGTCTGCTGTAGCTGCTGTAACAAAGTGCCATGGGCCAGGGGGTCTTCAACAACAGAAGTTGATTGTCTCCCAGTTCTGGAGCTTGAAAGTCCAGGATCAAGGTGTCAGCAGGTGTCTGCTGCTTCTGGGGACTCTGAAGGAGAATTTGCTCTCAGCTTTCCTCTTAGCTTCTGTTGGCCTGAGGGACTGCTGGTGTGCAGATGGCCATGAGTCTGTGTCCAGATGTCCCATTTTCATAAGGACAGCAGTCCTCCTGGATTAGAGCCCCCTTGCGATTACCTCTGCAAAGAGTCTACATCCAGTAAGGTCACGTGATGAAGTACTGGGGGTTAGGACTCCAGCAGAGCTTTTACTGTGGGACACGATTCACGGTCTCTTCTCCCACTTCTCGGTGCAGATGTTACATGGCAAACATCTTGGTCTCTTTGTTTGATTTTTGGGGATGGTTACCTCTCCTGCAGGACAGTACGATCTTGCTGTGGCCTATTAGTCATGTCCCTGTGACTCTTCCATCATATTTACCCTCTGATTTGCCTGTCACTCTCACTAGTGCATAGTCTTCTTGAGGACCGGGTCCAGGATCAGCTTGGCATCCTCGCCCTGGGCACGTAGAAAGAGAAAGCTCACAGAGTAACTGTGCATTAGCTAAACACTGCTGTGGCCTCTGGTCCAGGCATAATTTGACCCAACAAATTTGTTTTTTGGAATCGCTAATCATAGAATTCAAAAGAATAGAGGTTTTAAACTTTTTTAGAAGTTAAGACTAGTTAAAACAATAGAACGTAAGCTTAGGTGATGTCAAGTTGCTTTCCTTGCTATAAAAGATGAAAAATAATTTTTTTCTTGTGAAATCAAGACTGCAGTAGGTCCAGTTTAACCTCCATCACTGCACATAGTTACAAAAATATTTTTTCTTATGATTAGAACTTTCAAGATCTATTTCCTTAGCAACTTTCAAATAAACACTACAGTTACTATCTTGTACATTACACCTCTATGACCCATTAATTTTGTAACTGGAAGTTTTTACCATTTGACCCTTTTTGCCCACCCCTTATTTCACCCCTCTAGAAAGCACCAGTCTATTATTGTTATCTGTGAGCTCCTATATATATATATTTTTTTTTTTTAGTTTGTTTTTACATTCCACATGTGAGATCGTATAGTATGTCTTTCTCTATGCGACTCATTTCACTTAGCAAAATAAGCCCATGGTGTTGCCAATGGCAAGATGTCCTTTGTTATGGCTGAATAATATTCCATGATGTGTGTGTGTGTGTGTGCGTGCGCGCATTTTGCCATGGCAATGAACGTGAGGGTGTAGATACCTTTTCAAGATAGATAGATATGTAAAGAAAATGAAATCACTATCCCAGTGGTGGACTGCTGGGTCACCTGGTGATTCTGTTTTTAACTTTTTGGCGAATGTTCATACTGTTTTCCATAGTGGATGCACCAATTGAAATCCCCACCAATGGTGCACAATTGTTCCTTTTTCTGTACATCCTCACAAACACTTGTTATTATCTTTTTGATAACAGCCATTCTAACAGGTGGTAGATGCCAGGTGCTACCTCACTGTGGTTTTGATTTGCAGTTCCCTGATGTTGAACGTCTTTTCATGTACCTGTTGGCCATTTGGATATCCTGTTTGGAAGAATGTCTAATCAGCTCAGAAAGTGGCCCACTTTGATTCTTTTGCATGTGGCTGTTCAGTCTTCTTAACGGTATATTCTTGGCTCCTTTGTCCTATGCTAATTGAGCATGCAGGCTTGGGTTTATTACTGAGCTCTCTCTTCCATTGCTCTATATGTCTGTTTTTGTGCCATACCATACTGTTTTGATAACTGTAGCTTTTTAGTATAGTTTGAAGTCAGGGCACTTTGTTATCCAGCTTTGCTCCTGTTCCTCACTACTGCTTTGGCCTTTGGGGGGGGTCTCTTGTTCCATTTTAGGGTTGTTCAATTCTGTGAAACATGACATGCTGTTGGAATTTTGGCAGTGGTTGCATTGAATCTGTACATTGCTTTGGGTATTAGAGACACTATAACGATATTCTTCCAACCTGTGAGCATGGAATATCTTTATTTGTATCTTCTTCAATTTAAAAAAAAAATTTTTTTTAATAGTTTATTTGTTATTGAGAGACAGAGATAGAGCATGAGGCGGGGAGGGACAGAGAGGGGGAGACACAGAATCGGAAGCAGGCTCCAGGCTCTGAGCCCGTCAGCACAGAGCCTGACGTGGGGCTCGAACTCGAGCTTAACCAGCTGGGCCACCCAGGTCTCCCTTCAGTTCCTTTATTACTGTCTTATAGTTTTCAGGCTACAGGTGTTTCCCCCCTTTGGTTAAATATTTTCCCTAAGTATTTTATTCTTTTTGATGTAAATGGGATTATTGCCTTAGTTTCTCTTTCTGATAATATATACAGACACGGTAGGTTTTTGTATATTGATTTTGCATCCTGAAAGTTTTCTGAAGTTACTATTTTTTTTTTGGTGGAGTGTTTAGGGTTCTCTCTTGCATCGTATCATGTCCTCTGCACACAGTGGCCGTTTCACTTCTCCCTTTCTGATTTGGATCATTTTACTCTTCTTTCTTGCTAAATAATTTTCTTTAACCAGTCGTTTGATCTTGTAGATAGTCTTCATAAATGCCTTTCTTGTAGTCTTCTCTAGGAATATTCTTTCGTTTTGAAATACTAGCTCAAAATATCTTATCTGATCAGAAGAGCTGCCAGATAGTTTGCGTTAGGCTACATGATCCACTGATCCATATACTACGTTGAAAAGCACCGAGGGCTGTGGAGAGGCTGTCCTGGTAAGAAGGGGATGGCATAAATTAGGAAGGGGCCCCCGCCGACTGCCCTCTTGACTCCTGCCTTTCCTCAGTGGTCACCCACCTACTTTCCCTCTGCTTTCTCTCTCTGCTTACGCCAGCGTGGCTTCGGTTTTCCAGGATGAAACCCTTGCCCTCAAGGAATAAATGCGAGTTAAACACACAGCTTAAATTGGCCTGTTTTCTCTGACAACCTTAAACTAATACTTTTATTTTGATAATTGAGAGAGAACTTCAGATGTGGGGAGAATGGGGTAATAGAATATTGGGTTTCCTGTGGCAGCCGCAGTTTAATTTCATGGCAAAATCAATGACTGTAGAAATGGTGACGTATTTGTATTACTGAAAACTCTGTGTTGGCAATTCCTTTCAAAGAAAGCGATTCTTATTATTCTGTCATAGACTTGCACACCACCCTCATGCTGTTAAAGATGCTGTTTGGTTTGGTTTCTGTGTAACCTTCCCTGCGCAGGGGACGGGGAGGGAAGATCAGGCCTAGGATTTTTTTTGCGCTTGCTTCTACTGTTTTATTTCTAAGTGAATTGAGACCATATGGTCCTATAAACCCACAGCTAGGTGGCTCAGAGATTTAATTCTGCGGCCTTGAAATGTTTCTAGTCTTGCCCGCAATTAGTGGGGAATGATGTGTTCATAGAACAATTTATAACTCACACAGACCCGTTGACAAAGAAGCCCACTCCAGGTACTGTGACGTGTGCAAGTGGCAGATCTCCGTGGAGATGGCTAACCGGTTGAGACTACGCCCTCTCCCTTGTTCGCAGGACAGCATTCATCGGGTGTGACGCTTACTTCGCAGGGTCAGTTTTCCCTGCCAGGACGCTCAGCCCTAATCTCATTTCCCGTGCATCCGTGTTCATCCCCTCACTGATGAAGCTTGGCTTCGGTCTAACAGTTGTAAGGGATGGAGCTGTGGTTTGCTAAAAGTCTGCTGCTGCTTCTGTTCGCTTATGACTAGAAAGATCTTCCAAATATCTCCTGAGGGAATGGTTCTACAGGAAATCCTGAGACAGCTCTTCTGTTGATACGTGTAAAATGTGCTTCTTAATAATACATGTTCATGGTAATCAGATAAATGGAGTGCTGACTGATATCTTGAGCAATGTGATTGGCTAACGAACAGGATGTTTATTCTCTATTAATACTCTGGACATACCAAAGGAAACTGCATCATCTGTTGAAATAAAAAGGTCCTTAGAGTCCTGTTTCTCCTCCTTCATTTTAATTTACAAGAGCAGTGATTGCTTCTGGGACTGGCTTGGAGTATTTTCTGGGGAGTATGTCTGATTTAAAGACCTTTGGCTGTGCCAGGGGCGCTAGGCTTCACCTGTGAAATGCCAGGTGCCTCTCTTGTCACGGCGTAATTACACTGTTTGCATCTTGAATTGTTGAAGGTGGGCTGTCTGAGACTTGGAGAGAGATTGGCTTTTTAGTTTCCAACCAAGCAAGGGCATGATGGTCACAGAAGCGAAAACCTTACCTGTAGACAAGTAGTCTTCAGATCTGAGAGTAGTGCTGCCCAACAGGCTGCTTTGCAATGACGACTTGCTCATTTGTGCCATGTAATACGATGACCCCTAGTCACATGTGGGCTGTGCAACTGAAGAACTAATTTTTTAATTAAAGGTAAGCGTAACTAGCCACATGTGGCTGATAGCTTCCATTACTGCACAGTGTGGATTGAGAATATTGAAGACTGAAGACGGTTCTACCTGATGGTTCAGAATAAATTCAGTGTACTTGGCTCTTCTCCAGGATAAATTTATATTTGTGGTCTTAAGTTGATTTGGAAAGAGGCTTATTATGCTTTTTGGTTCATCCATACTTGATGCAGCATCATTTTTTTTTGGTCAGTGGCTGTAAGGATCTTCATTCACAGGATCCAGAGCACAAATGCTATGCCTGCGTTAGGCGTTACACTTCCTCAGTTGATGCTAACTTACCATACTATGACCCATGGGACATTATTAGTGTGTTTAAATGTATCTTAAAAAAGCTGCTACCATCAATGTAGGGGTCCTTCCTCCACTTCTTTCAGCTTTACATGGTATTCTCAATTCACCTGGTTTTTGCCCTAAAACTCTTCTTCACCCCACAAAGAAACCCCTTCAATCACGGCTGGGTTTTACCTGGTTGGTTTCTGCAGGCCGTGAGTGAGATCGTAGCATAAGAGTAGCTCATTGGGTAGAGTGGTGTTACAGGAAGGGAGTCCTGAGCCACTTTGTGGGGGTGTCCTGGTGGGGAAGTGTCGGTGATTTAGCAGGGATTCAGAGGAAGGGTGGCAACCGGTGTCTTCTGTGATGGAGGGACTCTCTTCTCCACCCTAGCTGGGAGGCTGCTCTTGTCTGTGGAAGAGGTTGTGTGCTCTGCTCACCCCTCCATGCATTTTGTCACTTTCCTAGGGAGGAGGCTCTAGAAGGCACCCCCAGAGCCACGCAACTTACTGCAGGTAGTTTTCGTTATGCTGGTAGGCCTGAGTGATCAGCTGTTCATAATTCAACCTTCTAAGGGGGAAGCACAGAGTCGGGGGAATAGAATTCGTGTCTAAGCATGTTTCGCTGACTTCTGAAGTACTGAAGAAGAAGATCGCGATGATTTGAGCCTCTACTTACTCCCATTCGCAAAGGAAAATGAGGTTAGACTTCTCTTGAGCCCCATGATAGCCTCTCTCATAACCTTCAGAGAATGATCTAGATGCAGGCAAGTATGCTCTCTTACGGAGGCGAGATTTTGCTTCTTAAGTATACACAGCAAGTAAGTAATTGCTGCTCTTTCAGAGCGGCATGTAAAGAAATTTCTTCCTTCCTGCAGGATTCAGTTTTCATTCCATATTCACTCTTTGTGAGTATGTGTTTCAGTGGATTCATCTTCTAGAATGATCCTAAGAATCTGAGGGTGGAGAATGCACGTCATCAGCCTCAGAATATCTCACTGGAATTCCAGCCTTGCTTTTTTTTTCCCCCACAAAGAGAAAGAATTCACCAGGGAGTATGCATGATATCGGCTATTTGTCTTCTTAGAAGTCTTCCATGGGGGCATCAAACTTCTTATTGTGCCCTTTCAACGACAGCAGTAAAATTACCGTGGTGACCGCAGTGATGATGATGTCGTAGCCACCTGCAGTAGGCGTGTCCGCCCTGCAGATCCCTTGCAAATATTTTTGTCGTTGTTGACGGAAAAACCACCTGAATATTTAGAGTGGGCAGGGGAAGAAATGAACTTTAATGCTGTATCTACAAATCTCCTGGAAACTTCACCAGAAAGTGTTGGCATTTAAAGCAGGTGAACTCAGTCAAGCTTGACACACACGTGAGCCGTCTCTAGTTTTCATCGGTGGCTTCTGGAGACAGCATCTCAGAATGAGTTGTCAGAAAAGCCGTCAGGCTCTCTCGAGGTTCCCGTCAGGAACAGTGCTTCTGATGGAACAGGCCTCAAATAAATTGGACCCATGAATACTAATGGTTTCTTAAAAGTAGACACCTAGTAAGTCTGTATCACTAACCCTTTAAAATGGGACATTATGCTCTGACTGTGCAAAGTGCCGTTAGAGTGAGCGGGTCCGTGGTGCCCAGAAAGTGATCGTTGGCAAACCTCTAATGCGTCCTGCACGCATCCTGAAACTGAGCTGCACAGAAATTCGGAAGCCTCGCGTCCTCATTGCTCCTAAGGCTTTTAAGTTATGCCTGAAATGATCTCTTGAGATTCCCGTAGGAAGTTTGAACTGATGTTTTCTTTTAAACCCTCCCGTGCTGCATGGTGACACTGAAGGTAAGTCCACGTATCTCCGTTCTGCCCTCGCCTCCTGTGGAGGGTGGGGGTGGTTGGTTTGTGGCCAGTGAAAGATCTCTGCAGGAAGGCCTGTACCAGCCACTTCTTCCATGGCCTTCCTTCTGGAAGCCGGTTCCAGTTCATTCACAATTGCCAATTGAACTCTCTGGTCTCTGACCACACGTCGGCCTCCCTGGAGGCTTAGGACTGTGAGGCTAACCCCCTTGACACTCGCCATGGTGGCTCGCGATTGGTTTAGAAGCCACCGGAACCGTGATCAGCTCGTTTGCGAGCACTTTTTTTTTTTTTTTGAAAGGCTGAAAAGTATCTCCTGAAATTGCTCTGAGGAATGTCCCTTCTAATTTAGAAGAAGTACAGGAGCCAAATGAGGAAAAAAGTTAATTTGCGCCTAATGTGTGTGTGCTGTTTCAGTGTCCCTAGTGAATGACACTTCGTGTACCAGGAACTTCGCGCTGGGGCACAAACCAGTGTCCACCCATGTACGGAGCGGTCTAAGGGCGGGACCTACATAGCATTTTATTTTTTTTAATTTTTAAAGTTTATTTTTTGAGAGAGAGAGAGAGAGACCGAGCGCCCCAGTGGGGTAGGAGCAGAGAGAGGGAGTGCGAGGACCCACCCAGGTGCGGGGCGTGAATGCATGAAGCCTGACATCACGACCGGAGCCGAAATCAGGAGTCAGCCGCGTAACCGACTGAGCCACCCAGGCGCCCCGGGACNTTAACCGACTAAGCCACGCAGGTGCCCCCCCATGTAACATTTTAAAAGTGAAAGTTCGTAAGCAGATACTGCGAGTGCCGTGGAAATAAAGGAACGCAGGCTAGGAACGTGCTGACGTCGGGGATGGTTCAGCCTGACCCGGTGAGCTGGGGAGCAGGCACGCTGGGGAAAATGAGGACTGAGAAACCGCTCCATAAAGGACATCGAGTACTTTGGGGGAGGTTTCCCTGGATGCTTCTACAAGGGCGGTTGTGGCTAAGCGAGCTTGAGGGCGAAGCCTCTCGCGGTCCCCTTTTGGAGCTACGCAGGGCACATAACTGTGGTTTCAAGTCTCTGAGACGTCCCTCTGCCAAGAAACCAGCTTCCGTCGATGGATTCCGGCGTTTTCTCGGTGGAGTTGTACACGGAATCCCTGTGCTGTCCCACAGGGTGAGGTCTGGGCGGTGGCTCAGGAAGGCGGCTGTGCTGGACCAGGGGCTGCAGAACTTGGCCCGGGCCAGACGATAGGAAGTCTTCTAGGCCACGCTCCAGGTTTGCGTTTTCCCTTTGCGCACAAATGTTGCGGTGTCTTCACGTCCGCTCTGAGGCCGAATTGCTGTAATGACTCTGAGGCTCTGCTCTGGAGAGACATAAAGGGAAGCGGCTGCCCCTTACCCTCCAGGGACTCCCGGCCTCGGGGAGAGTCAGCTGTGTAAGCTGTCCCCACACCAGGGGGCGTTGGTGTAAATGGAGCTTTTGCACAGTTCTTTAAACTAGGAGGGGCGCCTGGGGGGCTCAGTCGGTTAAGCATCCGACTTCATCTCAGGTCATGATCTCACGGTTTGTGGGTTCGAGCCCCGCGTAGGGCTCTGTGCTGACTGCCAGCTCAGAGCCTGGAGCCTGTTTCGGATTCTGTGTCTCCCTCTCTCTGACCCTCCCCTGCTCATGCTGCTTTGCTCTCTCAGAAATAAATAACATTAAAAAAATTGTTTTATACAAGGAGAATGCCCCCTGACGTTCTGTGGGGATGCGGCGAAGCTTCTTGTCCGGGTTTGCACACCCAAAGGCTGCATCGGGGCCGGGGGGATGAGGATGGGGGATGATGGAGACCCAGTGCTGAGACCTCCAGGATGGGCGGGGGAGGTGCAGAAAGAGTTGGGCGGTGGCTTTGGAGGGCAGAGAAGGGATCTCTTGGGATTCTGAAAGCTTTTTGTCCTGAGCAACTTAATATCAAATTCTCTCACTCAGATCAGGGCCTTT
>NW_027532842.1:4991469-5000164 GCF_008692635.1 Crocuta crocuta | reverse complement strand
TCAAGAAAGAGAAGTTGGCAGATTGAATCATGGTTCATAACGTACAAGGCCCTTAGCATTAGTGGCTGCCTCCGGTTCACATGAGTCCTGTCCGTGTTCTGTGTGTGTGCAGCCGTCACCAGGTCCCACGGTGACTTACGCTGCCCCATAACCTTATGGTTTGGTAATCCTTGCTTTGGGATTATTTGCTACCTTGAATTTATCTATAGTTCTCGGTTGTCCTGACGATGCCATCGTATTACGTTTATAATTGTAACAAGGATGGACAGGAAGTAGATAACGACAAGCTGTGAGATCTAAGCAGCCCTGAACCCCAGCACCCAAGATGGGGCTCCTTTTGAAGCTGGCACCCTCTCCTCCTGTACTTCTACCCCAGTCCTCAACTTCGTGTTTTTAAAAGCCAGAGAATAATAGTTTTAGCTACATCACATATGTCGTCCTAAACAACATCCTGTTTAGCTTTGCTCATTGGTGAGCTTTGTAAAACAAGTTGTATGCGCTCGTCCGGATTTTGCTCGTCATCACTGAACGTTCCGCTGATGAATGTATCCATGTTTTAATATTCGTTAAGCTCCTTTTCCCTGCTGAAGATGAAAATTGCGCTGTGGGATAATGTTTTCATCCTTTCCCCTGGGATGGACGTGTGAGGTGCTTGCAGTTCTGTGCTGTTTCGAACAGCGTTTCCCCGAACATCCTTGTATATGGCCCTACGTAGTAGGTTTCTCTGTGTTAGTCCACGAGTGGAATTCCGGGTCTTCATGTTGGAGCAAATTCCATGTTAGGAGGTGATGCCAACTGCTTTCCAGACTGGCTTAGCAGTTGATAGGCTTTTCTGCATTAGATTTTCTGTTCCTCTTCCTCTCCAGCTCTCGGGATTATAAGATGACTTAATTTTCACCAGTCAGCATTTGGCTTCCTCCTTTATGAAGCGCTTGTAAATGGCTTTTGCTGGTTTTTCTATGAGGTTGTCTGTAATTGCCTTCATGGTATGTAGAAGTTCTCCTATATATTTTGAATATTAACATTTTATTCATTGGCGAGTGTGGCAAATACCTTCTCCGGCCCTGTGGCTTGTCTTGCCCTCTGTCTGAGGAAAGTTTGTAATTTGGATGCAGTCGGATCAGTCAGTCGTTTTCCCTCTGCTGCTTGCTCTTCCTGTGTCCTAGGAAACTCTTTCATTGAGATCATAAACGTAGTTTCCTGTATAGTTTTACACATTATTTTTGGTGCTTTTGTCTTTCACACCTACGTATTAAATTGATTTTTGTGCAGGATGTGAAGACAGAGTCTGATTTTATTCTATGCGCACAAGCAATTGCTTGTACATTTCATACAATTGTACGAGTACCAGTAATTGAATGGTTCGTTATCTGTTCTTCCCGGGTTGTCATAAATGCCAGCTCTTTTCAGTCATGTGCCCATGTGTACACATGTCTCTGACACCTTTGTTCTTTTCATTGACACTTGACTGTTTTTATATAGGTGCTCTGTTGAGATTTTGCATATAATTGCACTTAATCAGTGGTCATTTTCTGAGGAAGTGACGTGTGTTTTTTTTTTTTTTTTTAAAGTAGGTTTCCCATCCAATGTGGCCCTTCACTTCATGACCCTGAGGTCAGGAGTCACATACTCTACCAACTGAGCCAAGGCTGGTGCCTTCCAGAAATGACATCTTTGATATTAAAGTAATGTTATCCATGACACCATCTGTTTACGATTTCCTTAATGTCTTTCACATAAAATTTTTTTCATTTCTCCTTAAAGATCTCCCATATAGTTTTACATTTATTTCTGGATACTTTGTGTTTCTGTGCTATAATGATAACTTTTCAAGGTGTGTGTGTGTGTGCGCGCGCGCACGCGTGCACATTGCTGCTATGTCTAAGGGGAACTCCTTTCAGCATTCTGTTTTGTAATTTAGGAACCCTGCTAGACTCTGCTGTTAATTTTAATATGAAGTTTTCCTTGGAATTTTAAGAGTAAATAAAATACAACCTTTGAATGATATTTGGGTACCTCTTTCCAGTCCTGTGGTTTATTTCCCTTTCTTGACTTCCCTTGTGGATGAGGGCCTAGTAGTAGTACACTGCTGGATAGAAGTCAGGGGGCTACTTTAGCTTTTTTCTGATCTCAATTCTTCTCATGTCTCAATTTTAGGCATGAAGCTTATTGTAGATTTTCTGTGGATTCCTTTTGTCATGTTAACATAAATGGATGTTGAATTGTGTCAGGTAGTTTTTTTGTATTTATTGAGATGTTATGATTTTTCTTTCTTAATCTTTTGGTATTTGAGTTACTTTTACTGGTCTTCCAATATTAAATATGGCCTTTTCAGAAATATTCAGCTTGGTCATGGTGAATTACTTTTTAAAAATTCATTATTGACTTTTGTGTGTAGATAGTTATTTACACACAAATTTTATACCTATATTTGAGTATAACTTGTCTATAACTTGTTTTCCTAGGTTTTCCTTATTGAGTTGTGATATCAGAGTTCTGTCGCTCACAGTGGAATGTGTTCCCTGTTTTTCTCTTCTCTGACTTAATTTAGAAAAGCTGGGATGATTTCTTACGAGAACTCATCTGGAAATTTCTTTGTGGAAAGATTTAAGCTATTGAGTCCATTTCTGTAATCATTATAAGTTTCTTTTTCTTTGGAAGTCAGATTTTTAGGCTATACTTTCTCCACCCCCTCCGAGTTTATTTATATCATTACGTTTTCAACTTTATTGGCTTGAAATTGTTTAAAGCTATGATCCTCAGCTTTATGAAGGTGGCACTTCCCATTTTCATTCAATTTATTGCTCATTTATTTTAGATCTTGTTTATTAGAGCAGTATTGCTAAAGGAGTTTGCCAGATTTTTTAGAGAACAAACTTTTGGCTTTATTGGTACCCACTTTTGAGTTTCGTTGTACATGTTTTCCTCTCTTGTCAACTATGATATAAGTATTTTTCTTATTTCTAATAAGTTATGTCTTTATGTATGGAAGATATTTATCATGTAACTGATGACTTGGTTGTAAAAGATTTTCTCTGGTTGTCTTTAATTTTTATTTTAGTCAGTCTTTTGTTTGTAATTTCTTTCATTGTTTTTAAACCTAAAAAATCATCTTCTATCTAGAAATTTAAAGATGTAAAAAATTTCCTCTAACCTGATTTTATCGTACCTCTAATAAAATTCTATTTTGAATTTTAATCTGACCTATGATGTCAGATAAGACTCTAAACAATGATTCAAAATTCCAGCTTCCTGATGAAATCCCCATAAAGGACTTTACCCAATCCTCTTTGAGACTTACTGAATCCTGAATTTGGGGATGGGGTGGGGTGGTTAGATCCCAAAATGTTTATTTCTTAAAAACATCACAGATAGTTCTTTTTTTAAAAAATTTTTTGTGTTTATTTTTAATTTTTAAAAATTTTTAAAAATGTTTTTGTTTCTGAGAAAGTGAGAGAGAGAGAAACAGCGTGAGCACAGGGTCAGAGAGAGAGGGAGACCCAGAATCTGAAGCAGCCTCCAGGGTCTGAGCTGGCTGTCAGCACAGAGCCCGACACAGGGCTCGAACCTACGAACCGCGAGATCATGACCTGAGCTGAAGTCGGACACTTAACCGACTGAGCCACCCAGGCGCCCCATAAAACATCACAGATCGTTCTTGATGTACAACTCGATTTGGGGACAACTCACTTAACTGTATTTTTCCAGATAAAGATGTATTTTGTTGTTCCAGCAACAGCCCTGGAGCGCCTTTGCCTTCAGTGCTGGTGGAGAGTCCTGCCTGCTGTGTGTTAACCCCAGGGTGTGCGCAGACTGTCGCAGGGCTCTGTTTGCGGCTGACCTTGGGCTAACGTCACAGACTAAGGGAGGGGAGCTGTAGAATGTGTTCGCCTGTCAGGTGAGGCTGCTCTTCCCCCTTCCTTACTCTTATTAAAAAAAAAATTCTCATCTCTCCACTCAGACAGAATATGGAGTATGTGTTCCCATTTCAACATGTCCTTCAAAACTGGGTCTGTTAGGGGCGCCTGGGGGCTTAGTCGGTTAAGCGTCCGGCTTCAGCTCAGGTCATGATCTCACGGTTCGTGGGTTCGAGCCCCACATCAGGCTGTGCACTGACAGTTCAGAGCCTGGAGCCTGTTTCAGATTCTGTGTCTCCCCCTCTCTCTGACCCTCCCCTGCTCATGCTGTCTCTCTCTCTCAGAAATAAATAAAACATTAAAAATAATTATCAAAACCAGGTCTGTTACACATTATCACCTTTTCCATGTACTTTTCATCCTTTGTTAAGATTGTCTCTTCTCTCTGTGGAGTTTCCTTGTCATGGAGTTTTCTTTCACTTTTCTCTTTGGGTTTGTGAAAAGAATGACATTTTCTTGATTTTCACTGGCTGTCCCCGGTGCCTAGGAAAGTTGTTGGTTCTCTTTCTCGCTAGAGTGGTTACAGCAGGCGCTGCATTTTGGCTCCATTATGGTTCTTGCGGTTCCTGAACTGTGTCTCCCATCCTCTAATTGGGCTGCTGGTCCCTTTTTCTTTCTTTTTTTTTTTCTTAATGTTTATTTTCGAGAGCGAGCAAGTGAGCACGCCAGGGAGAGACACAGCATCCAAAGCAGGCTCCAGGCTCTGAACTGTCAGTGCACAGCCTGATGTGGGGCTCGAACCCACGAACCGCGAGATCATGACCCAAGCGAAAGTCAGACGCTTAACCGACTAAGCTACCCAGGTGCCCCAGAAGCTGTGTTTACTATCCCGTAAAATATCAAGTTTTGCCTCTTAAGTTCTATTAGGTTTTTTTTTTTTTTAATGTTTATTTTTGAGAGAGGGGGAGAGAGAGGGAGCAAGCACAAGTGGAGGAGGGGCAGAGAGAGAGAGGGAGAGAGGAGCCGAGGCAGGCTCCAGGCTCTGTGCTGACAGCAGTGAGCCTGATGCTGGACGCGAACTCATGAGCAGCGAGAGAGAACAAGTGGGAGAGAGGCAGAGAGAGAGGGAGACAGGGGAGCCCAAGCAGGCTCCAGGCTCTGTGCGGACAGCACCAAGCCTGATACAGGGCCTAAACCTCTGACCTGAGCTGAAGTCAGATGCTCAACCAACTGAACCACCCAGCTGCCCGTAGGTTCCATTAGGTCGATAAAGGAAACATTACTTCTGGTTCTACTATTCTTTCACATTTAAGTGATAGTTTCATCTCCTAAAGAACGTCAGCTTTATGGCTTGGAGTCTGGAGTTCAGGAAGCTTTAGGAGCTAAAGGCGGCAGAGTATGTTGGGCCACTGGCACGCAGCGCACCTGTACGGATGTGCCTGTTGTCTCCTGCGTGAGCGCGAGTCGGTCCAGCTGCCGAGTGGTGCTTTGCCAGATAGCGCTCTGGTGTCTGTAGCAGATTCCCTAAGTTGTGTTCCTTGGAACCTTGTGAGAATGTGCAAGTTTACCAGATAGGCAGATACACATCTAGAGTCACCTGTGTCCCGACAAAAATGACCAGACATTGTCCTTCCCCAGCTGACACGAGCAACTGCTGCTGCTTCACCCATTCAGGATTTAGCCTGAGTTTGGTCTTCCCGTCTTCTAGATGACATCACCAAGGCGCCCTGTCACAGGTTTTACCACCCCCTGACAGCTCCCAGTCCAGAGCAAATCATGCTTCTGGGAACCTTTCTAAATTCCCTGAACAGCACCCAGATGTGTTGCAAGCCACTGCACAGCCTTCCGCAGCCTGGTCCCCTGAGTGCAGCGAGCCAGGAAGCCCCAGTGTGGTTCGGCCAGTCTGTCCGGTGAGCTGAGGGTGAAGGATCTGAAACCTACAGAAGGTCTCATGATCATATTGTACAGTTACTTTTTGGTACTTGTAAAAATTAAAGGCAGAAGACACAGGAAGGTGTGTGTAGGAAGGTCAATGTGAAAGACTGATCTGCTTGAATAAAAGCGGATTATCTCCCTTTCAAGGTTGGGTGTGCGGCGCTGCTGAGGCATCTGGCAAAGCCGCTCGGTGTCCAGGGGCAGACATTGTGTGATTCACTGCTCGTTGTGGGTAGGAGGAGGGCGTGACCTTCTGAAGCCTCGCTGGAAGATCCTCTTTCTAAAGGCTATAGATGGTGCTGATTACGATCCTAGCAGGCTTCAACCTGCTGTCCGAGTCTGGAACTGGAGGCAAATTAAAATCAACAAACATTTTGAGGTCAAGTTTCATTTAATTAGAGTTTACTGCCAAGTCATGGTTTGGAGCCCAGCTTCCCAGCCAGGTGCCTCTTGACTGGCTTCAGTCTGAGCTGTGGAGAAACCCGCAAGGAGGCTCCGCTTTTCCTCCGGGCCAGCTTTACTATTAGACCGAATCCCAGGGCCTTGCCCCGGGGCAGGCTGTCCTCTGTCCTTGGACAGAGAATGCTTCGCTGCTGATGCGTGAAGGCAACACAGAGCACATGAAGATTCCAGTGTGGTAGGCGTTTCCTAAAACTGAGAAAAGGGATTTTTCAGTCCTTCCTCAGGACAATTTACAAAGAAAATAAGCTGACTTTTATTTTTTCAGGCCCCTTTTCTAGGAACCCTGCAAAGCTCTCTCTCAGGCACTGCCCTCTCCCTTTGTGAGCAGACATGAAGCCTTCCCTTGCCAGCTTTATTATGTCATTGAACTAATAATGTTGTAAAGACTAGATCAGAAGTCAATTTGGCAGCTGTGCCTTTAGGGAAATTTTTGGAAGAGTGACCTTCCATTTTTAATAAGCATGTTATTACATTTAGAATTAAATTACCGAGAGCCAAGCTACCCTCTTGAATTTGCTATTAGCCATTTTTTCCCTTTTATTTTTAATGAACGAGAACAAGTTGAAGCCAGTTGTTTCTAACAGCATGCGGTAAGAAAGGAACTCCACACCTTTGACTCTCAGGCCCTTTATTTTAGACCAGTTTTCCTCCTCTAAGTCTCCTACAAGGTACTGAGTTCTCTTTTTTCTTAATGTGGATTGTTCCTTTTATGTATGGGTGCCTCCTCGCGCTTGAGTTTTCTTCCCTAAAGTGAAACCTACAATCTTCCTTGAAATTATGTGATTCTGAAATTCACACAGAAAATAAACGGACCAGGAAGCATAATAGTGTATACTGTAACAACAGATCTGGGGGAAAAGGTTAGCGCATAAGGTGCTAGGGCCTAAAATGTTAGTCCTTAAGGCAACACAGTGCTGGGGCCTACGTAAAATCGTAGAAACCCAGAGGGCAGTTGAGAATTGCTAGCTAGCAAATTGGATCTATTTTCTTATCAACTAATAGTCCTGAGTGAGACCCAAGAATTGCTCCTGAATGATGTTGGCATAGATAAATGGCAACTGGGAGCCAAAATTTAGAAACCTAAAACAAGCAAAGAGGGTACTCTCCATTAACTAAAGATGACAAATTCTCAAACTGTAGGAAACATAGTGAAGAGGTGAAAAGATGCTGTGCTCAAGTCTGAAGCAGTAAACCAAGTCACAGATCCAGAAATACCCCTTATTGTAATGAGGCCTTTTTGAGAGCAGAGCCTGTCAGGAGGTCTTCCGATTTCTGACGCCTGACTCACCTACTTCGTAAAAGCCCACACGTTTGCTAAGGTGGCTTAATGAATGCTATAAATGAAAATGGCGGTGTATGAACTAGCCTGTGTGGATGTGTAAGAAAATGTACAATTTTTTTCAACGTGCCACGGTGATTACATTATGGATGCTTTTAAAGAAAAATCCCTTTAGCATATTTTCAGCAAACTGGGGGGCAAATGGTAAACTTACAAATGATTATACATGGATTTCATTTTGATTGATTTACTTATTTTTAAGTTTGAGAGAGACAGTGGAGGGAGGGGGTAGAGAGAGAGGGGGACAGAGGATCTGAAGTGGGCTGTATGCTGACAGCACAGAGCCCGACTCAGGGCTCGACCACTTGGACTGTGAGATCATGACCTGAGCCAAAGTCAGACGCTTAACTGACTGAGCCAGGTGCCTTTTACATGCTTTTTAGCCAATAAAAACTCTTTGACCACAGCGATAAGTGTATTACTCTATGTATATCTCAGGTTGGTGGTAATGACCCTGTTATAATAGACATGATTTGAGTGCCTACATGTTGGGCACTTCTAAAGGAATTATCTTTCCTCATAGCAGATGTAGATGTATTGCATTTTTTATTATATGTTAACAAGAGATCTGTAATGGTAGCAAATTTGTGTGCATATATGGGCCTGGGAGATATAAGGAGAGTTAACTTTGATGTATGTGTGATTATTTACATTCTTTTACTGGAATGTGAATGCCTGGAAGTTTAAGAATACTATGAAACACAGGTTCTCTGACCTAGGAGAATCACCTGGCCTACCTATCAGATCTTCACTGTAAGAACCATGTGTTTCTACCCTATTTCTGAAAAAAACTGCTGCCTGCAGCTACCCCCACCTAGTTTAGGTGCTATATAAACTGAAAAGAATGCATGGTTTTAGAGTCAAAAATTTTTTTTTCTACTTACGCCTTTAATGATTCATATTATATTCATTCATTTTTTAATTTATATATATATATTTTAATTTCATCATTTTTAAAAGTTTTTATGTAAATTCCAATCAGTTAATAATCAGTGTCATGTTAATTTCAGACATATAGTATGGTGATCTACAGTAGCTGGTACTCATCACAACAAGTGCACTCCTTAATCCCCATCACCTGTTTAACCCTTTACCCCAGCCC
>NW_027532842.1:4914718-4991437 GCF_008692635.1 Crocuta crocuta | reverse complement strand
TAACTAACCATCAGTTCTCTACAGTTAAGGGTCTGTTTCTTGATTTGCCTCCGTGTGTGTGTGTGTGTGTGTGTGTGTGTGTGTGTTTTCACTTGTCTTTTGGTCCTGGTTTAGGACAGATACACAATTTTTGTTTTTGACTATAATTACTCATATAGATCACTGAGTGGAACCTAAGATTTTCTCTCTTGCTTCTTCTCTGTGATCTATCAACTATACACTAAATAAAGTGAAATTTGCTTGGAGAAAAGCATTGGGGAAAGGATGAGGAACTTAAGCAGGAATAACTAAATTTGCACAGCTCTGGAGGGGCCGTCTTTCCTCGCATCACTTGTGCAAAGCACAATTTAAAAGATGTGAGACCTAATACCTGAAGCAGGAAGAGTGGGGGCCCACCTTCAGTACTTTATTTCTAACACCCTGATGGGCATTGAAATTTGATTAAGCATGTTCTTTTGCGTTCTTTAGGGTGATGAGTCACCTTGTTATTTGTTTACAGAGAATTTAAAAAATAGGGCAGCAAATTTTAAAGTGGAAAGAAAGGATCAGCTGCTAATTGGAATGATTGTGTGAAGCTGTGGTTTACATGTGGGAAGAACTAGGCAAACAGGGAGGATTTCTGTCCTTTGTTTCCAGGACACTTGAGGCCAATGGGTAGTGGTTCACACAAGAATTTCCAAGTCAGACTGCCAGCGTTTGAGTCCTGGCTCTATTGCTTCCTCGCTCTGGGACCTGGGACCAGGCATTTAAACTCTGTCCCTAGGCTGTCCTGTAACATGGTGTTAATAATAACACCCACCCCATAGGATTATTGTGAGGATTAAAGTGAGCTCAGATATGCCCATTCCTTGAAAGAATGCATAGCGTATTGTGAAACATTGTATATGTTGGTTATCGTATTGTGAAACATTGTATATGTTGGTTATCGTTACTTGTTGTGGTTAGTGCACGGAAGTTTAGTAGGACACAGAGGAGGTTCACGGTGTCAGAGGTGAAGTTATTTTGGGATTACGTCCTTGGCAGAGTTTAGTAGATGCCCCAAGATCGTTCCTCATTTTATAGAATTTGTAGGCCTAGCATGTGATTGATTTAAGCCTCCACACTGACAGCCCTTCTATGGGGATTCTGATTCCCCGATTAACTTGATTCCAGCTTTACCTATTGAACTTTTTTCTTCTTCTTAATTTTACTGAACAGGAGAGAGGTCTTACTAATGTTTACGTTCTTAGGTTTAAAAATAAGAACATTCTTGAGAAGTTTTGCGTAACTGACAGAAACCTGACTGGGAATTAACCACTGCATAGCCTCTGCAGACTGAAACAATTATTCTGGGAAGCATGAGTTCACAATAGAAAGTGAATTAGTGATTGATCCTGGTGAAAAAAACCCGAGCCCTTGGCCACAAATAGAGCTTACACATCAAGGTACTTAACGTGTACTTGTCTTTAGGCTGAAGATGTCCCTCAAAACTATTAGCGAGTGGCTCTAACAGAGTGTCTTTGAAAAATCTTAAAGAAGCCGGAGTCTGTACTCAGGTTGTCTTCCGGTGCGCTGTCATATTTGCATGTAACATTCTTTTGTAATAAAGAAGAAAATGCTTATACACAGGATTAGCTTGTTTCCTGTTGACAAGCTAATTAATTGACAAGCACCCCGTCAGTGAACAGGGGGCAGCAGACCAAAGACAAAGGAGAAGAGATCGTCTAAGAACTTGAAGAGCAGGCAGAGAGCGAGGTGGGCATCTAACTGCTTGCAGCGGCCCAGGCTTTGTGCCGGATGCTATTAGGCAGTCATCCCAGTGAACGCGCAGAGGCCTCCAAAACAGGATGTGGTGGCTCTGTTTGGCTTGCTGAAGAAATGGAAGCTCAGAGATCAGTGTCTTGGCCAAGGTCACAAGCGCAGTAAATGGCAGAGCCAGGATTCCAGTTCAGCTCCAAAGTTGATGAGGCTCCTGAATATGTAGGTTTAACAGCATTCGACTGATGCCTCCAAAAGTTAATTTGGTGCAGATGGGACTTTTACATATTTATTCATTCGGTTTTCTCTTCCACATTATTTCAGGTTCCTTATATTCATAAAATTTGGATTGAGCTTTTTATTCTATTACTGAACAAGTCTCGTTTCTATTGAGCTTTTTATTCTATTACTGAACAAGTCTCGTTTCTGAGTTTGTAGATGGGGAGGGGTGTTCTTCAGGTCACCTTTGCAACTGAAATGGAGTCACTAGGGTAGGAATGTCTCAATTGGACCTCATTACCTGATGTAATATTCAAATAGCCTCGTAATCCGCTTTCTTTTATGTTTTGCTGAAGACAAATTGGGCTACTGGGCTTTTATCCCTTAATCTCCAGAGTTGCGTCCCAAATTCTCTATTTCAAGATTGCAGAGAAGCTTCTTTTTCAGGATTAGAATCTTCCTTGTTTTCGACCCATTATTTAGTAATATAAAGAGATAAAGCATCTTTGACCTAGTTAGGATCTGGCAAGAGGACTTTATTGCAACCTACAATGTGCAGAACTTCTAGAAATTTTACCTGTTGTGTAGCCCTCTGCTCAAGGTCAAAAAAAATGTTTGGAGATCTCCTTAAATAGGAAATCTTTACCAACCACAGGTGATTGAAAACCTTGTCAAACGTGTAGCTTTTAGGAATTATCATAGCAGAATGAGGTTGTATATGCCTGGGGTGGGGGGAGGATTTGGATTCTGAAGTTTAATTAGAAATTATAGAAGTTACAAGATGAATGATTAAAATAGTAATTTACTTTCTTGCATGTTGAATGAAAGGCCTGAAATACTGATTAGGTGGTAGGAGAGAATATGAAATTAGATGGAATGGTGGTGGGATTTGGGATTTTATTGCTGCCTTCCCCACCGCCACCTCCAGCGGCACAGGACTCTGCCCGCGAGGTGGGTTGGACCATGGATGCCACCGTCCATGTCTGTAGGTGTTTGTAGCCCTGCCTGCATGTGTTCAGACCTAGGCCGAGTCAAAGCCTGACTATGCCAACAAGAATGCCCCGAGGTACAAACTTTGAGTTAGAGGAGTACCTTCTGAGGATCTAATGTACAACGTGGCGGCCGTAGATAAGATGATGTTCTGTCCTCGAAGGTCGCTGAGATCGCGAGCATTCTGACCACATAAAAATAAATGAAAAAGTGAGCTGTGTGAGGCGATGGATGTGTTCGTTATCTTGATCTTGGTAATCACTTCACAGCATGAATACATATCAGATTGTGGTGTACACTTTAAACATACACAGTTAGATTTGTCAACTATCCCTCAGTCAAGTTGGGAGGAAATTTTATTTTTTTAAAAATTTTTAACGTTTTATTTATTTCTGAGAGAGAGACAGACAGTGTGAGCAGGGGAGGACAGACAGACAGTGTGAGCAGGGGAGGGGCAGAGAGAGAGGGAGACACAGAATCTGAAGCAGGCTCCAGGCTCTGAGCTGTGAGCACAGAGCCCGACGCGGGGCTTGAACTCACGAACCACGAGATCATGACCTGAGCTGAAGTTGGATGCATAACTGACTGAGCCCCCCAAGAACCCCAAGAGGGGATTTAAAAAAGGACGCCTTGAGAAACTGTTCAAGACGTAGAGTGCAGTTGGCAGGGGGCAGGGATGGGTGCAGCCGGTTTGCACCGGTTTGGCTAGGATGGGTCATGTGAAGGCAAAACCGGGTGGGAGTGGGAGCCAGTTGATCTCGCAAGGCCTCCGGAGAGCACCAGACACACCATCAAAGAGCTGTGAAATGTTTGTCCACGTTTCCCATTGCTGCCACAGCTTCTGGCTTCTTGAGGCTCGGTGTTCACTTTATCCTGCACATCCAGTAAGCGCACACCCTTGACTTTGAGGGAACATGGGATGGCTCCTGCTTCTGGGTTGGTAGAGAGCCTTAACTGTGAGGAGAATGACCTTTAAGAAGACCTCTGCTCCCTGCACTCCAGGAGATCCACACTTTGGTCTGGCGTGTTGGAGAACTCAGAAAATAATTTCCCGTGGCATTAGAGATCAGCTAAAGCTGAGAGACGCAGAGCGGCTGGGGCATGAGTTCTTCCAGAACGCAGGTGTTTAAGGCAGTAGTAAACCACCAAGGCTGTACCAGCAGAGTCCAGGGTGCTGGAAGTCTCCATGCTCAGTGAGGTACAGCCTCATAGGAAACTGCATTTCCCCCCTCAGGCCAGGACAACGAGTTTCTGGTAAGCACTGATTTTGCAAGTTAACATCCAGCTCTTCAGGATTATGTCATTATACCTAGAAATCGTGACAGCTCCCTCACTCCACTTTTCTGAGTATTTTAGGATACATATAGGTCAAAATTGGGACAATTTATGAGTTTTATCAATCACAGAGATGCTGTGTGCAAACCTTCATTCCCTCGTGTGTGACTGATTCTGGCCTGAGCATGTGTGAAATGTGGACAGGGTTATGGGGCTCATGGGGAAGAACACTAACATGTTTGCACAGTTGCGCTGATCCGATTCCGTTCATACCTCCTGTCATTCAGTCTTGAATTCCAGAAATCATGAATTTTAAAGTTGTGTACAATAACCACATTGGCTAGGTTCTTTAGTCCGGAGCTAGGTTTTTAAGCCTTACATGTTCATAAAATGTGTGGCAGAGATTTTTAAGATTATTAATGGTGATTCTTTCTTTTCTTTTTATTGGCCAGTGCGAAGGGCATCAAGGGATTACAAGCCAAACTTGTAAAATATTTATCCCGGCCAAGGCTGGTTTGCCTTTATGATTCCAAATATTGACATGGTAGGACACAAGTCTTAAACTTAATGGGAAGAAGCTTTTCTTGGCACATTTTAATTGTCAAGTCTTAAGAACATGAGTTTGTAAATTAATTACTCCAGGATAAACTTTGCTATCTGAAATATTGGGGTTTATTATTGGAATTTGGGCTTTAAAGTAGGTATATTCCCTCTTTTCACATATGTGAAACTCTCAGACTTTTGATGACACCAACCTTCAATATGACAAATAAACATGAATTTTAACTTTGCTTTTAGGGAGATGAGGGCAGAGGGGTAAAACTTCCAAATGGATTTGCAACTAGATTAAGGCCTTCTGGGTAGAGGCAAGGCTGAGATGATTCTAAAACTACTTCTGGTGTCTTTCTGTAGAAAGACCATTTTGTTCAGCTTGTTCTTAAAAGGAATGAGCTTTGGTTGGTTGCTTTTTACTGCTGGCAGAATGAAAACAAAATTAGAGGTGTTTTTCTTCTCCCAGCTGAATTCTTTTCATTGAGCTGAAATTCTTGTGAAATTAACCATTTTTTTTGCTCTTTATATATATGTATTTGTATTTATTATTTACTCTTTTCTGCTTCTCATTATCATTTTACATACAACTTGTTGGAGGTTAGTAATCAGTGGAATTGTGATTGACTTTTTAAAATAGTTTGTTGTCAAGTTGGTTAGGGTTAGCTGAGAACAAACTGAGGGCTGATAGGGGTGGGGAGAGGGGAGGGGGGTGATGGGCATGGAGGAGGGCACCTGTGGGGATGAGCACCGGGCATTATATGGAAACCAACTTGAAATTAACCATTTTAAAGTGAGTAATTCAATAGTGTTTGGTACATTCACAATGTTGTGCAACCAGCACCTCTGTCTAGATCCAAATTATTTTTATCACCCCAGAATAAAACCTGTGTTCATTATTAACTCGCCCACAGTTCCCCACCCCTGGCAAAGAGCAGTCTGCTTTCTCTCTCTCTCTCTCTCTCTCTCTGTCTCTCTCTCTCACTTAGTAATCGATGCTGCCTTCCTTTGTGTTTGATTTTTTCCCTAGTGTACCTTTTTGAACCCATGTCTTGTCTTCTTTGGTCTGAATGTTTGTATCCCCCTTACACTGCCCACCCCCCACCGTGCCACTTTCATATATTGACATCCTAATTCTCAAGGTCATGGTATAATGAGGTGGGCCTTTGGGAAGTGATTTGTTCCGAGGATGGAGCCTTCATCACTGGATACCCAACAATGTGTGGCCACCCTGAATTGTAATAAATTTCTGTTTGTTTTTTTTTTATGAGCACCTCAGTCTGTCACATTTTGTTATAGCAGCCTGAGCAGACTAAGACACATCTCACTTCCTTTTCCATGTATTTTTTATTTCCTTAGTGACTACCATGGGGATTATAATCAACGTAAATTTAGTACAGTTCAATCTGAATTGGTGGCAATTTAAATTCAATAGCATAGAAACATTGCTCCCATATAGCTCCATATCTCCTTTATATTCTGGCAGATTTCATCTTTGGACACTGTATTCCCTTTAACATAGACTGATAATTGTTTTATGCATTTATATTTTAAATTATACAGGAAACAAAGAGCTGCAAGTCAAAAATACGCTAATATTGGATTTTATGTTTTATGTGTGCAGGTAACCTTTAGTGGAGCTCTTTACTTCTTTGTGGGGCTTCAGGCTACTGTCTAGTGTTCTTTGATTTCAACCTAAAGCACTGCTCTTTAGTATTTTTTGTGGGGCAGGTCTATGNTCTTCCCCCCCCCCCCCCCCATTTTTTTGGTTGTTATCTCTACACCCAACATGGGGCTTAAACTCAACAACCCTAGGTCGAGTCACACACTCTACTGACTGAGCCAGCCAGGCACCCCTTCCCTAATTGTTTAAATGGTAGTTTTGCCAAATACAGTATTCTTGGTCAAGTTTTTTCTTCCAGCACTTTAAATCTAGTCATTCTACTGCCTTTTGACATCCATAGTTTCCAATGAACAGTGGCAGTTAATTTTACTAAAGATGCCGTAAACGTGACGAGTAAGATTATCTTTGGTTTTTGAGATTCTCTTAATTTTTGTCTTTGATAGNGCAGTTAATTTTACTAAAGATGCCGTAAACGTGACGAGTAAGATTATCTTTGGTGGTTTTTGAGATTCTCTTAATTTTTGTCTTTGATACTTTGATTATAATACTTGTTTGCATTTATAGATTTGATTATGGATTTATAGATTTGCATTTATAGTTTGATTATAGATCTCTTTGAGTTTATCCTGCCTGGAGTTGTTTGAGCTCCATGGACAATGGGATTTTTTTTCAGCCATTTTTTCTTCAAAATTTTTTTTCTTCTCCTTTCTTCCTCTTTTCTCCTAAGACTCTCATATGCAAATGCTTGATATGCCTGATGGTGAATCTTTTTCCTGCTTATTCAAAATCTCATTAAACCCTTCTAGTGAGTTTTTAATTTTAGCTACTACACTGTTCACCTCCAGAGTTTCTATTTGGTTTCTTATAATTCCTGTCTCTTTCCTGATACTCGCCATTTTATCCTACTTTTTCCTGATTTCCTCTACTTCTTTGTTTCCTTTAGTATTTTGAGCATATTGAAGACCATTGATTAAAGTCTTTGTCTAGTAAGTTCGGTATTTGAGCTTCCTCAGGGATGATTTCTTTCCATTTATTTTTACCCCCCATGAATGGGGCACTCTCTCTTGTTTCTTTGTGTGCCTTATAATTTATTTTGTTGTTGGAAACCGGCTATTTTACACGTTACAACCTGATAAATCTGGAAGCCGGATTCTCCACATGACAAGGGTTTGTCATTGCCCTTCGAGTGCTGCCGTTTGCTTAGTGCGTTTTCCAATCCAGTTTTGCGAAGACTGCGTGTTCCTTGTCACGTGTGATCACTGCAGTCCCTTTTCTGTTGCTGTGTGGTCACTCCCTGGTCCCAGTGACCTGTCAGAGTTCCTTAAATGTGTGGCGTCAGAAAGGAAATAAATACTTACCCTGTCTTTGCAGCCGAGCAGTGAGCTGGAGCGCCCCTTCAATGGGAAGCCAGGTCATCTACAGCTCTCTCACCTCCCATTTGTGCGGCACTGACAGACCACTAGAGGTCCAAGTCTAGGCCCTGCACAGTCTTTGCTGAGTATGCGGCAGTCCTGGGCACATATACTAGGCTCTAACTGTCAAGTATATGTGGTGGCTCTTCCGAGCTCTCACTCATCCCAGAAGCTTCCTCCTCAGCCTTCTGCTTCCCAGGCTTTTGGATCTTTCCACTGCTTGCCCCCTCTGCTGTCTCTTGTCCTGGGTGGGTGTGGGGATATGCCTTTAAGTCTTCCAACAGGTACCTCCATCCCCTGGAAAGAGCCACTGCTCAAGAGAGCAGGGTGACGCGAAACAAAGGTAAGCCTCTGCCCCAGTCCCTCAAGGAACCACAGGATAAGTCGAAATGCACAACTGCAGTATTTTAAGAATAAGAGCCATAGGAGCTCCTTGGCCCCAGCAAGCTGCACTACGAATGGGGGCCGCGGTGTGGTGCTGGGGAACGGGATGGGCAGGCAAGTACGCAAAAAGGCCACAGTGGTTTATTAATGAAATTCAGCCACTGTTATCTTCGTTAAGCACCCTCCTAGTTCCTGTAGGTTTTTAAGTGAAATCCTGGAGTTCCAAAATTTGACCGTGTCAGGATTTTCATCTTAATCACCGCCTCAGTGGAGGAACTGTTTCTCAGAGCACCCTATTCTGTGATTTTCCGGGACATACCTTGGAGCTTACTTTCTTTTTTCATTGTTTTTTAAAACATACTTGATTTTTTGGGGGGGGGGGCAATTTGTGGTTCACAGGTGAGTTGAGGGAAAGGTACAGATTTCCTGTATATCCCCAATCCCCCACCCACCACATGCAGAGCCTCTCCCACCATCCCCAGGCCCCCACCCCCAGAGTGGTATGTCTATTACAGTCCATCAACCCACATTGACTCCTCCTTGTCCCCAAAGCCTCTAGTTAAGTTAGGGCTCGCTCTTGGCGCACACTCTATGTCTTTGGACCATGTGTCATGTCAGGTATCATACAGTTTCACTGCCCTGAAGATCCTTTGTGTTTCATCTGTTCTTCTTTGCACCCCCCAGCTCTCTGGTAAACTGATTTTTTTTTAACTGTCTCCATAGTTTTCATTGTTTCCAGATGTCATATAGTTGGAATCCCACAGTTTCTCAGATTGGCTTCTTTCACTTATGTAACACACATTTAAGGTTCCTCCATGTCTTCTCCCAGCAGATAACTCATTTCTTCTTATCACTGAATAATACTCCCTTGTCTGGAAGTATCACAGTGGATCCATTTCCTCATAAAGGGACATCTTGGTTGCTTCCAAGTTTTAGCAGTTATGAATGAAGCTGCTATAAATATCCAGGTGCAGGTTTCTGTGTGGATGCAAGTTTTCACCTCCATTGGGTAGATACCAAGGAATGCAATTGCTGGGTTTTATGTAAAAGTCTGTTTAGTTTTGTAAGAAACTGCCGAACTGTCTTCCAAATTGGCTGCACCAGTTTGTATTCCTACCAGCAGTAAATGAAAGTTCCTGTTGCTCTAAATCCTCCCCAGCAGCTGACGTCGTCAGCATTCCAGGCTTGGGCCCTTCTAATAAGTGTGGGTAATTACTTTTTGAAGGATGATAGTCCCACTTCATACAAACCTGAGGAGTAATATTTTTACCTAAATACACTCTTACTAAAACAGCCTTTCAGAGCCTGGGAAGCTTTTCCTGCCTGGCAGTTATTAAATCGGCTGTTCTGTACGGCAGCCTCCTGCGCCACTGTCAAGGCCGTGCGGCTGTGGGTGGAGTCGGAGAGAAGTATGCTCTTCGCCTTCCCTGTTGCTGCTGGTTTCTTAGTTGATTCTCGCTCAGCCTTCTTCCCGTGTTGCAGCGCCCTGCCCCTCGCTCCTCCGTCCTGCACTCCACTGTTCAGTGTTTCGACCCATCTCAAATTTTGTAAGCACTACTTTGATCTGATGACCTTTAAACTACATGTTAATAACCTCAGAAGGAAGCTTCAAGTTGTGGGGCTCGCCTTCAAGGTGCTTTAATAATCCAACCTGGTCTTAGTTGCCCACCAACTCCCATTCTGTTTCTGTGTTGTCCCGCCAGGTGAAGAGTGTCACCGTTTCTGGTATAGAAACTGAGGGTGCCCCGTGTGTGTTTCTTTTATCCTGTTTCCCCCTTCTGCACCGTCTCTTCTTCTTGTACCCACAATCTGCCTCTCTCTCAGAATTGAGCCCCAATGTGAAGGCTTTGTTAAAGTTAATATCTACTTAAAAAAAATCCTTGTTACTTAAACTTACTACTATTTGATTCTATTTTTTTTAAACATTTATTTCTGAGAGACAAAGACAGAGCATGAATGGCGGAAGGACAGAGCGAGGGAGACACAGAATCCGAAGCAACTCCAGGCTCGGAGCTGTCAGCACAGAGCCTGATGCAGGGCTCGAACCCATGAACCAAGAGATCCTGACTGAGCTGAAGTCAAACACTCAACCAACTGAGCCACCCAGGCATCCCTACTATTTGGTTCTTAACACTTCAGTCCCTTGTAGTATAGTTATTTTTGGAATCTGATTTCCAGATTTATCCCAGTATAACATTTTAAATAACCAGTTTTTTGGGGGCACCTGGGTGGCTCAGTCAGTTAAGTGTCAGACTTCAGCTCAGGTCATGTTCTTGTGGTTCATGAGTTCAAGCCCTGCGTGGGGCTCTGTGCTGACAGCTCAGAGCCTGGAACCTGCTTCGAATTCTGTGCCTCCCTCTCTCTCTGCCCCTCCCCAGCTCGCACTCTGTTTCTGTCTCTCTCTCTCTCTCTCAGCCTCTCAAAAATAAACATTTAAAAAAATTTTTTTAAATAATCAGTTTCCAACAACAACAATAAATTACAAGGCACACAAAGAAACAAGAGAGAATGCCCCATTCATGAGGGAAAATAAATGGAAAGAAATCATCCCTGAGGAAGCTCAAGCACCGAACTTACTAGATGTAGACTTTAATTCAATCTACGTACTCTATCTCTTCTCTTAGACTTTCAGATCTACGAGATGGCCAGGGCACTTGGGAGGCTCAGTCAGTTAAGTGTCTTAACTCTCGATTTCAGCTCAGGTCACGATCTCACCGTTCGTGAGATTGAGCCCCACATCGTACTCTGTGTCGACAGCATGGAGCCTGCTTGGGATTTTCTCTCTCTCCCTCTCTCTCTTTGCCCCTTCCCTGCTTACACCTGTGTGTGCATGCTCTCTCTGAAATAAACTTAAAGATACATGAAGGTAGCACGTATTGGTTTATTTGACATTCCCTGCATTTCTTGGCATACTGCCCTCCTGTTTTAAATGTTCGCTATTACTTGCCAAATAAGTGCATATTTGAGTTTAGCTACATAAAAAGAAACTACTTTTGTTAAGACTCTTTTACCATTTTTAGCTGCCAAACCAGTATATCCAACAGTGTGACTTTATTTTTTTTTTTTAATTTTTAATGTTTTTTATTTATTTCTGAGAGAGAGAGAGACAGCATGAGCAGGGGAGGGTCAGAGAGAGAGGGAGGCACAGAATCTGAAACAGGCTCCAGGCTCTGAGCTGTCAGCACAGACCCCGACGCAGGGCCCGAACCCACGAACCGTGAATCATGACCTGAGCCGAAGTCGGATGCTTAACTGACTGAGCCACCCAGGCACCCCCAACAGTGTGACTTTAAAATGAAATGAAATCGCCGAGCTGACTGGGAGAGCTCTTTGTGTGCTTTTCTTTGACTTCCTGAGATAAAAACCGGTAGCAACTCTCCCTGTCTTCAGGGATGTTCCTCCTGATACTTGAATTAGAAACCTCTAGATTCCCTTGCAGGCTACCTATGTGCTTCGATGCATTATTTTATCCAGACTCCATACCAGGAATCACAGCTTGATGGTTTTCCAACTTGACGGGGTCCCTAACCCCGAAAGCTTGACCGTATGTGAAATCATGATGCTATTGCCTTGTCTGTGTCATTACTGAAAGGTTTTTAAACTTCTTTCTTATTCACACTTCTGTCCTATGTCCTGCCTTAGTCATACCCTCTGCCTCTGACAAGATACCAAGGAGCCGGGTGCCTGTTGGGGAGCCTTGGAGCCCTTAGCCTCCACCTTGCATGGGCATTTTCTTAGAGTTAGTGTCNGACTACGCCACCCAGGCGCCCCACTCCTCTCTTTCTTTACTACTTTGCATGCTTTTCTCTTGTTTGAGGATTCGAGCTTTTTCCTAGAGGGGTAACACCAGATATCCAGGGACACTGATGCCATCTCAGCTGTCCTTACCAGATACCCTAGGAAAGGTCTCTTAGGTCTTTTTTTTTTTTTCCCCCAGACTGCAGCATCATAAACTTTTTTCTCCAATATTGGATGCCTCTCATAGCATCACCTTAATGTGTCGGTGTGCTGGCAGAGGCTTTCTGTTTCTCTTTGAGGCTGGAATTGAGGGTAGGAAGATGGTTTTGGTTTAACTCCCCTTGTCAAATGTGTGCCTGTTTAAAAAATGAGGCCCTAAATTTTCCTCACTTCCAAACTTTGAATTCTGCCTCCCATGTATTTTCTTCACTAAGTTCTAGAGCCGCCTATGCCCATCGCCAGGAGCTGGTGTTGTTCCTCGGGGAGTACAGATAAAGGTGACTCGGGGACGGGGTCAGGATCTGTGCCAGCGGGTCTCAGTTCTGCCTTTTTGAGCTAATACGTTCAGTCTAATTCCCCTTGCATGTGATAGCTATTAAAACATTTCAAGACTGTGAACATGCTTATTTAAGACCGGAAAAGCCCAGGTCACAGAGGAAGGAGGAGGCAATTACAGAGGAGGAGTGGACGGACTTGAGTGGTCTGGGAGGCTCTGGGAGATGCAGATACTAGAAGGCATTGCTGGAAAGGATGAAACGAGCGGGGCCAAGACCGAAATGTTTGCTCATCTGGTAGTTTTTATGATCAGTATTCGCTGAAAAAATCATTTCTGCAGGTTCCTGCTTCAGGGTGAAAATAGGATGAGTGTTTTACATTGAAAACGCCCAGAATTCCTGCATTAGCACTGCTTTTCCGTCCCAACCCTGCTTCTTTCCCCCCAGGACAGAGGAGGCAGGGCGCGGGAGAAGGGACAGCGAGCATTCTTCTCTCCCTCTGGTTGCCCCGTGGCTTCCGGGCCCCCCGTGAGCCGAGTTCTCCGTGCACCCCGATGGCCTCCTGTGCCTTTGCACGGGATTCTGCGTACTAATTGCTGTGTAACTGCACCCAGATTCTGGATGGGCCACAAGATTACCGTGACGTGGCAAATGAGACCAATTGCTGTCGCTGCAAAGCCACGACTCTGGTTTCTGTGTGCTGCGCAGGAAATCGAGTCTCATTACCCTAATCCTGCCCCGCATAATACCGATGTAATTATAGGGCCAGAAGTAAAAGAAAATATTCCAAAAAATGTAATACTGAAAGTCCTGCAGCCTTACTGACTAATTTCCCCTAATTTCACGATTGCTTACAGTACCTTTTGTTGCTTCCTGTGTCCCCTGCTCGTTCTTCTAGTAAGTTCGCTTTCTTACCCTGGACACTCACGGAATCATGATTCTCCATCTGCCCCATCAAAGTAGCCGTCAGTGAGTAGGGAGAATGGTTTAGGCTGATAAAGGGTGACTCACGACAATGGAGTTTATAAAGAGAAACATGGCGACACAACTAACTTATAAAAAGAACTCCATAATCCAAAAAGTGCATTTATTTGCTTGTGTGGTCCTAGTTATGTTTAGTTTCACACAGGGCCTGGAGAAAACGGTGAAAATGATTTTATGGGAAACAAGTGAAAGATGGTGCATAACGTTTGGTTGAAATGATACAGTCCATATGTTGCAATGTCCTCATTAAGCTTATGTTTTTGAAGCAGATTCATTTTTTTCTTTTTTTCTTTTTTTTTTTGTGTGTGTGTGTGGTTCAACAGATAATAGCCAAGAGCTTGATTGCAATATGGAATCCCACTTGGTTCTGGTTCTACCGTGGCTATCGCCCCCATCAGAATGAATCTAGGAATGGGTTAGAAATTTTTATGACGTTGGGGTGCCTGAGTGGTTCACTCAGTTACACGTCTGACTTCGGCTCAGGTCACCATCTTGCGGTCTGTGGGTTTGAGCCCCTCTTCGGGGCTCTGTGCTGACAGCTCAGAGCCTGGAGCCTGCTGTGTCTTCCTCTCTCTCTGCCCCTCCTCTGCTCGCACTCTGTTTCTCTCTCTCTCTCTCTAAAATAAATAAACATTTAAAAAAATTAAAAAAAATTTTTTTCTTGATGTTGATGTCATAAGTTAAAACCCAGCCATTAAAGGATCTCCACCTTCTGCCCAAAGAAAGATTTCTGTACTCAGAGAAGCCACCAGACTTCCATCTCTTTTTAGGTTAGTGTGAACCAATCCATCCTGCTCGTGGCGTCATTCCGGGGCTCTCCCTGAGGGTCCAGGTGCGTGTGCCCCCGTGGAGCTGTCTGTTCTGTGGGGACCTGGGGGACTTTCTTCTGTCTTCAGCCATGCATGGGATACGGCATGCAGATTAGGTGTGCTTTCTAAGCTGTGCCACCCCCAAAAGTGTGTTGTTTCCATTCCAGTTGGTTTTGGGCCTTTCGAATTGTTTGAAACAGATTGGTTTTGAAATCTCCCAGATGGCTGTCGGCCCACGTTTTTCAGCAGGTGAAGGTTAGGGTGGGTTTTCTGCCACCCTTGCGCTCTCGTTCCCTTTCTCTCTGAGCCGGTAGCGTATTTGTTGCTTTTCAATCCCTGCGCCAGACTTGAGTTTCTTATTCTTTCTCTAAAGACTGTAGAGTTCCCTTCAGACTTGGAGAGCAAAACGCGGGTGAAAGCTTCATGAGAAAGAGGGGTGGTTCACCTGTTCTCCCCACCCCCTCGTTCTCACCAGTCCATTTCTTCCAGTGTCTTGGCTCTAAAGAAAGGGAAACTGGAATAATTTTTCAAAATTGCGGTGTGACTACAATAGCAAATAGAATAGAACTGAAAGCAGTGGTGAAGCGAAGAATTAATTGCTTGTGGGCTGAAAGCATGTCTACAGCGTTTCCCCCCCGGCCTCCAGAAGGTGATCTTACTGGTGAGCTTTTAACATACAAGATTCACACGTAACTTTACTGAGTAATTAAAAGCAAACGGTGGTTAGTCACCAAGTGAGTATAAGGCAGCCATAAAAGGATGCTTTATTCTTTCCCTTTTCTCGTTACTTCTCTGTTTTCATGGGTGTATTCTGTAACCAAATGGGGCGAGCCTGCTTTTTGTCATTCCTCTGTCCCTAAATTCCGATCGTTCCCCTGAGTGTGCTTGCCACCTAGTTAGCATTCGGGTTTCATGACAAAGGGGAACATGTGAAGTAGACCTGGTTTTCTCAAGGTGACAGAGAGGCCCTAGTGGGACAGAATTTGGGGAATGGCAGCAATGTGTGTGTCTGTCACATTGGCTTTGTCCTCAGGATTTGTATCGTGTGACCCGTAGAGCCAGGTGGCTGAGCCAGGAGCCAAGTTACGTTTCTCCAGGCCCACGCCACCTCGGTGGTCAGTCTCAGGTGCTTAAAAATGTCTAACATTCCTCCTCTCCAGAGGCCTTCCTGTGTTTACACACTGATGCTGTTGAAATCAAGGCTGGTCGATAGATGAGTTGTAGAACAGGATGGCCGGAGCCAAATCAGGCCAGGTGCAGAGCAACACCTTGGGGGAATGCCTCCAATTATTTTCAGACACCGGCGTCTAAGTGGAAGTTATGTGCCTTCTGAATTAGCTTTCTCATGTTAATATCCTGGGAAATGTGCTGACACAACTTTTTCTAGCTAGGATCTTGTGTGTTCTTGATAGACTGAAATCCTTCCACCCTGAGTAGGAAAGGAGTACGAAAGAAGATCATACACACAAATTTTAGAAGGTGTGGGCGATAATTTTGTTCAGATGAGTGTAGCTGAGAGAGTGACTGTGTTGGGAAGAGCATCGGAAGTGGTTCCCCAGGCCCTGCTGGACTTCATGAGGCGGATAAGCTCACCTTCAGGAGGTAGGCAGGCCAGACTGCTCGGTGCATGGATACTGAGGTCTCAAACAAGAACACTGGATTTTATTTGGTCATTTATTTTATTAAAATTTTTTTTTTAACATTTAATTATTTTTGAGAGGGACAGAGACCGAGTGTGAGCTGGAGAGGGGCAGAGAGAGAGAGAGAGAGAAGGGAGACACAGAATCCAAAGCAGGTTCCAGGCTCTGAGCTGTCAGCACAGAGCCCGACTTGGAACTCAAACTTATGAACTGCAAGATCATGACCGGAGCCGAAGTCAGCCGCTTAACCAACTGAGCCACCCAGGTGCCCCAATTTTCTTTTTATTGAGGTATAGCTGACACACAATGTTACGTGAGTTTCAGGGGTGCACCATGGCAGTGGGACAAGTCTACACATCATGGTACGCTCACCCCAAGTGTAGCTCCCATCGGTCACCATATCAAACTCTACAATACCGCTGACTACATTCCCTGTGCTGTGATTTTCATCAAAAAGAACATTTTAAGTGGAAATCCCCCAATGAGTGCCTTTCCCCTTTGATTATATTTGAAAGAATCAAATTGATATAATGAATTAACTTATCTGTTTATTTAAGAAATCAGTAGTGCCTTGGAGAATACGTATTCTGACAAGTAGTTAATGGTTAAAAGACGATCTGATTGGCGGGACACATCAGAGGATTAAAATGTCAAATTAAGAAATAGGTTTCTACCTTGAGAGCTGAAACCTGTCTTAAAACGTCCTTAAGCCTCACAGGTCTCTGAAGAAGGGTGAGCTAGATTGTTCTGTTTTGTTTTTCTTCCTCCTCTGGCTTAGATGTTTCTAAATTGGCTCTCCTCAGTAGGTCTCCCTCTGAGCTGAGCTGTGTGGGAAAGGTGCATACCGCCATGTGAGGTGGAGGATGGAAAGGAAATAAGCAAGTCATTTCAGGGCTCTATTCAGAAGTGTGAGATCTAATCTGGCTCTGAGGCCACACGTGAATTCGACCTGAGGACATTCTAATCATTTTCCTGGCAACACGGTTTATTCTACGTGAGCACATCCTGACACCTGCTGTCTCTCCCCAGCCGCACCATGCTTCCTCGGGCGTCTCTCATTTGATGTGCCCCAGGACAACAAATTTGAATTTTGCCAACGCGAAGAGGAAAAAGTAGAGAGCACATTAAGTGATTATTTTACATTTTATGCATTTTTCTCTAGGAAAGAAGTATTTTTGTATTTGACCTGGTGAAACTATGAACTTAGTAGTAGGAGATCAGAACCTCTTAATGGTAGATATTCAATAGGAAACTCAGTTTGGCAAGTTAATACTTGCAAGCAAAAAAGTGTCTTCTGTAAGAAGTTTGTTTTTTTAATGTGATTTAATGTGTTAGAAAGCTTCTACTCCCGTTTTTGGTACTTTTCCTCGTGCTCTGGTGATAGGGCAGAGTCCTCTATTTCTTTTCCTTTCTAGAGAAAGGGAAGAGTCTCCCATCCAGATCTCCCAGGGACCTACAGCTAGCTGGTTTTCCTTGCTGTGCCTCCAGCACGCTGTCTTCTCCTCTTCTGCCTCAGACTCCCCTTAAAACAAATTTGCCTTTCATGGCATCAACAGAGGCTAGAAATCTGCTACTCTGGTTGCCACTAGCTACATGTGGCCATTTCAGTGAAGGTAAATAAAATTAGAATTTTTGTTTCGTAGTTGCACTAGCCACATCTCAAATGCTCAAGAGTCACTCAGGGTGGCTCAGTCAGTTGAGTGTCTGACTTTGGCTCAGGTCATGATCTCATGGTTGATGAGGTCGAGCCCCGCCTTGGGCTTTCTGCTGAATGCTTACTCAGAGCCTGGAGCCTGCTTTGGATTCTGTGTCTCCCTCTCTCTGCCCCTCTCTCACTCATTCTCTGTCTTTCTCTGTCTCAAAAATAAGTATAAATGTTAAAAAATTAAAAAGTCACATGTGGACAGTACAGAACATTTTCAGTATCACAGCAAATTCAATTGGACAGTGCTGGTCTAACACCCCTAAGGGGTTCCTATTTTTTAAGACTTTCATGTAAACCCTTAGCCTGGGTTCCAAGCTTTCCCAAATCTTGTTTATCTGTACAGTTGGACTATAATTTATTAGAAGGTTATCAGAGAAATCCTTGTGCTCAGGGGAGACTTGCTGGAAGAGGAGAGGCATCTTATTCCTTTTTGAAGAATGAATGGTGCTCCAGCAGGCAAGAGGTAGTAGAAGAAGGTTCTGGGCAAATATGTGCATGTGAAGATCATTTGGGGAGTGTAGAAGATCTCTGTCTGGTGAGGTATCAGGTGAGTAAAGGGAAGAGGTGAGAGACTGATGGCCTGTGTCCTCTGCTGGGGATTATACGGGAAAGTGTCCTGTCATGGTCCTCGGCCAGTGTGTGGACCAAACCATCTCTAATCTCGGTCTTCAAAAAGAGAACATGAAAGACTTGACTCAGTGATTGCAGAGAAGACGAGGACAAGGGAATGGGGTTCGCAGATAAACGTGAACTTGAAAAAGAGGAGAGATGAAGATGGGAGTTTTGAGGTCCTGAGATCTGGAGGGATCACGGTTGCGGTTCTGGTGCAGAGGAGAGACCGAGAGCAGGAGAGACAGAAAAATAATACAGGGGTGTGAGGCTAGCGCTACCTTGAGAGGAAGTCAGATTTTAATCATGACCATAAGGCAGGAATTTAGAAGTTTAAGGCAAATGGAAGATCAGCCGCGACAGCCCCGGCTCCACAGGAGCACTGGATAGGGAAGTGAACAGGGAGTTCATGGTGGCAAGAGATTGGCCCCCAGCTCTGTGGCCCTAGCACCTGCAAAGCACATGATGGGTACTGGGTCGCTGTTAAACATTTGTGGCCTGTGTGGGGAAGGTTGGCCTCACCAAACTCAATAGCCGTGGAGTATGGTGCCAAACACATTCCCGTGCGTGGGGTGGGGGAGAAAGGTAGAGGCCCTTAGTGATCAGGCTGGCGGCAGGTGGGGTGTGTAGCCAGGAGCATTGCTGAGTTTATGGAATGAAAAAGCCCCACTGGGGAGTTGCTGAGTTTATTGAATTACCTAGACCCAAGGTGCCAAAGTCAATGTTGCAGATTTGGCTACTGGCATCTCCCTCCCAACCCTGGCTCTGGTCGGAGAGCAGCTCCAGCAGATGGGGTTCTCTTAAGCAGGAGGTCAGGACTGCTAGAACCAAGGAGAGGTGACGCCGCTGTAGTCATCTCTGGAAGGCGTCTCCCAGGAGGTGGCTGGCTTTTGAGCACATGTTTTAGGGAGAGACCTGGAATCAGAAATACTGTTCGGGAAGATCACTTTGGCAGCAGTGTGGCTGGTGAGCTCTGTCTTTGAAGTCAAACCCATTACTGAATGAGTGGTTGCTCGACCTTAGGCAAGTCGCTTCACCTCTCAGGTCATTTCTGAGAAGAATAATCCTTCCTGTACTAATCAGTTGTAGGCTGATGGGACAAAAACAATTTTTGTGAAAGCATTTTATAAGCTATACCATGCCATAAAAATTCAGGTTACTTATAAACTGGATTGTGGTGGGTAGAGAGCTGAGCAAAGGAAACCTGGTGAAGGCATCTTTACGGTAATCACAAGGAATTAATGAGAACATAAATCTGGGCTATGATGATAGGAAAAAGAAAAAACAACAGATGTATGTAAAGTTTTCTAGTAAGAATGTAAAACTTGCGCGTGGATGCCAGGTAAGCACTCAGGGTAGTCGGGGGTGAAAGAGGAGGATACCAGGATTCCATGTTTGAAAGACCGAGAGCATAGTGGTAGTGAGAGCTGGGGTCTAGGGGAAGTCTGGCAATGGAGGAATGGCCTTGGCGTTGGGCGTATGGAATTTCAGGTACTGCTTGAACATCCTGCCAGAAATAGCCAGAAGAAATCTTGTTGGAAACACAGAGGGGTAATGGAGGCGGGGGTTGGATGCTGACCACTAGAAGCAGTTGGTGACTTTGGAATCAAATGCTGTCACCAAGGCAGAAATATCAGAAGAAGACCAAAGTCACACTCATGGAGTTAATGCAGCTTAACTTCCTCTGGTGTGAGGTCTTCCTAAATGCGTGTGTAGCTTCCTTACCTTCCTGGATCATGGTGCTTAGCACTGCATGTTTAACCTGTTCATATTCCTGATATACACAGAATTCTGGGAAGGAGGAATTGCATTAATCTTGTGTACTATCTGTCTAACTCGTAAGCTTGAATGCCTAGAAGCATACAGTAGGCATTGGTAAGCATTCTTCTGAATGAATGAATGCTCTGAAACTAAGGTCATTGTGATGGAAGATCAAGAGAGCCCTGGCTCAAAGTTACAATCCTGGACCCCATTCCAGGTCAAGTGATACTAAATAAGACCAGTTGATATTGCTAGTGTCTTTCTCCTCTAATGCTTGTAGCGTGAGAATGTGAGTTGAGAGTATAGATTGTTGATTGTGGATCAGGAAAACACAGAAATAACAGAAGGTCAAGGGGATTAGGGCAGGATAAATATCCATGAAATCCGGGGTAGTTGGAATTGTAGGTCAAACCAAGACAGACCTGAGGGCGAGTCCTCAGTGGTTTATGGAACAAAACACATTTTGAAAACAAAGCAGGCAGTGTTGAAGGGGGTGGAAGAAATTGAGTGAGAGGGAAGGAAAGGGAAATTTCATGCTATAGGTTCTTGGGTATGACTGTGCTAATTGTGTGGCTTTTACGGGTTGAATTGTGTCCATCCCAAAAGTCATGTTGAAGTCTTAATCCCCAGGACATTAGAACGTGACCTTGTTTGTACATAAGTTCACTGCAGATGTAATTAGTTAAGATGAGGTCATGCTGGAGTCGAGTAGGCCCTGTGCACTGACTTGTGTCCTCACAAGAAGAAACAACACACGTGCACATGAGACAGAGCAGTGGCAGAGGCAGAAGTCACTGCAGCTGCAAGCCCAAAATTGCTGGCAACTCACCAGAAGCTAGGAGGGCACTAGGGCCCAGGACATATTCTCCCTACAGGTTCTAGGGAGAACATGGCCCTGCTGATACCTTGCTTTCAGACCTCTAGCCCTGAGAACTGGGAGATAATTTTGTTGTTTTCAGTCACCTCATTTCTGGTTAGCTATGGCAGCCCTCGGAGACTGACAGTGGCTAAAGGGAAGTGAAAATGAAGGTCGTGGAGACCAAGGTGGTATGAGGTATGGTTGCAGTGCTCAGGGTTTGGAGAACAGTGGAGAGAGATGGCATGAAGAAAACAGTGTTGCCCACTAAAACTCTCTAGATAAGGGAGTTTTATGGAAGATAATAGCTTCCATGTCCATAGCTAACCGGCCACATAATCATGAACTCCCCACTCCTCAGTTCCTTTGAAAGTAAAGCAAGGGGTTTCCACCATCATCATGAAAGTGCCTTCTACATTCCCAGTTGTATATATCTCCATCTAGGTCTGTTGGTTCCTGGCCGTTTGGGTTTAGGTTGCACTTGGTATGGATGTTCGGTTTCTTTTGCAGCTATTATAAAGGGGGCTCCTGTGCATCTAAATAGGACTGACTTCTTCAGGTTGAATGAGTCCAATGCGCCAACCACTCCCTGCCTAAATTCTCATTGCAAAAAACACAAGTAGTGTGCCCTGGTGTATATTTCTAAAGAGAGGGAAACAGTTGGTAGTGAAGTGACTGATTCCTTTTGCAAGGGCATCCATGAAAACTAGGAAATCTAGATGGCTTTCTGGAGAAAGAGAGTCTTTGAAGATTGGGAAAGTGGGGAAGAAATTAAAAAAGAAAAAGCTGTGCCCAGCTTCCAACATTGAGAGCCGAGGGGTGGCAAAAGACCCTGGTGGGGTTCCTTGCTTGGTCTCCCAAGACCCCGGACAGGTTGGGTACGGGGGAAAACGAAGTTATTTACTCTGCTACCCTAGAGCTCCTGCGCTGGAAATGAACTTGGGATGAGTGCTAATGTTTTAGACGATGTTTCTCATATTGGCTGCAAAATGAAAGGTTTGTGCACCCCTCACTTAGTGTTGACCTTGGTATTTCCACACTCCTAATTTTTTGCAAAGATTGATGGGTACGTGATTTGGGGTAACGGCGTGACCTGGGTGTCTTCCTCCAGTCCTGACCACCATGGGGCTCAAGGCAGTGGTCCCTGTCGTTCAGTCCACTTTCAGGGAAGTGAGCCTGCAGGGAGTCCTTGGTGCAGGGTCCAGTTTTGTTACAGGAATGGCACTTGGCTCCTCGTGGAAAAGTGAAATGGTGCCAGTGTGAGATTGTGGACAGGTTGGTTTCCTTCTCCTTCTTGGATACAGGTGTTCAAATTTTTGCCTTTTCTTTCCCTCCTACCCCTGATCAAAACAAAGCAAACTAGTCTTTCAGAAAGCCTCAAAATGATTTGTTTGCTGAAGATGCATGTAAACAGTGATCTAAGAGGCTGGAAAAAAGAAACCTCAGTGGTTCTCTTCTTGTGTATATTTTAATTTTTAAAAAAGTCTTTATTTTTGAGAGAGAGGGGGACGAGAGAATGTGTGTATAAGCAGGGGAGGAATAGAGAGAGAAGGAGACCCAGGATCTGAAGCAGGCTCCAGGCTCTGAGCTGTCAGCACAGAGCCTGATGCAGGGCTTGAACTCACGAATTCATGACCTGGGCCGAAGTCGGATGCTCAACCAACTGAGCCTCACAGACACCCCTCTTGTGTACCTTTTAAAACCGACAGGAACAGAGGACGACTTTGGACTGACTGCTTGGGATGTGATCTGGTTCACCTTCTGATAGAAGAGTGAGTCTTTACTAAGTGACTGTGTTTGGATGTAATCCAGGACCGAAAGAACACTCTGGTCTTTGGCAAATGCATAGAAGAAAAACATGTCAAAATGAAGCAAAATTGCTGCATATCAGTTTCTGTGTGTAACTATTAGTGTGTAACTGTAGCCAAAGGAAAGCAAAATTTGAAAGAAAAAAGGCTTGCCACTCCTTATAATTTACACTGTTATTAGTAAGAAGTGCTATGGAGCTTGAGGGAAGGTGCTAGAAGATTTAGTGGAGTCTGTGTCTGCCGTTCTCTGTTTCCAGTCTGTCTTCTCAGCCTCCTTTGTGGGTTTCTATTGTCCATCGAGATCCTTCTTCCACACTCCTCTCCAAACGCCTCATGGTTTTCAGAGGTAGAAATCCAGAAGAAACTCCTTTCCCAGAGCCTGGCTTGAGGACCCTCATCACCTTCCAGACAGAGCGAGCAGAGCAGCCTGGCCCGCTGGCCCGTGGTTGTTTTTCTTAGTTGTGTTGCTGCTTTAATTGGCCTCAGTTCCCCTCATCTGTCATGAAAACTCTTAAAACTCATACGAGAGCAATTTTCTCCACCTTCTTTATTGCGGGTTATTTTCTCTCCACGGGGCGCGCTGCTGGTGATGAGGCCCGTGCCCTCCCGTGCGCTCCTCCACTTGCTTTCTTCAGAAAGCAGCCGTTCGGTGAGCTTGTGCAGGCTGACCGATTGAGTTACACCCGAGGAATGTTGAACCTGGTTCTCAGCTGCAGGATGTCTTTCCCGAAAGTTCTTACAGTGCAGGGCCTGCTTTGAGGATTCACATGTGTGTATTGGCTTACAGCAACATGAAAGCTCTCTCCCCACAGTGGATGGGTAAGTGACTAAGGAATATGAGGTAGCGCTCTCACAGGGCCGGGAGCTGAGAGGTGGCCTGTGGTGCAGGCCGGGTCCCTTCACATGTATTTATGACTTTCTTTTATACCTAATAGTCTTGCCTTGGATTTAAAGGAGAAATTCTTTTTTTAATTTTTTTTTTTCATTTTTTTGAGAGAGAGAGACAGCGCAAACAGGAGGGACAGAGAGAAAGGGAGACACAGAATATGAAGCAGGCTCCAGGCTCTGAGCTGTCAGCACAGAGCCCGACACAGGGCTTGAACTCTCAAACTGTGAGCTCATGACCTGAGCCAAAGTCGCATGCTTAGCCAACTGAGCCACCCAGGCGCCCCTAGAGGAGAAATCCTTAACGCAGCGAGAGAAAGGTTCTGGGTTGTTTCCTGAAAAAAGTTGGAAGCTCTAATACTTAAAAAAACAAACAAGAGTAAACATTAAATCGATCTCCAGATATTTCATTTGATAGGACATAATTTGAGAGGAAAAGACCGCAAACAGAAAAAAGACCTGCTAACAGTGGAATCTGAAGTTATTTTAGTAACATGTGTAGGATGAAGTAGACGAGAAAATGGTTAGGAGGGAGGCTCTCTGTGAACATATTGCCCTTCGGCACGAAGCTTATGGCCCCTGCAGTGTCCAAGGTGAGGCTCTGGTTGAGAGTGGAGGTGACAGGTTTACACTCCATCTCTACATCAGACCTGTGTCTGTGGGCCGCCCTTGACCCCTTTGCTGGTTAAGTCTTCTGTACATATTCGATTCTCAAAATGTTGGCCTTGGCAGGGGAGTAATCTACTTCTACTGGATTTGGTGTGTACTTTTGTGGAGGGGGGGTGTTAGTATATTTGTGTTTCAGTCTACAGATTTATATTTTATTTTTGTCATCAGAGCTCAGAAACGATTGTAGGTATGAGTCCTTGTCTCTGTGGAATTGCACAGAAGCCAGTGCTTCCCTATAACCAGTAAGAGGGTGATGTGCAATTACAAATGGTAGTGTCCGTGAAAGCGTGTTGTGTTTGCTGCCCAGAAAAAGAGCACTTAGGATGATCACTGAGTGATAAATACAGAATTGTTGAGTCATTCTATTACATACCTGAAAAGAATACTGTCCTTGGTGTTTACTGGAATTAAAATAAAAACTTCATTTTAGAAAAAAGGAAATAAAATAGACAAGCTTGCGTAGGAAAAAAAAAAGTATTCGCCATTTTGGGAAAATGCTGGATGAATCATCATTTCCTTTTTTTAAAATTGTGAGCCCCCGATCATGCTTGATTTTTTGTCCCATTGATGGTCAGTGGGCCGGATACCGATCGCAGTCATGTTCTGTTTGGACAGCGCTGTGAATAATGGCAGAGGGGGTACAGGACATTTCCCAGTTGGCCACAGACCCCGTGACTCCTTAATGTTGGAGCCGTACCTTTGTTACCTGTCTGGTGTCCTGAGATCATTTCTGTACATGGTATGCAAAGTATGTTTTCAAATTCTTTTCTAAACAGAAGCAAACAGAGAGTAAGGCATACGTCTGTTCAACTTGTATTTGGTCTCTCCAGCTGCCTTCTGACAATGGTTTACAAAGAGCAGTGAAACACTCAAAATTGCTAAAGAATAGTTTAAGAAGGTTTAGGGCAAGGATTATATATTAACTACCCAATTAGCCCTTAAATCTGTGGCATTGATCTTAATGACGGAGTTTAGCAGAGTGGGAAAGCTTGTATGTTTCCCGTTTCCTGAGTGAACAATCCTGGTATTGAATGATTCTGGCTTAACCTTTTTCAATCTCCCTGGAAACATTTTTGCTCCTAGGTTTCCTTGACTCCTCCAACCTTGCTAAATTAACACAGGCTTTGACCCCCCCCCCCCCAAAAAAAAAAGTCCTCTCTGTTTCACATACCTCTCATATTTGTTCTATTGAAAGTGTTGATCACCAGTCAAGCTGAAGTCTGAGCCCGGATGGCATTGATCTGATTGATTCCTCTGTGTGCGCTCTCTGCGGCCACGGGCCTTCTTCTGGGAAGACCATATCGAGTTCGTCCACTGTTGTGAATGAAAATAATCAGCTGGCGAAAGCATAGAATTAGAAACCTCTTGGTATATTTATTTCTGTGTCTCAAGAATTCTGATTTAAAGCAGACTTTATTTCAAGTAATGTGAACAGTAGGTCGTTGAGAGTCTCCAATGAATCAATGTTTTCTTCCCTTCTCTCCAAGAAAATCTATTTAAAGCAAAGGTCAAATCTGTGCTGGATTTAGAACCTATTAAATGTAAGTCTGGAGAACAGAGCCACTTCTTTTTTATTCTTTACATAGTTTCAAGCACTAGGGACACTCTGGTCTTCTGCAAACCATCATTTCCCACATTTTTTTCTGGGGTTTGTACTTGTTTTTTTTTGTTTTTTGTTTTTTGTTCTGGAGGATAGTGTGTTACCTGGAGTCCATGTACCTAGCGAATTTGAGCCCCTGTGAGTCTTTGAGTTTCTGTAGTTTAGGAGTAACTTAAACCCTTAACAGTTGCCTTGGAGGAGTTGATCAGGCTTTGAACTGTGTCTAAGAAAGATAGATTACTGCAGGTATTAATGTAATGCATTTAATTCACATGCTTAGAAATTGAACTCCTGTGTCTACCCTTCATCTCTCTCTCTCCCTCTTTGCTCATCCCGCTGTCCGTTTCCATCTCTGTGAAGGTGGTCAAGCTGTTGCCCATATTACCAACCCCACCCGCTGCCCTCACATTGTTCCCAAACCCTGCACATTGTACCTCAGAAAACTTTTCAGACCTCTCACTTCCTCAGTCCGGGCCTCGCTATAGGCGTGGGTGTTGGCACGGTGTCCGAACTTGTCCCTCAGCTCCCCACGGCCTTTCACTCAAAGATTTGGATAAATAAGTGCCCTGAGGAACATACAGTGGGAGAGGAAAGGAGTGTGCTTCTAAGTAGGGTCACGGAGAAGGATCTCTGGGACAGGGGACGAGCCACTGGAAATGTGGGAGCGAGCTGGAAGGGAGCGGGAGGGCACACGCGAGGAGCACCAAGATGGCAGTGGGTGCCGTGGTCAGAGCTGCGGTCAGAGCGGGGGCTGGGCCCACAGGGCAGGGTAAGGCCCTGGCTCTTCACACGCTTCTGAAGACTGAAAAGAGTGACAGGATCTGCCTTTCTTGTGACCAGGACTCTGTTACGTTGAGAACGAGGTGGGGGTGGGGAAGGGCAGAAGTGAGGAGGCAGTTTAGGAGTTTGCTGTGATGGTCTGGGGTCGGGGGTGGTGGTGGCTTTAGCAGGGCTGTGGCCTTGGTGAGAGGGGGTCAGATTCTGTATCTCAAAGACAGAGATGACATTGCTGCTGATGGATTGGTTATTTAAGGTGTGTGATAACGGAATGAGTACAAACCAGTATTTTTGGCTTGAGTACCTGGAAGGTTGGAGTTTATCCCTGCTGTTGGGGTTCCCCCCGCTGTTGGGGTGTCCCCCCCGCTGCTGGGGTGCCCAGAGGTTTCAGTGCGGGCTTGGGAAGGAGGCAGCCAGGAGCTCAGTGCAGACCCAATGTGGCAGCGCCTTCTAAGATGACCAGGTGGAGACCCCAGGCGAGGTCGCTGGATGTCCGGTCTGGAGTCTGGGGGAGAAGTTCTACTTGGAGATACAATGGGTGCGTCTAATGTGTTTAAGGACATAGGCCAGCTGAGGTCCCCGAGGATACGCGTAGGGAGTGTCCTTGGACGGAGCCTTGCATCATTTTTCTTACACGATTCAGCAACTGAGCTTTATTAATGCAGGATTTTCCCTCCATCCCAAGCCCAGGCTTCGGGAGCATTTCTAGGTGGTGTTCTTACGCAAACCGGCAGGCGAGGGCAGCTGTGGGGCGGCAGTTTGTCCGCAGAGGGGTTTGTAAAGGAGCGGCTGTGTCTGCTCCTGGCCTCTGCTAAGCTGCAGGGTCACACTGTCTTGCTCTTCCCTACGTTAGAATCCATGCCTCTGTCACCTACGTTATCCTTCTTTTCTTCACAGGCCTCTGTGACTGTCTTCAGCCTCCTTTCTCCGTCATGTGCGCCTGCTGGGAGGCAAGGGGGTTGTCTCTTTGTCCCCACTGCTTTGAATACCACCTGCATGTGACAGCTTAGCGTTTGTTGCATCGAATTTCATTTCTTAAGGTTCACAAAAGTGGTTTCTGTTTTATATTATACACATGCACATATGTATTATACATCTACACATACCCACATACACACATATAATATTTAGTATGGTATATTTTATGTCTTTTCTAGGGTATCCTGTATATGATGTGTGTGTGTGTGTGTGTGTGTGTGTGTGTGTGTGTCTGTGTGTTTCTCAGAATAACTTTTCATCTCTTCTCTCAAGCATTTAGTACTAAGGTTTAGGAGCCCAAAAATGTATAATGAAGAAAGAAGTTGTTATAGACATATTCAAAGTTATTCGTTCCATCCAATATGCTATCGTGTTAAAAAATTTCAGTACTATAACTGACATTTCATTTTTCCCTACGAAAATGCTAGCCATTGGAAAATTGTGTGTGTATGCGCACGTGTGTGTGTACACACGCATGTGTCAAAGGTGAAATCTCCACTAAAAGCAATTTAAGAAGCTTCAGGAAATCCTCATTCCTCTGGATAGCTTTTGCATTTTAAATCTGGGAATTTGTATGGTCTCTCAGTTTTACTAGTTTAATTTTAGGGGCGGAACCTTCATCAACCAGGGAGCACAGAGAATCTGGAGCCATGCCTGGGTTGGCAAAGCCCACGACAACCGTAATGAGGACATGGGCAGGGCCCTGGAGGGACCTCGACTTGTGCCCCCATTGGAAAGTAAGGACCCCATGCCCACTGAGCTGGGCGCGTCAGCCTGCAGGACCAGGCACACGGCGGGAACGCGAATGTAGCTCCGTGTCTCCCCCGCACCAGGTCGCCGGCCTGCCCTAGTGATGTTTATTCCCACTTCTAACGGAGAAGTGGGCCAGAACCACAGAGCGGCACATGCCCACCGACCAGGGGTACTTGGCCCCCCCCAGAGCTGAGGAGGCCATCGGGCCCGGGCAGCCCCGGGGCCAGCGCGCCTTTGTCGGGTGCAGCTGGAGGGGCTTCGCGGGAACCCGGCTCTAGGCCTCCCAGATACGGTGGTTTTCCAAGAGAAGCCGGGTGTCAAAGCTGTCATGGGCAGGCACGTGGCTTTTACATCTTGGATAAATGTTTTTTCAAATGTGGGATGGATGCTTCACGTGAACTCACCTTGTCGGTTATACCTCCTGGCCACTCAGATCAACCGTCAGGGCCTTTTCTCCAGTTAAGTATAAACTGCTGTACTTGGGCCCATAAGCCAGTCTTGGTCGTCTTGTCTGACCGCCACGGCCAGCTTCTGATGGACTCCTGCTTCTTCAGCCCTGCTGGGCTCTCCTGCAGGGGACAGGAAGCTCGTGGCACGTGGTGGGTGCCTAGTTGCCTCACACCTGTCTCCTCACTAGCACGTGAGCTCCTTGAAGAGAGCCCTCGCGGTCGCGTGCGCGGCTGCGTCCTCACGCTTGGCGTCCCGCAGCCACTTCCCGGACGTCTGAGTGGCCCGCCCGCTAATGTCTCAGATGCTTTAAAAAAATATGAATAGAAGGCCCTTGTCACGGGACGGGTGCAGCAATGTGCCGAAGGGACCCGCAGGAGCAGAGAAGAGATGAATCACCACAGACAGTGAGCGATTGTTCTGGCCGGGGTCAGGAGTTCAGGAAGCAGCCAGTGCTCCCCGCGGAAGGGGTGGCGAGCATTTTCTCAGCACCTGCTGTATGCTGAGTGATTTGTTTGTTTGCTTTCTTCACCCAGAGGGAGTGGTAAGGAAACTACCCAAACGGTTTCTTTTTCCCTTCTTCAGCCGGCATTGATTGAGGGGTTACATGATCCACAAAGGACCAGTGATGGCGGCCGGATGTTCACTCCAAGCGCCGCAGTAGCAGATGGGGGCGCAGGAGTCGGAGGGACTTCTGAGTGGCGGTGTCCCTGGGGAGCAGTGCGGGGTGGTCCAGGGCCAGACAGGCTCCCTAATTCCCCCCACACCTCCCCCTCCCCAGCCCTGCCGTCCCTCTAGGTGTTCAGACCAGCACTTACAGGGAGTGGTAGGTCGCTCTTGAACCAANCCCCCGTCACAGCCCCCCGCCCTCCCCGGGTCCTGCTTTATCCGGTTCCCCGCCACGGGCCTCTCTCAGCCGGCCAGGCGTCTACTACGTCCCCACCTCCGTCCGGCCTCTGACCATCCGCCAGACGCCATGTCTCCTCCTCCTGAGGTGCGTTTCCTGGTTTTGTCTGTTGCCCAGTCAGAGGTTAGACGCTCCTCGTCGGAAGGCTCCTTGCGGGTCTGTTCCCTACCCCAGGCCGTTATCTCTACTGTCGGCGGGTGAGCTTCCACACACCGGCATCTGAGTGCGGTGGTTTTGTATGTGGGAGCCTTTGCTTTGCCTCTGGACGTCCGATTGCNCCCCCCCCCGCCCCCCCCCCAGCCTGCCCCGTGGTCCCCCAGCCTCACGGGCCTGCTCGGCCCCTGCGAGGGTCTCGGCTGTCGTGCGGCCACTGTCCGGGCTTCTCCGTCCTTTGCCCTGGGCCCCTCCTCCCCTACAAACCTGAGTGCACAGTAAGCTCTTAAGGGCTAAAGAGTAATAGGATTTTTTTTCCCTGTGTGTTTCAATGTAAACTTCTTTCTCCACGGCTTTGCATCCTCATCAGTGTGTGTAGACAGGAGAGTGGTGAGGACTTTTCCAGCCTGACTCCCAGCCTACCCTCCCCCACCCTGCTTTGTTACGGATTCTGCAAAACCGGGGAAGCCTGGCCGCGCGCGTGCGCTGAGCGTCCCTCCTGGTCAGACATCAGTGTGGCAGGCCCCAGGGCAAAGGGGACTTCGCCTTCACTTTTGGCTTATTCACTTGGTTTTATTTAAAAAATTCTGTATATAAGAAAACGTGCCACTGATTTTACCAACTGGCAACTCTCTTCTAGCAAGTATTCCCAGTTTTAAATGCGCTGACAGTGTTGCACACGAGCATGAAACACGTCCCTGACACAGCCGAGGGTTTGCACACAGCTCTTCTTCCCGCTCACGTAGCTCTGCGTCCTCCCAGCTCCTGCTGATGCGAGGAAGACTGAAGAGGTTCCACCGGCAGGTGCTTTCTGGAACCTGCCCGAGGGGGCTCAGCCGCAGCCTGGGAGCTGGGGGGGTGGCCGGGCTCAGCGGTTTGTGGGTCGTCTTTTTGCTTCGGTAGGTCCTAGTGGTGAGCTGAGATCACCATTTCATCGCGTGGCTCCAGCCTTCCCTGTCCCCTGCCTCTCACAGACCGCAGCTGCCACACGCGGACTTGGGATGTTTTTTGTTTTTTTTTAATGATCTGCCTTCACTTTCTCTTTCAGAATTTTTTAATTTTTTATTTCTATTTTATTTATTTTTTTACTCTCATGTGCTGTTTGCATGAGTTAAACACAGCCCGGGCGCATTGTCCTTCCTCTAAGAGCTCAGAAGACTTGAGTCGTGAGCGTAGTGTACTATTGAAATACTAAAGGTAAAACTTTAAGACCTGAAGGACAGGAAATTAACTAAGACGATTACGTTCCTTTCCTTGCACGGCGTCTGTAAGGGTTGTTAAAAAAAAAAAAAAGCGTATGTTCTTAAGAAATTGGTTGTATTGTAAGGCACAGATATCGTTTAGAAATTGAAATGAGTTTGCACTCCCTGTGCCCTGCTTTCTAGGCTGACGTAACAGATGCTGCCGTTTGTCATTTGGAGGCAAATGTACATCTTCGGTTTGCAGTTGGTACTTTATCTTTCTGTGTAAGATGGCCTCTGTCTTCCCTGGCTAAAGTTTTTGTGACATAATCACATAGCTCATTTAAAACACTTCAGAAATCTTAAATGTCTAGAGATGATTTTCTGCAGTAATTTCTTTTTAAATTCTTAAACGTGATCACCATTGTGCTTGGTCTGGGTACTTTAGAATGACTCCAGGAGCTGAGCAGATTTTAGAGATAAGGCGGTGGCTAGTGATATGTCGAAGGTTAGAAATGTAAATCCCCAGAGGTCAGGAAATTAGGTTAAAGTGTTTACGTTCCTAGTAAACTTATTCTTGGTTAGTGTGATATTAATCGTGGCAGTGATTCACTGTGTCTCTGAAGTAGACAGTGACTCCCTGAGGTCCAGTCTGGACAAATGTGTGACAGGCAGTTGTCCATGGAATTGTGGAGGGTCATTTTCTACACAGCTGAGTGATCCCTGGCAAATGCCGATTCTGCCGCCTTCTTGCAGGAGGGTCACAGTTTGAAATCGTTTTCCTGTAGGAAAGGGCTCTTTAAGAAGAACTCCATGTTTTAAAAAATTGCAAAAAAAAAAAAAAATCACAGTCAAGATTCAAATAGAGATGCTTTATAGAGCATATAAGTTATTTTTCAGATCTTATGATAGCCATTCAAGAACATATTTGTTTAGGGGTGCCTGGGTGGCTCAGTCAGTTAAGCGTCTGACTTCGGCTCAGGTCACGATCTCACAGTTCGTGGGTTTGAGCCCCGCATTGGGTTCTGTGCTGACAGCTCAGAGCCTGGAGCCTGCTTCTGATTCTGTATCTCCTTCTCTCTCTGACCTTCCCCTGCTCATGCTGTCTCTCTCTTTCTCTCTCAGAAATAAATAAAATATTAAAAAAAATTTAAAAAGAATATATTTGTTTACCGTGTATGACGATTCCTAGTACTAAAATCAAAATAGTTTTTTGAATAAAGTAAGCCTATTAGGTTTGCTATTTAATATCCGTTGTGATAATGGAAGTACATGTTTTCAGGGAATTATTTAGCCTGAATGACTTGAGCTCAATCACAACTGTCAGTCAAATGGCCTTTCAATAAATAGCAGTGATTGCAGTTTTCAGACTTTTCCTAGGCCCTGAAGGCTAAAAATAAGCGGACAATAAATGACGGTAAATGCCCCCCTTTTAAATAATTGCTATTTATTTAGCTGCTGCTAGCTTTCTTCCATATTCCCCACCTCCTGAATCTCCCTTCTCACGCTGCCTGGGATGCCTTTCCACGAAAACGTGGAATGTCTAGAGGTGTGAGGGCTTGTCTGTGTATACAGCGGTTAGCGCCCGGCATGAGAATGGCCCGTGTACTTCATGAATCATCCCACTCTGCTTACTTGTGTGTCTTAAGATTCCCCACCATCACCCAAAGAGGATTCATTTAATTCATTAAGCATTAGAAAATAGTCATCGCCGTTAGTCATTTGGGAAGTGCAGATGAAAATCCCTAAATCTGACACGGCACACCCGTGAGAAGGACTGAAATGGAAAACACCGATGGTGCTGGGGGGCCAGGGACAGGGCGGCTCGGCTGTGCACACGGGTCTGGGAAGAACTCAGAGGGCGCAGCCATGTTGTTTTACATCAGAAACAACCTCCCAGCATCTGTAAAGTTAGAGGAACCCTTGCCCTGCGTGTCTGTGTAGGAGGCATGACAGAGTAGTTCCGATCTTCTGTTTCTACCCAGCAGAAATGGGACATGTGTCCGCACCAAGACTCACACAGATGTTTATAGTAGAATTATTCGTGAGCTCCTAAAACTGGAAACAGCCCAGACGTGTAATAATGGGCGAGCGAGTTGAACCCATCGTGGTATGTTCATACAGTGGAATGCCACTCAGAAACAGGAATTGATAGGTGCAGAAACACTGGATGGATCTCAAAGCCTTTGACTCACTGAATAGACCAGACAGAAAAGACTATAAACTCTGATTCTATTTATATGGCATTCGCAGAAAGGCAAAACTACAATGACAGTGGATTGATGATGGCCAGGGGCTGGGTTGGGGTGTGGATGGGAGNCGCTGCCTGGGATGCCTTTCCACGAAAACGTGGAATGTCTAGAGGTGTGAGGGCTTGTCTGTGTATACAGCGGTTAGCGCCCGGCATGAGAATGGCCCGTGTACTTCATGAATCATCCCACTCTGCTTACTTGTGTGTCTTAAGATTCCCCACCATCACCCAAAGAGGATTCATTTAATTCATTAAGCATTAGAAAATAGTCATCGCCGTTAGTCATTTGGGAAGTGCAGATGAAAATCCCTAAATCTGACACGGCACACCCGTGAGAAGGACTGAAATGGAAAACACCGATGGTGCTGGGGGGCCAGGGACAGGGCGGCTCGGCTGTGCACACGGGTCTGGGAAGAACTCAGAGGGCGCAGCCATGTTGTTTTACATCAGAAACAACCTCCCAGCATCTGTAAAGTTAGAGGAACCCTTGCCCTGCGTGTCTGTGTAGGAGGCATGACAGAGTAGTTCCGATCTTCTGTTTCTACCCAGCAGAAATGGGACATGTGTCCGCACCAAGACTCACACAGATGTTTATAGTAGAATTATTCGTGAGCTCCTAAAACTGGAAACAGCCCAGACGTGTAATAATGGGCGAGCGAGTTGAACCCATCGTGGTATGTTCATACAGTGGAATGCCACTCAGAAACAGGAATTGATAGGTGCAGAAACACTGGATGGATCTCAAAGCCTTTGACTCACTGAATAGACCAGACAGAAAAGACTATAAACTCTGATTCTATTTATATGGCATTCGCAGAAAGGCAAAACTACAATGACAGTGGATTGATGATGGCCAGGGGCTGGGTTGGGGTGGTGGATGGGAGAATGGCAGGAGGGAACGTTTTTGGGGTGACAGAAATGTTCCGTGTCGTGGTTATGGATGAAGTCACATGACTGCACACCTTTGCCAAAACTCATTGAATTGTACACTTAAAATGGCTCAGCTTTGTTAATTATAGCTCCGTGAAGCTGATTAACCAAAACTTCTGTAGAGACTTCTTTGTTACTGGGAATTCAGTAAATTGGTTTCGTTTACTCTGAGAAGATAATTTTTTTAAAAAAACACAGAAATGGAACATTTTGTGGGCCGTGGACATGGCCAGTGTAGAGAAATGCCTGATGGAGGTGACAATAAAAGGTGACCTAAAGGCACCAGACAGGCACCTGGGTACTTGGGGGCAAGAGGCCAAATGATCTCTTGGGAATATTTGCTCAGGGGTGCCTGGGTGGCTCAGTCGGTTAAGCGTCTGACTTTAGCTCAGGTCATGATCTCCCGGTTTGTGGGTTCCAGCCCCACGTCGGGCTCTGTGCCGACAGCTCAGAGCCTGGAGCCTGTCTTCGGATTCTGTATCTCCCTCTCTCTCTCTGACCCTCCTCTGCTCACGCTGTCTCTCTCCCTCTCAAAAATAAACATTAATTAAAAAAAAAAAAGTTTGCTTAGTCTCCGTGAGACAGCATCGTAGCTTCCTTGAAATTATCAGAATTCTAGGAAATCCTTGAAACATTACACAGTTAACAGATTCCTCTTACTTTCTAATGAACCTCAAGTTGAGAGCCCTTCATAGATCAGAATGACGCAACATCCAGAACAAAAAGGTATCAGCCCTCCTGGCACCAACAGCTGCCAGCAGGGGCCATGAGTAACTATCTTGTTTCTAGCCTTGACTTTCTTTCTTTACCTCCCATGGGTTTGCTGGGTTTGTGCTTTGTCTCAAGTTTTAGAAACTTTCACGTCCCTTGGGATTTATAAATGCAAAAGCAGTGCGGGTGCTAATGCTGTCAGGAGACAAGTGTGATAATATTGGAAGTGAAAATGATAATTAAAAAAGAAGTGGCAAGAGTGAGGAGCATGCTGCTGCGGCTGCTCCGAGAGGCTGGACGATGGGAACGGGTGGAAGAATGGTAGGCGAGAGAAGGTGCGCCTGACCGCTGGCAAGGAACAGGGAACATAGATGGCTGGAGTGGAAACACAGCAAAACCCTTTTGAACCCGCGGTCTAGGGGCTGAGCCTTACCGTTAGTTACTCATTAGCCCAAGGTTAATTCGGGAGAAGGGAGTTTGTTCTCGAAGGCATAGTGTGATTTGGCTGGATGGCGGCTCATGAAACTTGAGCCATCCTGGCTTTCAGCATCGTCAGCTCCGAGCCCGCTGGAATTTGCAGAACATCAAAGTGGGGTCTGGGGCAGCTGCCGCCACCTCAGCGATGAAGAAATTCCTCATGACACTTGCCAAGCTCGGGGGGGAGTGGGGGAGAGGGTTACCTGCCTCGACAGATTTCAACGTGGCTGGAACAGTTTCATTTTGAGGAAAGATTTCTGTTATCTGCAGATCGGTAGAAATGCATCCAGGTTCTAGAAATCCTCCTCTTCCCTGGCTTATTAAACCCAGAATGATAAACAGTAGGGCCACCTTTCAGATCCCCATCTGCGCATAAGTTGAGCAGATCGAACTTCAGCTGTACTTCAGATGAACCTCCGATCTGGGAGCAGACAACCATTTCCTGAGATCAAGGGTGGCACTGGCTGTGATGTTGATATAATTTTATTTAAAAAAAAAAAAAAAAAACTGGAAACGGGAAGGCAAGTGCAGAGCTTACTGGTAAGAAATGCGGGGCGCCCAGTACAGTGCAGGCAAGGGAGAGGGCAGCGTTGGGTGTGGCCACCAGAACAGCCTGTAGCTGCACTCGCTCCCTTGGGGCTATAAACCGTGCACGTTTTTAATTATAAGGGAAAATAAAATTGTAGAACATGTACAAAACACTGGAAATAGATTGTTTAATATTCATGCCTAAAAGGCAAATTCTCGTGAAGGGTTTTTGGAATGTTCCGTGTCTTTCTGGGAATGAAACTCCCAGTCCCAACTCCCTGTGCCCCTCATAACAGCTAAGTCCATTGTAACTTGCAGTAATTGGTTTTTTATTAAAATAAGAGACTGCAGTATAAATTTTAGCGACTAGGCTAAATAGGCATTAACAGGCCCTGGGATCCAACCACAATTTGTAACATCGTTCCTTTGGGAAAATAGATTCTAAGTGCCCAATAACTGACTTACAAATAGACTTTTGAATCATAGTCCATTTGAGAATAAGGAACTGTTTGTGATAGTAATACCTTCGATTGGCTTGCTTGAGGACTGCACAGAAGGGACCTATATTCTGCCACACATGTGCAGTCAACCCCACCAGTCTGGGTTTGATCAAAGATTGTTGCTGAGTGGGCATTGGAAGCCAAGGAACTAAAACCAAAGCGGAGGCTGGAGACAGGCCGAGGGTGGAGTTGGGTGGATGGATCTGGAGAGGTTTTCGTGGGAGAGAAGGTTTTTGATCTCAAAGGCAAAGGTGTGATTACGTGCAGATGAAGTGAGACAACAGTACGATTTGGGTAGGAGCAGAGGTCAGGAGCCGAGGACATGGCGGGCAAAAGGAAGAAGAAGGGTCAGGGGCGCCTGGGTGGCGCAGTCGGTTAAGCATCCTACTTCGGCTCAGGTCATGATCTCATGGTTTGTGGGTTCGAGCCCCATGTCGGGCTCTGTGCTGACAGCTCAGAGCCTGGAACCTGTTTCAGAGTGTGTGTCTGTCTCTCTGCCCCTCCCCCACTCATCCTCTGTCTCTGCCTCAAAAATAGATCAACTATAAAAAAAATTTAAAGGGATAAGAAGGATCAACCAGAAAACAGGCTCTTAATCAGAGAGAACAAACTGGGGGTTACTGGAGCGGAGGGGGCCAGGGGGCCGGGTTAAATCAGTGATGGGTATTAAGGAGGGCACTTGTTCTGAAGTCTAAGATCAAGGTGTCGGCAGATCCATTGTCTGACAAGGGCTCTCCTCCTGGTTGGTGGACTGGCTGCCTTCAAGCTGTGTCTTCCCGAGGCTGGAGCGTGGAGAGCGGGGTGGGGCAGGGAGAGAGAAAAGGAGAGAAGGAAAGCTCTCTAGCCCCTTCGAGGAGGAGGGGCGCCGACCTCATTGTGAGTGCTTCCCCCTCAGGACCTAATTACCTCCCTAAGGCCCCACCTCCAAGTACAACATATGCATGTGGGGAGTACAAACATTCAGGCCATGGCAGTCTTTGTGGTTCAACTTGAGAACCCCTTTGGGTCCTTCCCTAGAACTCCGTCATTTGCCGTGGGGGCGAGGGGAAGACTGCGTGTCAGGGGCATGTTTCCTCGTTACCCATAGCTCTGCCATTCACACTCCCAGCGCGCACGCCCCGGAGCCTCCCACGCCCGCAGGCGGTCAGCTGCCAACCCTCAGGCCGAGGAAGGAGAGTCCAGTCTGTCTTCCTGAGCAGGACGGAAATAACCCCACGTGGAGGAAGTGCCCTCCATCGTCTAACTACGGCTGCGTATCTTGATCCGTACTGTGCCCCCTTCAAAACAAAGCCACAGGCAGGGGTCTCCTCATCTCAGGGATTTGTACTCTCCAGCCTTTTCCTCAGTAAGTCCGTGGGGCTGGCGTGGCAGCGAGGGTCAGGTACGCTGGGCTAGCCTGCACCTCCATGACAGTATTGGCACGTTGTCCGCCGACCAGTTCTGCATGTCTTGCCTCATCCCTCTTAGGAAGATAGTTCCCGGGGGTGGGGGGGGGATTCTGCCCCCCACGCATTGACCCCCCTGGCCAGCACCCTCTCCAGGATTGCCCAGACTTGTCTGAGTTTCCCGTGAGCACCTCAGGCTGCCACACTGGGGTTTCCCTGAGTGGGTGGGATTTTCTTCTTTCCACCAGATTCTCAAGGGCAGGCTGTTTGCACAGATCAGGTAAAGGTAGAGGTCGCATTGGAGATGCAGACTTATGCAACTAATTAAGAGTTTAAAAAAATACAGAGTTTCCTTTATTTTTACAAAAAGTCAACTTGGCTTCTTAGGACGCTGTTCCATCAATTATGCTTATGTTAGTTACTACACTGACCAGGAAGGCGTCGTCGGTGATGGTGCTTACTCACTGCCCGAAGTGGCACAACTGTGTATTTCCCTAGATGTAGAGTAGTAACCAGAGGAAGAATGGGCCTCAGTGAGTGCTTCCTGTCTGCCAAGCCCATTAGGCAGGTTGCACAGATTAGCTCATTTGTTTATAACAAAAGGGCAGTGAGGTAAGTATTCTTAGCTCTATTTTACACCAGAGAATTGTTGTTTAAAGAGGATAAGTAACCTGCCCAATGTCACAGAGGTAGTATGTGGAGGGCTGGAACAAGCCCCCGGGCCATCTGACCCCAGAACGGGGCTCTAAGGCCATAGTTGTACCTCAAATACATCTTTCTGGTAAGTGTTGTCTAAGTCTCTTGTCGAGAATGGAAACTGAGCAGTAAGACAATAGAATCTGTTTTTCACTTTGTGATGGTAGCGGATCCTTAGTTTAACTAGTGGTAGAAAGATTCCTGTCCATTTGACGTATTTCTTTTAGACGGTAATTTATGTTATGTGGATAAATTATATGTAAATGTAGCTTAATAGCCAAAGGAGAGGCATCCAGAGAATAATTTCAGCAGAATTTTGTGTTTTCCTGGTTAATTTAAATTGTATTTTTTATGAGCCAGAAATTTTATTCTTCTATTTGAACCAGATACCCTATTTGTAGTTATAAATTAACTGGGAAGTAAGACATACTTTTTTTTTTTTTAATCCAAAGAATGATTCTGTGCTTTAATTCCGTCTGAGAAGAGACACCACAGCAAGACACTTATTTAGACCAGTACTAGTGTCTTAAAACAGGCTATTTTAAAATGTCTAATTTGACTAGATATTTTCTGGAACAGGAAAAAATGATCTGTTTTCTTTTTCTTCCGATGACCCGTGGGGAGAAATGGTTTAATCTGAAGATCTCAGCAGAGCATAGAAATTAGTCTTTTGTGTTGATTTTATATCTCCTAATACCTTTTGGAGGCTTTAAAGATTATCTTGTGCAGACTGAAAAATGGTTGGCATTTAAGTTTTAGCACCTTTATCTTTTGGGGGAAAAAACACCACGCATTTGTTTATATGGAGTTTCCTGTTCTAGAGGCACCAAGAAAAATACATATGTAGTATAAAGGAGTGGGGCGAAAAACAGTCCTCAGAGCCTTAGGAATTCCAATTCCGATGGAGAAGAATTTGGATGCTCTGGGTCATCTAGTTCTAGACTATCACTAAGGCAGGTTATTGTAAATATCAAATGTAATATCGTTAAAGGGGATATGCCCATCCATAAAACAGACCTAGCAGGCAGTTGAGTGAATTGTGTGTGCACACGCACACAATACACACACACACACCAAATCAAACTCTATATGTATTACATTAGAATGGGTATGTTTCCACTTTAAGTAACTTTTGATATTTTTCGTAAGCTCTGTTTTTGATAAACTAAACACCTACAATTTGAAGTATGAAGCACATAACCCCCCTCCCACTCTCGTTCCAGGCAACACGGGCTGCCATCACGCAGCACTGCACTGACCTCGGGAATCTGTTGGGCAAGGAGAACGATGTGGCCCTCATCATCGATGGCCACACCCTGAAGTACGCGCTCTCCTTTGAAGTCAGGAGAAGCTTCCTGGATTTGGCGCTTTCGTGTAAGGCGGTCATATGCTGCAGGTAGGCAGACGCAGGCTGTGCCTGGTTCACATTCCAGTGTGACTGTAACCCGTGCTTTTATTAAAAAAACAAAACCAAGGCGTGGAAATTCTGGGGGTAAGGTTTCATTTTAAAAAACAAGCAACATAGAGGTACCTGGATGGCTCAGGCAGTTAAGCATCCAACTCTTGATTTCCACTCAGGTCATGACCTCGTAGTTGGTGGGTTTGAGCCTGAGTTGGGCTCTGTGTTGATGGTGTGGAGTCTGCTTGAGATTCTCTCTCTCTCTCTCTCTCTCTCTCTCAATAAATAAAAACTTGATTTAAAAAAGCAAAAGAAAAATACTAATTTAAATGACTATTTGCAGATTTCAGGGAAGGTAATTAGTGGTTTTTACAGTTTTGTTTATTGTCTTCCGAGAAGATGAAAGAAGGACCAGGGCCTGCGGTCTTATTTGCCCTGGGAGAGTCACTGGAATGAGTCTGCCACGAGCAGGTGTGGGGGGTGAGAAGGGCCCTGGGTACTTGGTTCCTGGGTTCTGGATGTCTGAGCTCAATTTCCAAGACTTGAGGGATTTTGATGCCTCTTTTCTGATACACAGTAGTATTTCTTTTCAGTCAGTAAGGAGCTTCAGTCGGGTCCACGCTGTACCAACTTTTGTGTTAGTATCTAACCAGATGACTTTATTGTTGTTATTGTTGCCTTAAGTTTTCATTTTCATTCCAGTTAGTTAATATACAGTGCTGTATTAGTATTCAGGTGAAGGACATTGTTGTTGCTGTTTTTAATGAAATCTGGGAAGGTTTTTGAGGGTGGGCATTGCTACATTCGGTTGGCTACTGGCTGTGAGAGGTTCAATTCTGATAGAGATTGGAGGGTCGGGATTATAAAGAAAATACTGGAAAGATGAGCAGCACCACCTTGATTGTGCAGCACACAACTTGAGGGCTGCAAGGAGAGCTTTCCATCTTTGAAAATACCGTACTTGGGCAGTACCTGGTACATGGTTCAGTGCACCATCCATATCATTGGATTAATAATCTCATTTGTGCTTGCTCTTATATTTTTTGGTTACACATTTTTTATACATTGTTTCCTTGGGTATTTTCTCAGAAATCAATGATCAGGATGCTTTTAAATTCCTCAGTGTGTTGATCCTTCAAGAACGCCTCTTATGGGTTCGAGCATCATCCGTTTAGAATGATGGCTGTCCCAGTGACAAGATGCTCTTGCTGTGCCCACCTTACCAGAAGGCCCTAGTGCGTCCTCCACCACACCTCTCATAACACTGCCTGTTTGGGACGGCCAGCAACTCTGGGGGAAAGCTACAGGAAAGTCTCTCCCTTGTCTCTCAACCTTGTTCCTCTCTCCTGGTGATTCTTACATGAGACAAAAAAATTGGTTGCCATTTTCCCATGAATATACATACTCAGAACCCTGGACTGTCTTCAGATGATGATAGTTCTCTATCATTTTATCCTTCTCTCTTCAACCCTTTTCGTAATTTGGAAAATGCCATCAAAGGCCAAGGAGAGCTGGGTGGAGGCCGGTGGACCCTTGGTGGAGGAAAAGAATGTAGCTGTTGTGCTGTGGCTGTAGGATGTTCAAGGACCCCAGGGTGAGGAACAAATTCAGCTGTGTTTACAACAATGAATAAGAACTCCGTGTTCCCTGTAAGCGTCCAGACTTAACCTGGCGCAGGAAGAGGGACCCAGAATAGTGAGGAATGACTAGAGCATCTGGACGTGAATGGCCAGGCTTCCTAGTTTTATGATGGTCTCCCTTTCTCTCTCTCTCTTTTTAAACAATTTTATTGAGATACAGTTTACATCTTATACAATTCACCTTTAAAGTATATAGTTCAGTGTCTTTTGGTATACTCATGTTTTGTAACCGTCCCCACAACCAATGTCAGACTGTTTTTAATCACCCCCAGAGGAAACCCTTTTTTCTCTTATTAGTCAGTCCCCATCCTCTTCACCTGCCCCCAACCTCCCTCAGTACTAAACAACCACGAATCTGCTTTCTCATCTATACAGATTTGCCTGTTTGGGACATTTCGTATGAATATGATTACGTGAGATGTGGTCTTTTTCTGATTTCTTGCACTTAACCTAACATTTTCAAGGTTCGGCCACGTTGTAGAATATATCAGTGCATCATCCCTTTTCATAGCTGAATAATATTCCATTGCATGAATATACCACTGTTAGTCATCCATGTTGATTAGCATTTGGATTGTTTGTACTTTTCAATCATTATGAGTAGTGTTGCTGTGCAGATTCATGTATAACTTTTGTATGGACATCTGTTGTCACTTGCCCTGAGCACATACCACAGAGCAGAAATGCTGGGTCAGCTGGTACGTCTGTGTTGAATCTCTCGACGAGCCATCAGGCTCGTTTCCAAAGTGGCTACACACTTTTATATTCTTACCAGCAGTTTGTGAATGTGCCAGATTGCCCACATCCATCCACTTGTTAATATGTGTCTTTTGCGTTGTTTAGCCTAGAGAGTGTAAAGTGGTCTCTCATAGTTTCACTTTGCATTTCCCTGACGGTTAATAATGCTGGGCAACCTTGTGTGTGCGTGTTGGCCGTTGGTATACATTCTTTGGAGAAGTGTCTGTTCAAGTCCATTTTTAAATTGGATTGTCTTTTTATTAATGAATTGTAAGGGTGCTTTATGTACACCGTATACAACTATCTTATCAGAAATTGGAATTACAGGTATTTTCTCCTGTTGGTTGTGTTTTCATTTTCTGGAAGGTATTGTTGGCAGCACAAAAGATTTCATTTTTTTTTTAATTTAAAAAAATGTTTTAATGTTTTCATTTATTTCTGAGAGAGAGACAGCATGGAGCAGGGGAGGGTCAGAGATAGAGGGAGACATAGAATCTGAAGCAGGCTCCAGGCTCTGAGCTGGTAGCACAGAGCCCGACATGGGGCTCGAACCCACAAACCATGAGATCATGACCTGACCCAAAGTTGGACGCTTAATCGAATGAGCCACCCAGGCGCCCCAAAAGATTTCAGTTTTGATGAAGTCCAGTTTATCTGTTTATTTTTTCACCCTGTGTTTTGGTGTCCTGCTTTATTTATTTGTTTGTTTATGAGAGAACACGTGTAGGTTTGTGGGCGTGAGCAGGCAGGGGAGGGGCAGAGGATGAGGGAAAGAGAATCCAGCGGGCTACGTACCCAGGGGGCGCCCGATGCAGGCTTGACCTTATGACTGTGAGATCATGACCTGAGCCTGAAATCAAGAGTTAGAGGCTTAACTCATTGAGCCACTCAGGTGCCTCTATCCTGTCTTTTTTTTTTTTTAATGTTTTATTCGTTTTTGAGAAAGCACAGGCAGGAGAGGGGTATAGCAAGGGGAACAGAGGATCTGTCGGCTTTGTGCCGACAGCAGCAAACCCAATGTGGGGCTTGAACTCAGGAACCGTGAAATCATGACCTAAGCCGGAATCTGACGCCCAACCAACTGAGCCACCTGGGCGCCCCCTCTATCCTGTCTTTTTTAAGCAGCTGATACCATGTTTTCTTCCTGGGTTCCATTTGGGCAGTGTCGCTCAGGGACGTGCAAATAGCAAGAAGCGGAGAAGGAGTGGTGGTGAAATGTTCTTTTCTCGTAATTTCCTCTTGGCGTCTGTGTTGCCAAGCTGCTGAGCGAGGTACCTGATTTCTGTGAGGTCCTCAGCACTAGAGGTTGTTCCCATCCCACCCGGAGCCTCAAGTCACGGTGATGAAGTCCCCTCTCCCTTGCCAACTGCGAGTGGGTCATGGGGCCGTCACCCCGACTTGCTGTTGAACAGAAACAAGCAACAAGAAACAACATGGAGCAGTCTGGTAAACCAAATCAAAGCAAACATGCTCTGGCTTCATGGCTTTTCAAAGGGAAGTCAAAACGAGTCCGTTTGGATTCTCAGGGGAGAGCAGGAATGCCTTCCAGGCTCTATAGGAACACGCTCTCTGCTTGCCAGGTGCTTGATACTAAAGAAAAACATCTTTCCCCCTTCTCTCTCTGGCTGCTTTCAGAGGGCTCACAGAAAGCTGTACACTCAGAGACTCCACAGGAAGGAGTTCAAACTGGTGTGGGCACAGAAAGAGGAAATTTCAAATTAAATACTGTTACTGTCCACAGAATAGAAGCACTAGTTGAAAAAAAGGAATCTAGGGTAGTGTACTACTCTGCCGCTCTGGGAGACATTTCTTGGCCGGTTTCACACTCAAGATTAAAAAAAAATCAACACATACTTAAAAAAAAAAAAGGCACCCGTGTACTTCAGATGTTGCTTACTATTCACAGAGAAGTTAAAGCTAAATTAAATCTAATGTGACTTCAAACGTAAGGTTGACCTTAATTCTCACTTTTCATCTTTAAAATGCAATCGTTGTCAAAGTTACCCTTTTCTCCAATAATAGAAATAATTTCTTTTGGAAAATAACCTCTGTGAAATCGTGAAGCCCCATGTCCTGTCAGCATCAAGTCCGAGACTGGTGAATGTTTTCTAGAAACTGATAATACCTTTAAGCTAAAACAATATTTGAGGCAGAAAATAGAGGAAATAATGTAAGAATTTGTTAGCTATTTTGCTGACATTAGACTCACACAATTTCGCCAATTATACCTTATTATACCCAAATATTTTCCACATAGTTAAAATCCTCAAAAGGTCGTAAGATGGTCAGCAAACCAGGTACAGGTCAGAAATCCACTGAGGTTTACTGTTGTATCTGCCAGGGACACTGCCACGTTGTTTGTCGAGGTAAAAACGGGTTGGTCTAAAACGTTTTTTGTTGAAGCCTTGATATCTGCGTTGTATGTTGTGGAGAATAATGGCAGGAGGCCATGGTCTTTGCCTGTTAAGAGCAAATAGTGACTAAGACTGCCCACCAGTACTCCCCTCTCTTCTCCTCTACGTTGTATGTAGCCCTCAACTCCTTGCAAGTGAATCCCCAACTCCAGTGACCTGTCTCTTGCCGTACACAATGACTCTCAGGTTCTTTCCTGAGCCCTCCTCAAGCAGCTGATGCCACTGGCTCGCCCAGCCGGAGTCTCCTCTGTTTCTCTGACTCCTCTTTTCCCTCCCACCTGTATGTCTTCCTTATGGGGTCTCTTCAGCCGCCTTTGAAGTGTTCTGTTCCCAAGGTTTTGCCTTGGCCTCTCCAGAGTCCCCTCCCCATCCTCTCCCGGGTGCGTTCCATTTACTTTCAGGGCTCCGTTCACCCTCTACAATCGTGATTTCCAACGCCAAGTTTACCCCAAATCATCTAGAACTTACACAGTTTTTTGTCTTCAAAAATTTAAATACAGGATTATCCCCTCACCCAGCAATTCCACTGCTTTGTATGTAACCCCAAGAATTAAAAATAGGTAATCAGATACGTGTAGGCTTATGTTCACAGCAGCGCTATTTGCAGTAGCTGAAAGGTAGAAACAAGCCAGATGTCCGCCGATGGGTGAATGGGTACACAAACGGTAGTGTATCCATACAGGGGAGGATTATTTGCACATATAAAGGGGAGAAAGCACTAGATACACATGCTGCAATATGGATGCACCTCAAACGCATACCTAGTGAAGGAAGCTGTGTCTCCCTCTCTCTCTGCCCCTCCCCTGCCTGTGTTCTCGCACTCTCTCTCTCAAAAATAAGTAAAACGTTAAAAAAAAATAACCCCAAATGAATAAAAGAATTCATCCATTTAGAAATGTTTGCTGAATGAAGAAAAGTTTGAATGAAAGTGCCCTTCATTTGAATGAAATCTTTGGGGAAAGAAAAAAAAAAAAAGACTTCCCAGGCCCTACCCAGAACAGTTACATCAGAGCTCTAGGGATCCTATGAGCCACCCCCTCCCCCACATTGATTCTAGTGAGTGTCTGGGGTTGGGAGTGGGTGACTTCCCCCATCTGTCAGCATGTCCGGCATGACCCCAGTTTTGAGCCAGGACCTGTAGCCCCACCCACATCTGAGACCCCTTCACACTGACGTTCTTCATATATACCTGAAATTCAAAGTGTGCAGGCTGAATTCATCACGATCCCCTGGTCTGTGCGTCTTCTCACTTCTGGGCTCCTCCACTGGCTTTCCGAGCTTACTGTCTCAGGTGAGGGTACCACGCACCTCACAGCTGCCAGAGCCTTTGGGTAACAGAACAGGCACTATCCTGTGTTTAAGGGACCTGTAAGAAACCACACCACATCGGGGCACCTGGGGAGGGCACAGTCAGTTGAGCGTCCCGACTCCTGATTTCGGCTCAGGTCATGGTCTCACAGTTAGTGAGTTTGCACCCCACATCAGGCTCTGTGCTAACAGCATGGAGCCTACTTAGGATTCCCCCCTCCCCGCTGCCCCCACCTCTCTCTCTGAGAAAAAAAAAGACCCTGAACCATGTAAGTAAACTATTATATGGAATCAAAAATTGCACTCTCTTAATTTGTTGAACCTTGGTAAGTATCGTCTTTGTTTTTATAAAAAGGAAATTAAAGCCTCAGAAGAATTTCATGGTCTCACCCATGACTTCACCTAGTAGTAATGGAGGCATCATCGACTTATCCTAGATACAAACAGTACCAGGGCTTCTGCTCTTCAATCACGTAGTCGGCTGTGGCAGCTAATTTATAGTCCTGTGTTTCTTACTGTCAGTACTCGAGTTTTATATGAAGTTTTCACCTTTAACATGTTTTCCTAACTGAAGAATTTATATAAACCTATTTAGCATAAAGTCTGGTAGGGTTTGGCTTTCTCCAAGAAGTGACGCAGGAAATGTGTGAGCCATTTTTTATATGTTCAAGAAGGAGTTCTCCGTTCTTCTTCCCTGTGTCCTTGGAGCCACCATTTTTCATGTTTTCTCATTTTTCCTTTTTTTTTTTTTTTTTTTTTTTTTTTTTTGGGACATTCTTTTGCTTTGTCAAAATGGAGATCAATTTTGTAGGCATGGACTTGGGATGGAGCGGGTCTTTGGCCCCTTGAGAACATTCAGAAATGTAAAATGTTAACATGTATCCCCAGGAAAAGAGTCATGAAAGAATCATCAGGCTTCCCCTTGTGAGGAAGCTGGTGGTGGACCTGCCACAGTCCCCTGCAAACACAGGTGATGCTCATTGTCCCCAGTGCCGCCATATTAGCAGACGTGATTTATGGCTCTATGTCTCTGGACAGGAGATGGAGGGGGAGCAAGACCCCACAGCAGGGCGGGTGTGCATATGAAGGGTTTCAGAAGACATCATTTATTTCCTACTTCTGTCTTTCAGGATAGATTCAAAGATAAACATGTGTGAACCTACCACGATGCCATAGGAATACAGCAAAGAGAACAAAGCAGACCGGGCACAACAAATGTTTCTAAAAATCTTTTTGGGTTTATTTTTCCAACTTTAAGAGTGATTTAGGTTTCTCATAGTAAAAAAAAAAAAATAGAAATTTCAGATAAGCAAGAAGAAAGAGATCAGAATTCACAATCCCACCAACCAGAGTTCATCACTGTTAGCAATTGGTATTTAAACCTAGATGTCTGTCAGTTAAAATACTTTTTATTGGAAGTGGGTTAGATTATTCACCGTATGTGAAGTTAAAATGGTTATACAAGTTTAGTTTCTATGTCAAATTGTAACATAAAATGTTTTTAAAAGCTTGCTGGTATTCTGTTCTATGAAAACACAATGATTAATCTGTTCCTATTGTTGGGTGTTTGGGTTATAGGTTATTTTTTTACTATTAGAGATACCACTATAATAAGATTTTTATAGCTAAATCTTTGCAAAGACACTTGAAGATTTCCATAAAATGATAACGGATTCAAGAGTGAGCCAAAGCGGCAGAAGTGTTTGTACCCTTCACCTAAGAAAGCGAAGTTATTTGATTTGCAGTGAGAGAGAGACTTGGTCAATAGCTCACTCCCTGCTGGGACAAATCTGTTCCCCTCGTTCAGTCAGCTTGGTCTCGGCTTTATTTTCCCCACCAAGAACGGGGAGCAGTTGAGAGAGTACTTTGTGGCGGGATGCGTATGGAGTTGAAAAAGAAATCACAGCATTTTTATTCACGGACCACTTATCATTTCCACAACTGGCTCAATCTTATACTTGTTTTCTGGATTCTCTTGAGCCTGTGACTCACTTAGCCTGCATCCCAAAACCTGTGTGCTGGTCCTGCCTTCAGACTACTTAGGGTAGAGAAGAGCTGGCTCTTCCCATCTGGGTCTCCACTCCAGCTTAGCTTTTACATTAATGAGGCATGATGGATCATAAGAAATCTTAGAACATTATGCATTTTGCATGTGGTATCTTTCAGCCTGTGAACCACACACAAGAATTCTATCCAAACAGAATTCAGACACGCTAATTAGAATTGTATCACCAATTGTGTTTTGGTTGGCCTCCACGTTGGTAGGGGGCCAATCATACACTTGCAAAAATAAAACTTTTCTTTAGTTCCTTTCACGATACAATTTCTCAAGCATCATACGTGTTTAGTTATAAGTGAGCTTCCTCCTTTGACATTCATTCCAGAGAACGTTATTAACTTGGCGAGGGTGTAAGCCTATCCTTGGGTTGTTTGTATTACCGCTTAGCATGTTTGCCCATTTGTTGATTAAATGCAATTAAGGTAGAATTCATTCTTAAACAGGGTTTTGTTTTGTTTGGGTTTTTTTTTTTTCATTGAGCTCTAAAAGGAATGCTATTATTTGAGTGATTGCGGCAATTTTATTTGGTCCTAACTGGCCTTACTGTTGCTCTGCTAAAGGTCAGTGTGCCCAGATGTCATGGTTCCTCAGCAGCATGTTGAGTAAAGACAACATCTAAAAAGCCCACAGTTTAAAAACTGTTTTCCATCCTCAGGTTTTGCCATTATTTACTCAGAATGAACGTTAGATTGATGTAGATTCGATACTGTAGAGAAATAGCTTATTTAATCATTGTGTAGACTGGCCTACGTGGGAACTTGGCAATGTTAATAGAACAAGGGATCCCTTTCTAAGTAATTCAAGCTTAGAAAAGAAAAAACATTTTATTAACCTTTCTGGAATCAAAGCCAATTTTGATGATGACATGTTTAGAAACAGAGGACTGTTTTCGTCTTAAATAACTATTGCAGGAAATAATTTATACCAGTCACTCTATAGGATCAACTCTTGACTGTGAAGGATGTTTGATTTTTTTTTTTCCAGCTTAAAGTGACATATTATCACTGTCTATGGCTCCTATAGGTGAAAAATAGAAAAATGAACCATCGGCTTTGTTACTTGTGTCCTGAACTAGCAAACTACTTTGACGGGGAGACATAGTACATGTGACGAAATACAAGCAAATATTTTGTAGAAGATTGAAAATACAGTAAGTTCCTCCTTAGGAAAATCTCTCAAATAATCCAAACTAAAAGCTAGCCCCTGTGACATGTTAACATGACAGGCATCTCTACCGGGGGCATTTTGTCATATGGGTTTGATCTATAAAAGTGTGCTGTATTAATTAATTGCGAGCACATCTCTTAGGAAATGTTGTTTGGTTTTTGTTTGGTTTGGTTATAATATTGGTGTTACCATGTCACTTCTATCGTAGAGCTACCCTTCTGTATGGTTCTGAGACATGGTTTATGTGGTAGACATTCCTCTTGGTTGACGATCTTTACGCTAGTGTGTCATCGATCCACAAGCCCAGATACAAAATGGACAGGGCATGTAACGAGGCCCTTCCTTCTCGTAAGGCATTAGTCTAAGAATTATGGTAATCGGGTCTCTGGGATCTCCCATCTCTCCGCTCTGCTGCTTTCAACACGTTGGGACCCAGATGAGGTGCCAGGAGAGCTTATAGACACATCACTTTTCAAGTTTTTTCCTGTGTTTCTTCCTCTTCCTCTTTTCATGAATGATTAATTCATCAGCACGTGTCATTTTTGACAATAGTGCTTGCCAAATGAAACAAGGTGATGTTAGGTCAAACTGTGGTCCAAAATTCTCCAGTAGAAGCTCATAATATTTGGCATCTTTCCTACTAGAAAAATAAACCAGGGGGAAAAAAAAGTCAAGAATAAGAGCCTAACTAAACATGTGGAATATGTCATGAATATTTATATCCCCAAGTCTTGCCTTGTGATATTATTTGTATTTAAGGTGGGTTTTTTTTCCCTTTTTCCTGTGAAGTATTTCGGAATGTGTTTCATTAATACCAGTGTCATGTTAACTTTCATTAGGAAAAAAAATCCACTTCTTCTGACAACATGGACACCTTTCTGATTGGGCATATGCAAAGTAGCTCTTACGTTAATTGGTCCCAAAGAAAATTATGTTTTCCAGTTTCCTGCCTGTACATCTGACACTTTCCCTCATTTAGTACCCGTTGAATTATCGATGCTTTCCCTTTCCTGATTTTGACAGCCAGTATTCCTCTCCTGACTTTGAAAACCATAAGGAATACCCCACCTTAGAAGCTTTATTGGCTTCCAGGTGGAACAGGAAGTACCAGGATTACAGTTAGCAACTACTCACAGACCACGGCCTTCTCTGATTTGTTTGTTTTTCCAGCTTTATTGAGGTCTGGTTGGTATAGAAGAAACTGCATATAATTAACATGTATAATTTGAGTTTGAACCTATATATACGCTCTTGTTACTGTCACCACAGGCCAGGTAGTAGACATATCCATCCCCTCCAAAAGTTCCCTTGTGACCCTTTGGTTTTAGGTAGAGCCTTTGTGTTTTTGTTTCTTTGGATTTATTTTATTCTGTTGTTTCTGGGTGCAGGAAGAACACTCAACAGGAGCTCTACCCTCTTAACTTATTAAATGCACCGCCCCTTAGTGTCAACTGTAGGCACTGTGTGGTAGAGCAGGTCTCTGGAACTTGCCCTTGAGTAACTGTGCCTTCCTACCCATGGACCAACAGCTCCCACGTCCCCTCCCCCACCCCCTGGTGACCACCATTCGTGGACTTCTATACCTTTGACTGTTTTACATGCCTCATATAAATGGAACTGTGCAGTACTTGTCCTTGCGTGACTGACTTCTTTCACTTAGCATAATGTCCCCCAGGTCCATCCGTGTTGTCACCATGGCAGGAAGACTTCTCTGCTTGAAGTGACTCTGATTCAGCTTCTTACTTGTTTAACTTTAGAGAGGAAATAAATGGATGGCAAGAAAGGATTCTTTCTGTCTTTTGTGTCTCAGAATTCTCAATATTCAATTTAGCCCTGTTTAAGGGCTACAGGTAAACTGGCCACAGCAGATATTTCGGATCCATGGAGCTAACTTAAGTTGCCTGATTTTGGAAGCCAGGCTTGGCCCAAATATTATGGTTGGCAATTTGTGAGCTTTATGACCTTTGCCATCTGCACAGCCTTGCTGCATCAGCGGAGACTGAGAGCTTCTGCTGAAAGATTTGGTTCCTCTTGTTTCCTGTTCATCAGCTAACTGAGCTCTGTTGGAGTTTCCGGGGCTGAGCGGTCCTCAGTGGCTTAGTCCCTGAAAGCCCAGCAACTGGGAGAAACACAGGCAGACGGATGGACAGACGGACAGCCACTCTCTCTCCTGCTACTCCATCAAAATCTTGACACCTGGGTCATCCGAGAAAAACGGAGTGCGCATTTTTCTCCCACTAAGCGAGTATTCAGAGCAGTGCCCTTTCACCACTGGGACATACCAGTCATTAAAGACCAGAGTAAATACACCAGCTTGAAGATAATCCTTTCTCAAATATACAAGTGCCAAGCTGAGACCATCTGTCAATCGTTTGTGCATTTTTTTCCTTACTTTTATTTGTTTTAGTGGATAGGTGTTGTTTGAAAATATTGGAGCTTGAGAAATTAGCAGTCCTCTTTTATCACGGTATTTTGCCAGTTCACAGATAACTAAACCTTAAGTTCAGGTTTTCTCTTTGTAAAGTCAGGAGAAATATATATTGTTGTTTTTTTTTTCTGAAATAGAAAATAATGACAGGGATTGGTGGTTATTTGTAGACCATTGAATACACGAGTATAGAGATACATTCAGTGTTCTTTTCAAGCCCTGTGCCTCACATCAAAATATGAATTTTGAATGATCAAATGTGGGAACAAATATAAGATTAACATAGAAGGTAGGGAAGCCTTTTTGAAAAATCGAGGAAAAAATAAGTGCTGAGCGATGTTCATTTACTTGAACAACACTTGGGATTTGAGTTTATATTGCTGTGTGGCCCTAATTGTAAATTAACACATGTACGTATAAACATAGCTACTTAAAGAATAACAAATGATGAATGCTTTAATACCAACACCTCATGAAGTTTAAAAATATTTGTCACGATAGAAGTTAAAGAACTAAGGTAGGAGTGTGCTGCGGTTTTGTGCTGCCTTTGTTTGAAAACAGCTGCCAAGAGCCTTTGGTGGGATTCCATTGCTGGGTGTCTTGCATTTTTACATTAGACCTAAGACTGTCTCAAGTCAAGGATTCCTTTAGATGAAGTGTTGTGTGTGCTTAGGTAAATGGTGGACAGAAAGAGGACCTTTCCCACACTTTCTAGACTGATTTTAAGGTCACTTTGATGTATTTTATCTGGTTACTGTTTTGGAACGAGCTGTTTCTGCGAGACGGACCAGGTAACTGCATCGCCCCCGGCCACTTCGCTGGCCTGCCCGGGCTCCGCACGGCGGCCCGGCTGGTAATGAAGGTGGGTGAGGAAACACAAATGGCACAGCCTCTGCCTGCTAAGAGGACTGTGGCGGGAGGGCCAGCCCATAAAGGACAGGTGAGAGCACAGATGACAGCGCGAGGTGCTGTAAGCATCAAATCTGGGAAGTGAGGGGGCATCGTTAGCTCCAGCAGTGTGCGTCTGCTGGGAATTACTGATGGTTTGGACGGTGACACACACGTTGTCACTGGGTCCAGACTGTCTGTGAGCACTTAACATCTCTTCCCTCGGAGAATCCTTCCGGCAGTCCCGCAGAGAGGAATCTTATGATCCTTACTTTAGAGTTTGGAGAGCAGAGGCGCGCAGGGCTGAGGACGTTACCCTGACTCCCGTAGCTATAACGGGTAGATCTGAGGTTTGAAGTCCAGCAGCCCAACTCCAGAGCTGATGCTGGAAGACTGCTCTAAAGATAATGGTGAGGTGGGGCGCCTGGGTGGCTCAGTCATTTGAGGGTCTGACTTTGGCTCAGGTCATGATCTCACAGTTTGTGGGCTCGAGCCCCATGTCGGCTCCGTGCTGACAGCTCAGGGCCTGGACCCCGCTTCAGATTCTGGGTCTCCCTCTCTCTCGGCCCCTCCCCTCCTCTCAAAATTAAACAAATAAAAAAGAATTTTTTAGANCCTGGACCCCGCTTCAGATTCTGGGTCTCCCTCTCTCTCGGCCCCTCCCGTCCTCTCAAAATTAAACAAATAAAAAAGAATATTTTAGGAGATAATGGTGAGGAGCTGAAGTGTTCAGAGCATTTGAGCAGAGCTTGCATGTGTTTGGGGAAGACGACAATATGAAGGTCAAAAATAGAGTGTATATATGAGGTAGGAGGCTCCTTCAATTCTTCAGCTTTGTGACAGTGGGGACCCCAAGTAGGGTGGTGGTAGCCTGAGTCTGACACACAGTAGGTAGGACTGAATTTCTAGACTTCCTGGAATGGGTTACAATCCAAATACACAGTCATTCAGGAGTTAGAATCCCTAAATTTCAGTGAGTGAGTGAATGTAGGAAGATTGGTAGGATGGGGGAGACGTTAAGACCCACTGTAAGCCAGGCCGTGTCGGGGGGACTGGTGAAGGAGTTAATCTCCTGCGTTTTTAGGAGCTGCATAATGTCCACTGGCTGCCGAGTTTCAGGTCTGGTGCAGGTGGGGGACTGCCGAGTCCTGATTCCCTCGGTGACGGTGTGTTGATCTGTCTGAAGCCACAGACGAAGCCCTCTTGGCTATTTGCTTTCCAGCTAGCCTCTATGCAGTGCCCAGCTTGGGTCAGTCATTCTAGTCTGTGCTGCTGTGGGAGGGAAATGAGTAAGAGTCAGAGATCCTTCGCTTACATTCTCCCTTTGCCTAGGTTTCTTGTGGAAGAAAAGTACTATGACCAAACGTAGTATGACCTTAGAAAACCCATAAAACCACACTGCAGGAGGCAAGAACTGATTGAACATTAAGCCGCATAAAGCTGGAAGTTCCAGTATTTATTACTGGCATTTGTCTAATCAGGGCAAGTTCTCTAATGAAGGTGATCTCCCTTTGCATATTGCAGATAGCGATGGAAGTTTTCAAACGTGGGGAGGAGACAAACATTTGCCTTCTTGGTGAACCAGGCTGGCTTTGAGAAGGGCGGGACTTCAGAAGGGATATCAATATCCCGATTGGAGAAAAAAAAAAAAAACTTTTTTTTTTTTTTTTTTTTTACTGCAGAAGGAAATGTGGATGTTTCGTAGTTGATTTTGAGGAGGCACTTCCTTTTCCATGTTAATTTTCTTGATATCTAAAGTAGTACCTATAAACAGCCACTCAAAATACATGCTCTCCTCTGTCAACATGTTTTTGCCTTAGTAGCATGTCTTGACTGGTCTGTTCTTTGCCTGGAGGCTTCTGAGCCAGGGTTGTCTGAGCAGTTCTCTCACTGGAGAAAGATTCTGGAACTCCTCGTGGTTTGCACGGACCCTGTGGGTGTTCACCTTCAAGGTGATGAAATGATCTTCACTGGTGAGTGCCATGGCCGCTAGAACTCCAGAGCCCAGAAGACAGGTCTTGTAGGAAATTCCTCTTGCTAGGTGCACACTCACAACAGGAAAAGTGTTGAGGGAGGTAAAGGTTTCTCCATAACTCAGTCCCTTTGTCAAGGTGACCGGGAGGCGGGGCTTTGGGGGAGGACAGACTTGCTTGAGTAGTAAGGCCGCTTAGGGTAGGGTCCATAGGCTGCCCATGGCAAGGCCAGTCCTGTGTGTTTGCTAAAGCTCTGAGGGCCCAAAGGGACCAGATATGGTATGTGAAAAGGATCTAAGTGACTCACCTAGTGCTAGGCCAAGTCAAGAGACACAGCGAAAGTGAATCAGATACAGGTGCTATGGACTTAGTTATGTCCTCCCCAAATTTATATGAAGTCCTAACCCCTAATGTGACTGCCTTCTGAGGTAGAGCCTTTAGGAGGTAGTAAAGGTAAAATGAGGTCTTTTAGGATGGTGGGATCCCGATCCTATAGGATCAGTGTCCCCGTAATAAGGGACCCCAGGGAGCTCCCTGCCGTAGAGCATAGGGTAAGAAGGAGCAGTCTGCAAGCCAGAGAAACCAGAAACCAAGTTGGCCAGCATCTTCATCTTGGACCTCCAGCCTCCAGAGCTGTGAGAAAACACGTTTCTGTTATTGAGGCCCCCCGACCTGTGGAACTTTGGTGTGCCTGCCTGAGCTGACTGATACACTCCGTTTAGGCTTCTGCATTGCCCAAGCTAATTAATAAAATCCTTACTGTAGTTATTTTTAATCAGCTGGACGTGCCTTAATCAGTTCTGGGTTTGTGAATATAAAAGGATTGGAAAGGGGATCATGAGTGAACTGAGTGCTCGGTGGGAAGCATTGCACGGGTAGGAGATGATCGCCTTGAAAAGTAAACTTAATACTTTGTATTTAAAACTACACCACTCCAGGGGCGCCTGGGTGGCTTAGTCGGTTGAGCGTCCGACTTTCGCTTAGGTCATGATCTCGCGGTTCGTGGGTTCGAGCCGAGCCCGCGTCGGGCTCTGTGCTGACTGCCAGCTCGGAGCCTGGAGCCTGTTTCAGAGTCTGTATCTCCCTCTCTCTCTGACCCTCCACTGCTCACGCGCTCGCTCGCGCGCTCTCTCTCTCCTAGAAATAAATAAAAAAAAATTAAAAACTACACCACTCCAACAAAGGATAAGTCATTTTATGTGAAAAGAACAAAAGTAAGGACTGTCTTCTTGGAACTAAAAATTTAGTAATGTATTTAGTTTACTACACGCCATTCCTCCCTTAAAACTATCCTAGGATTAGCTTGATTATTTGATTTTAAAGGAAGTTTAGCAACTCAGTCCCTAAAAATATAGATGGTGACCACTGTACAGAATTCCATCTTTTCCCAAAATGATGTCTGTTTCTCCGTCACTACATTCCTAGCTTTGCTCATTCCGTATTTCAGTTTTGATGTAAGTTTTAAAGAGCAGAAATTGCTTCTTCTGTTTCCAGCTTGAAAGGCATGTTTACAATCATGTGTCACAAATGCCATCATTCTGACTAGGTCTGTTGTTTCTGATAGTACGAAGAGGCAAGTTTTGCTGACCTAGAAATTCTTACCAGGTTACTGCACGGTACCTCTCAGGCATGTCTTTATGTATAAAAGGAGAGTGATTTAGAACAAATTTGTATTAGCCCGATCCTCAACATCCTGAAATTAACCAGGATTACTTTGAGTGCTACTGCTTTCAAGCAGATAGTCTGTAGAAAAATGTAAAGATCCTCGTTGCCCTGAATGGAGATTCTCAGTCACGATTCTAGAAGGGCCCAACGTGAGGCTAGTGGCTGTTAGGGATTTGTGAGTTTTCCTGTTGAGACCCCAGTTCTTTCTCTACTGCTGTTCCAGCAAATTGAAAAGTCTCTGAAGGATTATTTTAAATGTAGGTCATGTTGTGCTTCTTCGGATGAGAATCAAAATGAAATCTGCATATGTGCTGAATGAATTAAAGGTATGTGCTACAGAGATGTTTCCTGTCAGATACCTGTGTGGGGCTCACGCTTGTCCTGGGGATATAATTATACAGTGGGCGGCAGGATTGGCGTCGCCCCGGTTTCTGTGGCCTAGTGGTCTAGAGGAACACCTGGGCGGTGAAAACTGTGGATCGTACAATTCTGAATTTAATACTTAGCTCTCTTGTGTTTCTGTGTATCAGAGCTCTTGATCTTAGGTAGATTGAGTTCTTAGATACATGAGCTTCTCCAGTGCTGCAGGCTGGTGTCGATCCGGTGGCTACCCTTCATGATCAGCTCTGATTGGCCCAGAGTTTGCCTCAAAGAGAAGGTGTAGCCTCTGCTGACACTCCTTCTAGAGGCTTCTCCTGGCCCTGAGAATAAAACCAAAAGGCTTTAATGGGAGGCCGCTTCCCCGTTGCTTCTGCGCCCCAGCCACATTGGACTCCTCCCTGTCGCTCTGTAGTCTGAGCAGGCTGCTGGCTCGGGCCCTCCTGAGACCTCTTCTCTTTGCCTGCAAAGCCCTGGGCCCTGATGCCGCATGGCTGACACGCTCCCGTGATTCAGGTCTCTGCTCAGATACTAACTTTCTAGCGCAGGTGCCCTTGAAAAATTTTTTAAATGTTTTATTTATTTTTGAGAGAGAAATAGAGACTGCATGAGCAGGGGAAGGTCAGAGAGAAGCAGGCTCCAGGCTCTGAGCTGTCAGCACGAACCCGACATGGGGCTCGAACCCATGAACCGTGAGATCACGACCTGAGCTGAAGTCGGAGGCTCAACTGACTGAGCCACGCAGGCACCCTTATTTATTTAAAGATTTTTAATGTTTTATTTATTTTTGAGAGAGAGAGAGAGAGAGACAGCATGAGCAGGGGAGGGTCAGAGAGAGGAGGAGACACAGAATCTGAAGCAGGCTCCAGGCTCTGAGCTGTCAGCACAGAGCCCGACACAGGGCTCGAACCCACAAACCATGAGATCATGACCTGAGCTGAATTCAGATGCTTAACTGACTGAGTCCCCCAGGTGCCCATGTGGTGATCTTTTTTAGAGCAGGATAGTGACATTAGGAAAGTTGGATCAAGGTGATCTTTCATCATGATAATGAAATACAGCAACTATTTCAAATAGTGTAATTCCTTGAGCGAGCAGGACTCATTGAAAGGAGTTAAGGAACATTTCGATATCTCTGGGACTAGGGACAGAAAAACTGCAAGTAACTAGGCATATAAACAAGAGTCATTTACAATTTTTTAAAACTTTTGTTTCGTTTTTATTGACCCATTATTCTGAATCTTGTGGTTCTCAGCTGTTTATCACGTTAGTGCTTCTGGCCGCCAGCTGGTCCACAAAGCTGAGGGCCTGTTTGTCGTTATTTTGATGCCAATCTGTTGTGTCTGGAGGAATATGAATTTTTTTTTTTTACCCTGTGAGCTACAAAAATCAATATGTTCCAAAAACAGAGAGAGACTGCTCAAGGTCCAGCAATCATCTAGCAAACATCTGCCAGGAACGCTAATAACACAGGCCCAGCCTGAGACAGAATGTGAATCAGGAGAAGAAAACCAGGTTTGGGGTATTTTTTTTTAAGTCAGGAATCTCAAATGAAAGATTAAAACACATAAGAAAGATTAAAATTGTTTTATGAGTTTTTAAAAGTTGCTTAGAAGTAAAGGCTTACAAGCACGGACCATTTTATTTAGTGACCATAAAATTTGGGATGGTTTCCTCTCTCTCTCTCTTTTTTTTTTTTTTGAGAGAGAGAGAGGGTAGAGGCACTGTGTGGGCTGGGGAGAGAATCGTGAGCACAGTGTGGAACCTATGCAGGGGCTCGATCTCACGACCGTGAGATCATGACCTGAGCTGAAATGAAGAGTGCAGTACTTCACTGACTGAGCCCCCAGGGTGTGTTTCTTCTGTTGTAACTGGCTTGTGGCATTGATTAGAACAGAATGAATGAATGGACGGATGGACGGACAGATGGACAAAGTTGGCACTAAATAGCAAAGGGACTGAAAGGGAAGGGGCCATTGTTAATGTAAAACATACCTGCACGCACGTGGATACCCAGTGACATTTTCTGTGTCTTGCAGCCTTTTAAAAGACTTTGGCCTTGCTCTGCCTTTTTGAATTTGAGCTTGTGCATAAAGCTCCTAGGTCAGTTTCTGGGAATGCTTTTCAGCCTGGATGACCTCAGCTCAGCACTTGGATTTCATGAATCCAATTCAGTGCCAGAGAAAGACTTATAATTTGGCTCTAGGCTCTCATTTTGAATGCCTTCCCATTTCATTCTTCCCAAAGACAGCATTTCCATAGCATCGCACCCCGCTTCCGGTTGGGCAGCTGCTTGTTCTCCCACAGAGACTGCCAGAAACATCTTTAAGTGGTCCATTCACGAAGGAGAAGGAAAATCAGATGAATTGTAGTGTTGGCCCGATTGACTTTCTCAGACCCAAGGAATGGGTTTTTCTAGGGGGCTGCAGCCTGCCTGCGTCTATGCGGACAGTCCGTAAGAGGAGCTGGCCTGACCGCTCTGAGGGTGCGGTGAGCACTGCCTTTTAAATTGGAGAAATAGGTTACACAGGTAGAGAGACAGATAAGTAATCCCCAGGAGGGCGTTCTGAGCACACTTACTGCCTCACAGATTTCAGCTGCTGTAATTCGAAAACGTGGCTGGCGTCAGTCTCGTTTCCCCGGTTTCCCCGTGTGAATCCTCGGTGCTTTGCGTTGCTGTCTCCTCTTAGCCCTTGGAAACGTTCCCCATCAGCAGTTCTTGATTCTTCCTGTTTTTTTCTTTCTTTTAAATCTCACTTGTTTTATCTCTTCATTCGGCCTCCACTCAGAACTTGACATCCCTTCTCTTGCGAAGTCCTCATTGTAACCCTGTAGGAGACAGGTTAAACACCGTGTCGCAGACCTGAGAGCAGAAGCCGCGTGGGGTTCTCCACCAAACAGTTCCGCCTCTCAGGGGGACCACCCTGTGGCTCTTTGTCTTCACAGATACGTACAGCCATCATCACAGTCTATTTCCAGACATTTTCAGGTCCTCAAGGAAGAAATCCTCTACGCTACAGCCCCAGCCGCCACTGGCTGCATTCGGCCCCTCTAGGTTTGCCTGTCCTGGACACTGCGTGCAGTCGTGTGTGGCCAGCTTCTTTCACACTCACTCGGGATGTTTCCAGGGCCTCTCCACGTCCTAGCACACACCACTGCTTCCGTTGTAGGTTTCAGCAAACTTGCCCTGGATGGACACACCCCGTCCTGTTTGTCCCTGCTCAGTTGCTGAGTGCTTGGGCCTCGTCCCGCCTTTTGGCCCGGACGAATGATGCCGCTGTGAACACCCACGTGCAGGCTCTTACGTGGCATATGTTGTCACTTCTCTAGGAGGCCACGTGTGGAACCACTGGTAACTGGATGCTTCCTCTGCGAGTGCCTCTCAGGCTGCTTTCCCCGGAGGCCGTCCCATCCGACGTCCCCGCCGGCAGTGTGCGAGGGTCCCGCCTTCTGCCCTTCCTCACCCACGCCTGTTCCTGTGGCCATCCCAGTGGCTGTGGGTGGTGTGGCCCTGTGGGGGGCCGTGGGCTCCGAGCCCCTGGCAGTGCTCGCCTCCACTCCCAGGTGCCTTCCTTTCCTTCTTGATGGTGACAGGAGTCCCTTGTGCTTCCCAGTCCCCCGTCCACGTCACCCCCCAGAGCCTTACCTCAGTCCGTTTGGTCCTGCAGTGGCCCTGACCACGGGGGCTCCCCATTTCCTGCAGGGTGCTGTCTGCATTTCCTTGGGGACATAAGCACTGCTGTGGGCCTCAGCCTGGCCTTCCACTTTGCTTTTAGACAGAGTGGGGACTCCAACCTGTGCTAAGTACATTCATATATTTGTGAGCCTTTGTTCTGCAATTCTTCTCCTCCTCCCTGAGACCCTTTCTGCCCGATGTTACGGATTTCTTCCTTGTTCCTTCTGCACTATTACCAGCACACACACGGCACGGCACTAACTTATTGCTTTGCACTTCTTATCTATTTAGGCTTTTGTCTTTGCATACCAAAAATGCATGCAACAGCCACAATAAATGCCATCTCGTCACTCCCTGGTTAAGAAACTGAGGCTTCCCGGGCCTCCTGGGTGGCTCAGCTAGTTAAGCGTCTGACCTTGGCTCAGGTCATGATCTCATGGTTTGTGAGTTCGAGCCCCGCTTTGGGCTCTGTGCTTACAGATTGGAGCCTGGAGCCTGCTTTGGATTCTGTCTCTCTCTCTCTCTCTCTCTCTCTGCCCCTCCCCTGCTCACACTGTGTCTCCAAAACAAATAAAACATTAGAAATTAAAAGAAAAAGAAAAGAAACCGAGCCTTCCCAGTGCTGTTGAGGACCCCTGTGTACCTAAGACCACAGCCCCCCCTCTTCTATTCCCATAGAGGTGACTCCTCTCATCAATTCTGTTTGGCCAAACCATTTGCTTTCTTTCATGGTTTCCATCTATCTGTGATTCCTATCATTTCCCTATACATGTATTTGAATATAGAGTAAGTGGAATTGCACTGCAAAGCACCTAGGTTATTCAAGGCTGTTTAAATTTGTTAATTCGAACGGCCTTACTGGATTCATTCTCACTGCTACATGGAATTCCTTTGTGTGCATATTACCACAACTTATTATTCTCCTGTAAATATACATTTGGCTTATTGCCAGATTTTTACTATTACAGCACGGCTGAGAAAATAGTAAATGTCTACTTGTGCACATATGCAGACATTTTTCTCGGGGCTAATACTTGGGAGTGGAATTGCTTGGTAGTGGGGAATGTGCATTTTCAACTTCACTAAGTAATGTGACCCTCTATTCTTAAGTGAATTGCCAGCAGTTTAGAAAAGTGTATCCTGATCTATATCTTTGCCAAGACCTGTATTTTCAAGGTGTTTTAATCTTACCAACCTTGCACGCATGAAATGGCTTATCTCCTCGTTCTAATTTTATATTTTCTCACTGGCTAATGAGAGGACCGTAGCTTTTTTTGCCCTGTCTCATCTCTGACATTAACTTAGCTGTGAGGAGTTTCTTTTAGTTAGCATTGGCATAGCACACCTTTCTCCGTCCTTTTACTTTTGGCTTCTCTGTATTCTTTTTAAACATCATCTAGCTGGATTTTGTTCATGTTTTGTTTCCCATGCCAGTTGGAGGGCCTGTGTGGCTGGAGGATTTTGTCCATTTGCACAGAGTTTGGGGTGATCGTTGTTTGGGGTTTGTGAATAATGGGAGAAATGAATTTGCATGTGGCCATTGCTCTGGGCAGCATTCCAAGATGGCCCTAGGGTTCTCCACCCTGTGGTGGACACCCCCTGCGTAATCCCCAAGAGTGGGAATGTAACAGTTTTACTCCACGATTAGGTTATGTTCTATAGCAGAGTGGACTTGAAGAAAGGCAGCGGGTCTGACCTGTCACATGAACATTTTAAGTCTTGTTCGAAATGTCAGAGGTGGGGAAGCCAGAGAAATTTAAAATGTGAGTAGGATTTGATGGGCGGTCGCTGGTTTGGAGATCGAGGGGGACTCTATAGCAGGGTGACCTCCAGGAACTGGTCGTGGCCCCAGATGCAACCAGTGGGGAAATGCAGACCACCACTGCCAGGAACAGAATTTGCCACAGGCCCATGAGGTTGGAAGAAGTTCCTGAGCTCCAGAGGAACACCCAGCCTGGCTGAAACCTTGGTTTTACCCTTAGGCCACCGTGGTCAGGGAGTTCCGTCATACGAGACCAGGATTTCTGACCTACGTGACTGGGTGCTAACAATCAGTGCTCTAATTTTATACAGTTAAGTGTGTGCAGATTTGTTACACAGCGGTAGAAAACTGATACAGTCGCTTGGCAGTTGAGAGAGCTTTGGAGCCGTGTTCGGGCATTTCCAGAAGGTAATTGGGAATAAACACCGGTATTTGAGAGAAAAATCTAGTCTGGGGATAGATTTGCAGCTGCTGTTACAGAAACGTAATGTGTAAATGAGATCGGTCAGAATGAGAGCAGCTAAACCGAGCACCTTGGGCAATTCTCCCATTACCCATGGTTGAATTGTGAATGAGGGTCTGATGGGCAGCTGAAGAGTTACAGCTCAGCACAGTGTAAGTTGCAAAAACTGTATAAGGTTTATCTCCTTGGTAAGTTACAACTTGGTTGAGAGCTGAGCACGTGTTATGTATGGGCTGTTTCAGAAATATACAGAGGCCTCCTCTGCCGCTATGTCTCCCTTTAAAGCATTCACATTGATCCCTTACGGTCCCACAGACTGCCGCCTTCTCCTCCGGTGGTTTAGTGGGAGGAGGGAAGAGATCTTGTTGAACTCCCTTTTAGCAGGAACATCTGACGATCAGAATGGCCAAAAGGAGGAAAACCCAGACCAGTGTCTTTTGGTCTCCTAATAATGAGTGGAGGCTGGGCACACAAAAGGTCTGGACACTCAGGTGATCAACATAAGGCTAATTGATGTCAAATTCAGAGTAATTTCATCCTCGATCAAGCCCAGGAAACAATGGACTGTCCCTGTTTCTAGGGGTCTTATAAGTATGTGTTCCCTGAATGAACACATGATTGAAGTGCTTACTAGTCGGCCGCCCTCGCCCTAGCACCTGGAGGTTAAATGTTACCCAACATATGCATTTCCCCTGCCCTCTCCGAGCCCACCATCTATCAGGCTGGGCGGCGTGGAAACCAGCAACCTGCAAAAAAGCTGTTCAGTGGGCTGGCTTCTCTCGTCTGTCTCCTTTTTTTTTTTTTTTTCCCCCTAGGAGACAGAGAGAGAGAGACAGCATGAGCAGGGGAGGGTCAGAGAGAGAGGGAGTCACAGACTGAAACAGGCTCCAGGCTCTGAGCTGGCAGGCAGCACAGAGCCCGACGCGGGGCTCGAATCCACGAACCGCGAGATCATGACCTACGCGAAAGTCGGACGCTTAACCGACTAAGCCACCCAGGTGCCCCTCGTCTGTCGCCTCTTTGAGGGCTATTGCTCACCTGGAGAAACATCCCTCCTCCACCAACAGGAAAAACACAGGAAAACACTAGCCTGACACTAAAATAGCCTTCCCTTAAACCCTCCAATTTCTTCTAACTGTTCTGTTCTGTACTTCGTGTCCCCCGTGGACACGTCTGGGAAATCGTACCGCACAGCTCCTCCCTTGCCGGTGAGGATGGGCCCAGACGTTTTGGGTGAACTCTGATTGAGGAGCTACGTGCTGATCTTGCAGACCAGGGTTAGAAACGGTGGTGGTTGACCAGGATGGGATCTAAGGTCCTTTTCAGGCCCAAGGGTTCAGTTTGTGCTGACTCTGACCCTCTGAGGTGGCCATTCCCAGATCAAAGGCCAGTGGCAGGAATCCCAGGGACTCTCCTGTGGATGCCAGGTTGGAGAGAGGAACGAGTGAGTGAGCTGGGTATTCTCGGCACCTCTGGTCACTTAGTGCTGTGCGTAGAAAATTGAGGGTCTGATTGAGGTAGCCAGGCTCCTGGGTGTGACTCCCAGACACATCCAACTAGACTGGCCTGGTGACCCTCTGCGTGACCAAAGTGGTCAAATGCCATGGTGCTCTATCTAGCCCTCCCTGGCCGTGGGCGCTCTGACCCTGCCCTGCTGAATGCTTTCCTGAGTTTATTACTGGAACGGTGCACTTTTGCTCAGTTCGCTTCTGGACACTGCTTGCTTCCAGCCTGGCTTTTCCTTTGTCTCCCTCTGCTGCTTACTCTGTGTTGGCTTCGTGCCCCACATGCTCAGTGCCCACAGCCCCTCGCTCCTGTTTGGGTTCCTGCGCTGTAAATGACCATTTTGTCTCTCATGGCACAGAGGAGTACCCAGCCCAGGGGGGAGAACAGCACAGTCCACGTGTGGGAAGACTAAAAAGAAATCAGACTCATTTTTTTTTCTGGCTTAACTACTATCTCCATAAGGACCACAGAAGATCAGTCTGATGACCTCATGGCTAAAGGTCACATCCTATGGCAATGACACTGATACCAGCACATGCTGAGTGCTTATTATGTGCCTGACATTAAACTAGGTTTATTTTTTAATTTTTAAAATTATTTAAAACAACTTTTTTTAAGTTTATTTTTGCGAGAGAGACAGAGACAGGGTGAGAGTAGGGGAGGGGCAGAGAGAGAGAGGAGGAGACACAGAATCTGAAGCAGGCTCCAGGCTCTGAGTTGTCAGCACAGCACGGGGCTCGAACTCCTGAACCGTGAGATCATGACCTGAGCCGAAGTCGGCCGCTTAACCGACTGAGCCCCCCAGGCGTCCCTAAACTAGGCTTTTTATATGTGGTGTTTATCACACATGCATGGCACCACGAATTTTCTGATTAAAAGACAAGACGCTGACATTCAGGCAGGATACGTAACTTGACAAGCAAATTCTGTTGCTGAGGATGCTTGCCCTTGGTGTACAGATAGAAATCCACTGAATGGAAAGCAAAGGTGAAATATTGTAGTCTTATTTATTTCAAAGTCATCAGAGGTATGAGAATTATGTTCCAGAGAGAGTCATTGTGTGATTTGTGTAGAATAGAGTCTCCTGTTTTGCGGACAGAGCAGAAGCCCCTTGCGTTGGAGAAGGCAGATGAGAGCAGCAGAGGGTGGCTCTGTAGCGATGTGTGGGCCGGGCCGGACTGGGGGACAGGCAGGGCAGGGCGCAGCCTGGGAGGCGGCAGTGCGGGGTGCAGGGGGTAGTTGCCCACTGCCACACACCGAGTAGCTAAAAACAACACAGATCTATTCTCTTATGGTCCTTGCGGCCCCGGGGAGTGCAGGTTCCGGTAGATACTGAATTCTAAAGGAGTTCTTTAATAAACTCCCTGACTTGTGGCCCCTTGTTTATCATCAGAATATATGCCTCCACTCTCTGCTTCTGTCATCACGTTGTTGTCTCCTCTTCTGGAGCAAAATTATCCTCTATGGACACTTTGTGATGACGTTTAGAGCCACCCCGCTACCCCCAGACGATCTCTCCATCTCAAAGTCCTTAGTTACTGCCGCAGAATTCCTTTTTTGCTGGATAAGGTAACATTTGCAGGTTCAAGGGGTTCGGATGTGGGACATATCTGGGAGGCTGTCTTGAACTTGAGGGCACATAGGAATATATCCCTTGCAAGAAGCCCTTTTCATGGGAAAGCGGGAGCTCCATCCAGGGAGGAGGTCCCTTCCCAGCGACCAGGCAGGCTCTACGGGGGAAGAGGGGTGCAGAGGGGGAGGGGGCGGGATGCACTCAGGTGTGTATCTTGATTTTCTTTTTCTCTGTGTCGATTTTCGGTGTGGTAATCTGGCACCTTTAATATGTAACCGCCATCCTCCTCTAGCCGGGGCGAGCAAAGCCACAAAATGGGGGTCCAGTGTTCCCCTCAGATCTCAGAGAAGAGCGTTGACCTGTAAATTAGCCTAGCTGTGTGGGGTGGTGGAGAACGTCAGAGCTTCCTGAATTTTCAGGAGAACCTGTCAGTAACTATTTGGGCCGAACCCTTCCGTGACCAGCTTTGAAAGTCTGAGAAACTTTGGTTATCGGAACATCATAGGAAGAAGTTTCTCAGTTGTGTTCTCTCGTCGAAGCCAAAGCACTCACCACGTGGGAAGAGCTGTGTTTGCAATATCGAAAAGCAAAGAGCGAGGCCTTTGGACAACACCAGAGCCTGTGTCCTGGATGATTGGAAACGCCCGTGGCTCAAGCTGGCCGTTTTCTGGAATCCGCTTCCCCGGAGGGAAGTTTTCAGGCTCACGCAGGGGACTACTAAGAAAACACAAACTAGAAAGTGTCCTCTGGCAACAAAAACACGTGGGATGTTTTTCCGTATAATATTTCACATTAAATGCAATTGTAGATTAACTTTTATAGAGAAAATATTTGTTCAGGCCAGATATGCTTAAATCCTTTCATTTCCTCGAGTGTGACAAAGCACTGGGAATACGCGCCCCTTTGTAATTTCCTACTGATTTGCCCCAGTTATGGATAGGACATTAACTCTGCAAAGTCCGTGCATGGGAAGGGGCCCCAGACCAAGATCTTAAATTGGCCGGGCCCTCAATCTGGCCTCTGTGCTCTGGTCCCAGTGCGGAGGCCCACCCGTAGTCCGCGGTCTGCTCACCAAAGCCTGGCTTCCCCGGGCTCGCGGTGCTGTCCCCAGGTGGGGTGAGGGCTAGGTCACCCGCCAGACTCTTTCCTCCACTTGGCTCATCCACGGCTCAGCTCTGACAGGACCGCATGCCGGATTTGGTTCAAACCAAAGCCTGTCGTTAATAGTCTTTATGAAATGTCAAAACTTGGACTAATGTGTATCATTTATTTATTCAATTAATAAACAATAATAACAATGTATGATTATGTAGAATTTAACACTATGTAAATTCCTAGTGGGAACAAAGTTAGGAAGAATAGTGATGAAAGGAACAGGTTTTGAGATGCAGCACTGTTGGCCTTGAACCTGGCCCCCACCCGTGACCAGCTGTGGGCCTTCGTCAAGGAAGTGGCTTAGAATCATGCATTTTCTCCTGTATGACGTGGGGACACCTTCCCCATGCGCATCTCTGTGCAAATGTCAGGTATTAGTGTGGTACCTGGCTAATCCCATTAATAATGGAGGTGAGGGGGCTCCTGGGGGGCTCAGTTGGTTAAGCGTCTGACTTCGGCTCAGGTCATGATCTCACCGTCTGTGAGTTCGAGTCCTGTGACAGACTCTGTGCTGACAGCTCAGAGCCTGGAGCCAGCTTCAGATTTTGTGTCTCCCTCTCTCTCTGTGCACCTCTCCCACTCCAGCTCTGTCTCTATCTCTGTCTCCCTCTCTCTCAAACATAAATAAATGGTTAAAAAAAAAAAAATAATGGAGGTGAAAGTGGCCTTAGTGCTACTATTTTGTCTACATGGGTCTTTGCATCTTGAGTACAAGCCACCAATTTCTAAAGGCCATGTGGTCATATTACTTTTCAGGATAACTTAGGATATTTGATCCATGAGATGGACAGATAAACCGTCTCTGCTTAAGGGAGAAAATAGACATCATGTGGGGTCAGGATTGCACACACTGTCACTGGCAGACATTAGAGGTGGTCGTCTCAAAGCTGTGGGTGGAGCATCTGAGTCCCCGAGGAGGGTCTGCTGTGTCCTGGGCCCTGTGGCTCCATGTGAACAGAGCCACTTCCGTCCTGTCTGCACAACTGTGGGCTCCCAGGAGATGTCCTCACCGTCTCCACCCTGGTGGGTGCTGGGGGAGTTTGTAATGAGCACATAGACGTGGGTATAGACCATGGGTGCCTGACACTTGCTTAGTTGGTTGTGAGTGCACTCTCCCTGGGACCTGGCTGCTCATATACTACCTGAGGGGCGCCTGGGGGCTCAGCGCATGACCTCACGGTCAGTGGGTTCGAGCCTCGCGTCGGGCTCTGTGCTGATGGCTCGGAGCCTGGATGGAGCTGCTTCGGATTCTGTCTCTCTCTCTGCCCCTCCCCCACTCGCGCTCTATTCTCTCAAAAATCAATAAACGTTAAAAAAATAAATAAAAACAAATACTACCTCTGAAAAGTGTCTTTCAGAGTACAAATGCCGCTTCATTTCAGGCCCTGCTAGGTGGCTCTTCTTGCCCTGCTGTGTTCGTGCACCTCAGGGCTGCCCTTGGGAGACGGCCTACATCACCCGGGGCTTCCTTCGGTTTATGGAGTTATTCCGACAGGTCTGTGCCCTTGACTTGCTTCCGTTGGTTTTCCCATGTTCCTCCTCATTTATTCTCTGTTTGTGGACCATAAACTAGGCTTCTTCACTTACTGCCTTGTTAGACGGAATCCAGGAGACCGTGCTTGGATTTTTGCTCTGTTCTCTCACCCCCCAACCCCCTCCCGGCCTCGTGGTGCCTGTGCCCTACGGAGAACTCACACCTGCCTGCCGTGTGGCTGGACCAGCCACTGGGGACCTGCTTTCAAGTGTTTTCATTTAATCCTGATTCGTACCCCCCAAGGCGGGCCTTGATATTCCCTCCGACCTGGAGGAAGCACCCGTAGGTAGTTTATGATCACACCTCAGGGCTGAGTCCAACTTCCTGTATCATTTACTTGGAGTCTGTTGTGACATCTGGATCTTTTTCTCGGTGTGGTATTATTATTGCCATTGTTATTGTTACTGCCCTAGCAAGGCTGGGGTGAAGTCGGTCCTGTCCTATGCTTGCTTGGCTTGGCTTGTTTGGTTTGGCGTTATCTCCTTTGCTTTTAGATGACTTTGTTAAACTGAAAAATCCAGAATTGGTGATAAAAGATCTATAAGAGACTTAGGTACTCATCCAATTTAGCACTTTGTAAATTTCGACTAAAGGGAAGTTGTTCAAGATGCCGATGGCAAGAGAAAGTACTTCCCTGCCCAAAAATAAAGTTAGGTACAATTGTTCAATCAGGTGGCCTTTTCCCCTGAGTCTTTAACATGCTCACGTGCATCACGTCAGAAGGGAATGTAGTATACGGCACTTCTGAAACTTAGTTTTGCCTGTCCACATCCGACTTAATTTATTAGAAAGCAAAACTCAGATTAAGGCAGATTTGTCTTCACTGCTGTCAAACGGAGTCTCTTGAGTCAAAGGGAATAGCGGTTCGCGGGTGTTAGCAGTGCTTGCAAGTGTCAGCTGTGTGTCAGGATTACCTGCTGCAATGCTGGCGTTCTCAGCTTTTACTGCTGGCATTTAACATGTAGTAAACGCGATCAAGAGGGCTCCTGTGGCAGCTTCTGCCCTTCTTAGAAGTCACAGCCTCCGGTGACGCACCACCAGCACACTCACAGACAGTACCCGATGCTGATTTCTCCACATGGGTTGGCGTTTTCTACTTTGTATTCTTACTTGGCAGGTTTTTCATGGGCAACTGACCTAACACGAAAGCCAGGAAGAAGCCCAAATGTAGACTCCCTGCTCAATTTCCTTATCCCGGAAGAGCTTACTAGGGAAGGTAGGATTGGAGCAGTTCTCGGATTTGTGTGTTTACTTGGTTAAAGGAGGGAATACAGATAAATCTGAAAAACACAATAGTTAAAGTGTTGGCCAGTTGGATTCTTGTGCCTGTGGTTTTCCCCATCCTCTTCCCAGACCTTTGTGGCATAAGACAGAATGCCTTTAATTTGGAGTGACCCCCATCCAGTCTTGTACTTTCATCTTTCCGGGTAAAGGTACTAAGTCCTCAAAAGCCAATGGAAGATATTTAGCAGCACCCTGCTGGCATATCCCTGCTGGTGTAACCAAATTCACAAAATGCGAATAATGCTCCTTTCAGTTTTGTTTAGTTTTTCTTAAGCGTGGAGGGATGGATGGCAGAGTCTAACACACGACACCCACCCCCACGACAAATGGAGCTTCATTTGGTGACTCACGTGAAGGTATCACCTGGGAAAACATGTTATGTGCATAGCGGCCACCTCGGGCTTTCTGCTCGAAGGTGTGCTTTCTGCGTTCCGAACTTGATTTCAGTTATACCGAAGGTTGTGAAAACTTTAGGCTCTGAAAAATGAACATGATCGATTTGTTCGCTCACAACACAAAACCAGACAACTAGACCTCTTCCACAGGTGGGCTGCGTGTCCTCTCGACTCTGGTGTCCTTGAGAGGCCCTCAGCTCCATGCTCCGATTGTCTGCTGCTGGCTTCTCCCCTCCCAGCCTCCGTCCCTTCCCTCCTCCGCTCGCGTACCTCAGACATGCTGCTCGGTCTCCCTCACGACGGGGATGAAACTGAGCTTTTCTCTCCCAGCCCAGAGAGCTGGGCTTTTCCCAAGAGGAAAGACATCCCTACTCCCAGTCATTGGTATTAAAGGAAAGAAGCAACTTCTTCCCCCCAAAATAGTCTTTGGAAGTTAGAAGTACTGATGGCGTCTTGCAGGCTGTTCCTTCCAATGTCACTGCAGAGGTGAGCAGCGCCATTTGATCGGAAATCCTCTGGGCTAGGACCCAGAAGATGTGGTCACGGCCCCATAGCAAGTTCCGTCACTAGCTGCCTACAGTGCCTTGAGCAAACTGTTCACACTTCAGGCCTCCATTTCCTGCTTGTGAAATCAGAGGGATAGACTCCATGGTCTCCAAGGAATTATTTGTTGCTGTTCCAAGAGTCTAGGTATTATTTAAATTTTAAGACCGAAGATAAATAAATGAAATGTCTCCTGAATTTATTTTTAGAATGTAGTTCAGGGCCAAGAATATTCACTGATGTAAATGAATCATTTAAAGAAGTTCTCTCTTATTTTCTATGGGACTGTATTTTACTTGAAATGTTTTATTTTTCATTGTGTCCTTTCAGTGGGTTTCAGCATGTCCATGAGCTGAGTTGGTCTAACAAACTAAGTGATAACAGAATGGATACTGTGTTTTAGGAATCAATCAGGTCTCGAAGGGATAAAAATTCTGAAAAAAGTACGTAATTCGTCCCGGTAAAAGAACTAACTTACGCCTGAAAAAAACCGTATGATGCCCTGTATTATGGCATTATGCTGATTTGTCCTGCAGGTGTGAACAAACCTGGAAAGCATAAACATTTGGAAGTTATTGAAAATTTATTGAAAATGTAGTACACGACTTCCACCCTTCTTTGTTCCCATCCAAAATATAGAATTATTGTAGTTGGCTAAGGTTTTTCTTAAATCTCAGTGGTGTAATTTCCCCACATGTGAGAAAACTGAGCGGGTTGGATCTAAGAACAATAGCATAGGCCCTTGTGGGAGATGTGTGTCATGGAAGGCTTCGGTGCCTAATAAGGAAATAATCTGACTAACAGCAGGTGTTTTGATTAACAGAGAAGTTAGTTTATAGCATAATAAAGAATGGCATGAAGGATTATATTGCCCCCAAAAAACCAAGGCAGATTTTGGGGAGGGGAGTAACTTCCCCCTCCGTGCCCCTGTAAAAGTAATATATGTTGTTGAACTTGAAAAACAGTGAAGGAAATAGAAATCACTAATGGCGTCACCATTCTCAGACAACTACTTTCTTCCACTTGTTTGCACGTACCTATATGTGTGCGCATGCGTTTTACTATTCACTGTGTACTCTGCGTCATGCATTTTCCACAGAGTTAAATGGGCCGTAAAGGGCAAGCAGAGATTAGAAAACCACATTTATATTCTCTCCGTGAAGAATCTTTAGCTTTTGATTCCTGCTAATTTAGTAGTTATTTGTTCTGTTCTTCATACTTGGCAGCCCTCTTCACTTACTGGATTTTACTAGTTTTTTCTCCCCCCAAAGGGTTTGGTGTACAATAGTTGTGGGTATTGAGTCACTCAATCTATTTTATATGTGGGCCCACTTAAAAAAAAAAAATCAGTCATTAAAAAAAAACAAAAACAATCAGTTTTGGTCCAGAGAGGTAGCTTGAGAATTTATCCGTTCTGTCGCCCTTCTTCAGCTACAACTGCCCAGATGCTCTCTGTTTTAAGGACCTCCTGACAATAAAATTGTAAACCACAAATAGTGTTTAACACCGTTTGATGTCAGCCAACTATCCCTTCCACCTAATTTCAATACCTTATGGCAGAGCTTAACCCCATTCCCTTTTGATTTCTCTCCATCGGAGATGGGGAGCACCTGGTTACCTCTTTTGTAACATTGCCTTTTCCCAGTGAGCAAATAAGATCAAGTTACCCTCTAACGTTCTCTTCACGTTAAATTTCTTCTTTCCGTCCTCTCTTACCATGACAGGCTTGCTACAAAGACCACAAACGTAGCACCCAGAATGTGGTGTATGTTCAAAAATGAAGATTGGATAAACTTCAGTTTTGGTTGTGAATCGTTGTACACACAGAACATTACCTGCCTTCCTAAGTCCCTTCCCCCCCATTTCTGTTCCTGGTTCATACTGCTGGGAAAGGCCTCTGTGTCTAGCCTGGAATAGGCCCCGGGCCCATTGCTAAGATAGCCCTTGGAAAGGATATCTGTAACACTGGATGAAGTCCTTAGCCAAGGCCTTTTCCCCATCTCAGGTCTGTGCCCATAGCGTCAGAAGTGGGCAGTGAACTGAACAGAAGATGTTAGGTAACACAGCTTTATCTCTTTTCTGACTGATACTCATGTAGTACCTTACAGTTCACAAAGCATGTAGGTTCTTGGCAAGCATTTACTGAGTGCCTACTACACACTACCAGTGGGTGAGAGATTGGAGCTCTAGGGTTGTTTAAAGCGGCTCTTACCCGCAGAGTTCGTGGTTCAGTAGATGGGGACAGAACGTCACAATTCATCATGAGCCTTTGTGGTAAGCTTTCTGACAGAGGTAAGATTAAGGTGTGATGGTGGCAGAAAGGAACAAGTGATCCGGTCCTCTCTGATGGTCAAGTGTGACCCGAGAAACGATGGCTGAACTGGGTTCCAGCAGAACACCAAAAATATAATTGTACTGATGGAGTGATGTGGTCCCGTGCCTCCAGTAGAAGATGGGTATTGGATCTTCCATCTTGGAAATCCTAGGTTGCTGGTTGCTGGCTAGCCAGGTTATTAGATGTGAAGGGAGGAACAATTTTAGGTGTATGTGAAGCAGTAGGGGCTACGTCTCAGGACACTGACTGAGAAATAAAAGTTGGAAATTTGTTAAGTTAGACAAGTGGCTGATGGGAGGGGCAGGATGAATGAGAGGAAAGTGAATCAAGAGGGCAAGGGAAACAGGAAGTGCTTCCAGTCTTCCAAGGGGAATGGGTGGTAGCCCAGGAGAAGGCTAGACAGCCGTGTGGATGGGGCCAGGGTAGGGATTTTGAGAGCTTGAGAAGGATGGTCCGTCACTCACGGGCGTGGGTAAAGAAGGCCCGTTTCGAGATAAACCCCACATGGGTCATGTTTCCGTTAGCTCCAAGTCCGTCGTGATGGCAAAGTGCTAATAGGTAAAGTGGAGGCACATGGTCCGTGTGATTAGCTGGAATGACAAATACAGGTGTGACCCAGGATACAGCCTGCATTAAGGCCTGGCGAATGTGATCTGTGAAGAGCCGGATTGTAAATATTCTCGGCTTCGTCGTCTCCCTACATCTCTATTCGGTTTTTGCACAGAAGCAGCCATGGATAATCCGTAACTAGAGGGAGGTGGCTGCATTGCAGGACAGCTTATTCCCAAGAGTGGGCAGTGGGCTGGATTTGACCCATGGGCTGTAGTTTTCTGACTCATGCTCTAGACGGTTATCAACATGGAGACTGTAGTCGGTCAGAGGACTGGGTCAGAGCGCATGCTCTGTGGATAGGCCTGACGCGGAGCCCTGGGGAATGAGGGCCAGCAGCCGTGGTTGAGGACAGACCGGCAACGGAAAATGAGATCACCAGCCAGCCAAAGCAGGGAGGGGGTTTCAGTGTGAGGGGCTGTGCGTCAGAGACAGGGCTAAGTGTGAGGATAGTGACGTCATGGTGTCCCTTTGGTGGAAGGGAATTTTCTGCAGCAGGATAGGGGCAGAAGCACTCTGAAGAGTAAATACAGGGTGAGCAAGTAAGGGCATGGGTTGTTTTGTTTTTGTTTCTTTAATCCCAAGTTTAAATATGAGGAAACAGACTCTCACAAAGGTAAAGTAGATTACTCAAGCCTGAGCCAAAACTCAAACTCACGTATTTGCATCTTGCATCTGTGTGCAGTTTTTAAAAACTATAACCCCCCAGGCCCTAGCGAATTCTCTTGGTTATTTTGGAAAATCCCGAGTTAAGAGAATCCTTTCTGGTTGGACCATGAAGAATGGGCCACCTGTGGGTGTCCCAGTATGCAGGTAGAGCCTCCCTTCTAGAAGTGGCCTCCAGCAGACCCGACTCCTATAAACTAGCACTTTTACTTGCAGAGACCACACAAGGCTCTTTTTAACATGATACCACTTGCCGAGTCTGAAGACTGTCTCCTACCCTGGACCAAGAGCATCAGGGTGCTAGCTCCTCATTTACTCCGTGTATCAGCCCTCTGATTTCAGAAGTATTATTTCCAATCCATGAGAAAAGTCAAGATGCCACCCCTTTACCCCCAGTAAGTGGTGGGCTGGGATTTAAACTCCCGTATCACGGAGATTTCTCAGAAGTAGAGGGACAGTGACTGCAGATCTGGAACACAGGTGTGGTGTCCCTGTTACCTTGTCCGAACTGCTTTCTCTGCCTTCTCCCACCCCATCTCTTTTTCCGATAGTTGCTACGGTTTACCCTTTAGGAAGGTTGCAGTTACAGGGCTGTGGAATTTTGTTATATCCTGTATTTTCATTCTGAGGTCTACCGCCATGGCTGGGCAGGAGAACTTAGCCAGTAGTAAATGATAAAAATGTGCTGTGATGGGAGGAAGGTGGGGAGGCAAAGTGTGTGGGTGTGGAGGAGACACCCAAGAGGAAGGGGAAGGGATTTGTGTGAAGGGTAGGGAGGGGGCCCGGGCCTGGAGGGCCCCTCGAACGTGTCTGTGTACCCTAAACACATCTGTTTTTAGCTGGCTGCCTTCTGCTAACAGTTTCTCAATTTACATATGTCAGAACTACAGGCAGAAAGACTGGAATCAAGGGCGCATGCCACTTGGCTCCCCGCCAGCTTTTACTTCAAGCTGACAACTGTCTGGATGTAATACAAGATTTATCGTTGTTTGTTTCTCCTAATGAGGTGGCAAGGTAGAGCTGCATCTGTTACAGCTGTTCAGCGCAGGGTATGTGAACACCGGCCTTCTTTTTAAAAAGGAAACACGAAAACGTGAAACTTTCAAGGTCTAAAAATAGTATAAATTAGCGAGCTGGTAAATGGGCCCATTGCAAGTACACTTCTCTTACCTGGTTGGGGAGTGCTGGTCGGAAGGATGGATTGGCACCTGAAATCGGTGGGTAAACCTCACGCTCTTACTTGCAAGAGAAATTCTGTTCTCCCTCCATCAAATCATATTGAAACATGAACAGAAAGGTTTAAAGGGTGAAACCTATGGCTGTTACCTTCTTACGCTGTAATTAGGTAAACTGAGAGATGAGATCAGCTTCGTATAGCATAGAAGGAGGTTTTCCTTTTCTTTTTCTTTGTCTTTTTTTTTTTTTACAGCACTTTTTGACCCTGTTCCACTGCAAAATAAGTGCAGCTTGTCTTGGAGAGGAGCCACGCAGATGGAAAATCATAGACAGTAAATAAAACATAACATAAATGGCAAGTTTACCACTTGTAGCTTGATGGTATTGGGATTTGTGTACTGTCTCCCGTCTTACTTAAGGAGAAGTAAACTTGATGCTAGTGGAGTTGGCAGATCCCAAATCAGAGGAGATTTCAGGACCCTGGAAGAACAGGAATATTATAATTATGCCTTTAGGAGCTTAAAAATATAGGCAGGAAATAACAAAATGAGATACAGCTTGGGAAAATGCACACTCATGCGACTGGGGAAGAATAATGTGAAATGCAGAATCCAAGTGAACAGAAGAAATGCCAAAGAATAACAATATGCGGAAGTATCCGCTGGACCCTGAAGTACACTGCAGTGGACGGGCCATTAGGGGCCACCTACGTTGCTCATCCTCAATAAAGAGACGGTTTGTTTGGCAGAAAGGACAGTGAGCAGTGTTTATTTTGGTTTCCGTAACTCCACTGTCGAAGAGCTAGGGAGCCCCGCGGGCGGTCACGGGTGGAAACTGACAGGACACCCCGGGGAGGGTGGGNGGGGGGGCTGATCAATAATAGATGGGCCTCCAGGAAATCTAGGAGGTAAAATCAGGCTGAAGATGCAAGGAGGAGGCAAGAGAAGTTGCAGATAGGTGGCTTTCCCAGCTGGGGCTCGGTGGAGTGGGGGTCACTGTAATACCCACAGGAGGGATTGAGCAAGCAAGTCCGAGTTGGCAGGGAAGATAGTCTCAGGTATGTGGATTTGTGGAAGCTAAAGAGATCCTCAGCTGTAGGAGTTTCTAGTGTACAAATGGATGCTTCGTCCAGCTGGATTAGTCTGCAAGCTAATTTGCTGTGTCAGTGATGGATATAGAATGTCAGGTACTTCTATCATGTAGACCTTTAGATTTTGTCCTGGAAGGCTGAAAACCCTGAGAATCTCAGACATGTGGCCAAAACAAGAAAGCCAGTCTTTAAGCATTCCTTTCTTTTCATAAGACCATGAAAAGAAGAAGGCTTATTTACCTTTCTTAAATAGAGCTGCAGTAGATCTGTTTTAAAAATCAGATACTTATAGGGGCGCCTGGGTGGCTCATTCGGTTAAGCATCCAACTTCGGCTCAGGTCATGATCTCACAGTTCATGGGTTTGAGCCCCGCGTTGGGCTCTGTGCTGACAACTCAGAGCCTGGAGCTATTTCAGATTCTGTGTCTCCCTCTCTCTCTGACCCTCCCCTGCTCACTCTGCCCCCCCCCCCCC
>NW_027532842.1:4889564-4914698 GCF_008692635.1 Crocuta crocuta | reverse complement strand
CCCCCCCCCCCAGAAATAAATAAAACATTAAAGAATCAGACGTTTATAAAACATACAAGTTTCAGAACTATAGAAGAAAATAGTTATTTTTAAAAATAAAATAAGTTGGGTGCCTGGGTGGCTCAGTTGGTTGAGCATCATGACCTCACATGCACTGACAGCACAGAGCCTTCTTCGGATTCTCTGTCTCCTTCTCTCTCTCTGTCCCTCCCCTGAGCTCGCTTGCTCTCCAAAATAAAAATAAACATTAAACATTTTTTTAAAGATGAGTTCTCATATTTTAGTATTACAGGAAAAACCTTTGAGGAGATAGTTTAAAAATCAACTAATTCTAGAAAATGATGGAAATTTGGATGAGTACAGGACATAAATTTGACATCCTGAGAATGCTGATGATGTGCGAACCTGAAATCAGATTGTTGCTTCATTTCTCCATGTACTGGGCTTGCTAATCTCCTTTGGTAGTAATTAGCAGTTAATGAGCAGAGGACCCAGAATAGAGGTGCCCCTGAGATAAATGACACATACACTCCAGCAAAATTTTTGTTCCTAAATTTAAAAGTTTAGGGAAGTTTAATTACTGATCTGAGTAAATGCAGCCTTCAGGAACTGAGGGCTCCGTGTCAGTGCGTGTGCAGGAAGGGCGTGGGACCCAGGACTCAGGAGAGTTGTGTTCCGAGGCTGGGTCTGCCTCCTTAGCTGGGCGAGCTTGGAGAAGGCTCTGGAGGGGCCTGAGGCCGAGTCGCATACCTGAGGGCAGATTCCTGCCTTCTCCGCATTCTTAGTGGTAGACTTTCAGGTGGTCTAGATGATAACTGACGGAAATCTCAGCAACCTTTCCTAGATAAGAGTCAAACTCCTTAACGGACTACAAGGTATGTATGTAAAATACACTGTTAATGTCAGCAATGAATGTGTGATTTAGAGCAGATAACAAATTAGGGACACGCCTGTGTTTCATCACCAGATAGTTATATGACAGGGTAGGGGCTAATTAGAAACCAAGGTGTTGACTTTTTTGAACCCCGCCCACCTCTTTTCTTATTGGTATTGAATGTTTGGCCCATTTATTCTGAGGAATATGCACTGGCACCTTGTAACCAGGGATATTTAGAGAAGATGGAGACACAGTGGTTTGGAAAAGGCCCTTGGAAGTTTAAGAGAAGCCCCTGCTGCCCTTCTAATGTCAAGCACGTGACACGTAGGGCAGTGTGTAGTGCACAAGAGAGTGAGGGTGGGTTTGTCACAGCACAGGCTTTCCTGGGGCCATTAGGTTCCAGTTTGGGAGGTGGAGGAGTTTTGAAAAGGTGGAAGATGTGGGGGTGTTACGGGTTGAGTTGTGTGTCTCTCTCATCCAGTAGGACTCCCCTTACAGAAAGGGGAGATTTGAAAACAGGCACATAGGAAGAGCACCATGTAAAGATGAAGGCAGAAATTGGGGTCATGTTTCTGCAGGCCAAGGAAGCCCAAAGAATGCTACTAAAACCACCAGGAACTGAGAGACAGAGAAGAGAGAGAGAGGCAGGCAGGCAGGCAGGCATGGGACAAGTTCTCCCTCCCAGTCCTCAGAAGGAACCTGCCAGCTCCTTGATCCAGGACTGTGAGACCAGAAAGTTCTCTCGTTGAAGCCGTCCAGTTTATGCCACTCTGTGGCGGCCGCCCTAGGAGGTGAATACGAAAGGGCACGGTGTCACGAAGGAGAACTTCTTGTAGGAGGCCAGCAGGGCAGTGGCAGGGCCGGGCCCGGGAAAGGGAGCTCAGAGTAAGCTTGAGGACGCGGCCGAGACGACAGGACCTGCCCCCACTGAGGGCGGCCACAGAATCTGAGGACGCAGCTTTGCTTCGACAGACGGAATTTACCAGTCACAGCTTTCGTGGCTGACGCTGGAGGTTGCGTCAGGTTCTGGCCGATGAGGGACTGGAAGGGCTTAAAGACACATCAGGCAAATGTGTCCCGAAGTGTCGAGCGGCACCGCTGAGCGTCCTGCTGTGGTTTCTTCTGGAGCTTCCAGCAAGTTGATCAATTTCATCCACTTCACCTGTTGCCGAGATTTTCTGAACCTTAGCAAGAATGCTAATTAGTTATGAAAACCTATATTGATGAATGAGGTGAAGGTCCTCCAAGGAACATGTATACCATCAGTTAACAGTTGATTTATTCGTTGACGGAATGTCCTTGGAAAGCACGCTGCAGGTTTTGAAACGTCGTAGGATGTAAGCTAAGCCTGTGACTACACCTATTACTTACGAAAGAAAAAGCATATGCTGCCTTTTCACATAGTAGAAACTTTTAAAGTCATTTATTATTTTCTGTTGTGGATCTGGTTTAGTAATTTTTACAAACCAACATCCTCCAATATGTGCCTTGATCTTAGAAGAGGGAAGAGACCACAGTCCATTCCCCCCAAGGATGAATTTTCTGGAGCAGTTGCCCAATTCTTTCCGGTTCCTCAGCTTAAACACCGCTATGAAGGTGGTAGGTTTTATTTAGCCCTGAAGCTGTAGTTAGAACATTTTCTTCCTCCGCCTCTGTTTTTGTCCCTAGTAAAATAAACGGTGATCCTTGGCATTCACCCTCCTGCTAGCCCTTTCCTGGCTCCCCTGCATGTGTGTGTCAGCCAGATACGCAGGTTTGTGGGGTCAGAGATGCTAGTGGCAAATGCATGCTGCACGTACACACGTGTTTCCAGACATTTCATTTAGAATGCACTTTCCTTAGCCCTTTCGAAGGGACTCACATGGAGGAAGGGCAGACTTCATTTTTATACACTCGCTTGCCTATTTTGAGATGATGAGATCATTTCAGTTTCATCAGTGATATTAACAATTGGAAGATAACAGCAGGCTGATAATTAGTGAGAATTAAGATGGCCTTATTGATCCCAACTCAGCTGTGTCTTTATTATGTGACCTTGGTTAGAAATCTCAAAAGCCACTGTGGTGAGAGTAACCTGCATGCCTCAGACTGTGTTTGTAATAACAAGCTCATTACAAGGCATGCAGGGAGATTAAAAGTGTGTCCATCCAGAGGGAAATACCTGAGTTTTCTTATCTTTGCCAATTGGACACAGGTTGCGTTTTCAGAGGAAAGGACATTGGATACGTTTCTAAGACTCTGGTGCCATTTCCTTGCAGACAATACAAAGGGAAATTGTTAAGTAAGAGAAAGAGAATAGTGTATGACAGCACTGAGATGTGGAATTCAAGAATGCCGAACTCCTAGAAACAGAGACCAGAATGGTGATGATCAGTGGCCGGGGAGCAGGCACAGGGGAGATGGCAGTTCATGGCTATTAAAGTTAACAGCGCTGTGTTGTATACTTGAAATTGCTAAGAGAATAGATCTTAAATGTTCTCTCCCTGAAAAAGAGATGGCAATTATACAATATGATGCAGGTGTTAGGTAAGGCGATGGTGGTAATCACTTGGCAAGCTATCAGTGTACCAGATCAACACGTGGTGTGCCTTAAATTTAGACAATGTTGCATGTCAATTACATCTCAGTAAAGCTGGGGGAAAGGGAAACTAACACCTCTGGAGAAAAGGACAGTGATTTTATGGTTGTGTTATGTGATTGAGAGGAGTACAGATACGTCGGAGAGCACTGGAGCCGGGACCCCACCTGTTGGGATTCGGCTTTGGAATTGTAGGGATGAGGCGGGAGGGCTGATGGTACGTAGTTCCCCTCCCCCCTTGGTTTCCTGAGACGAATGACCAGCCGTGTGCGTTATACTGCAGGCTGATGGGTGTCCGTGGGAAGCGTCATGCTTGGTGAGAAGGAAGCCAGCCTAGAACTTAAATTGTACAATTAACTTGTCTTTATACGCTGTTTTGGTTCTAAAAACCGGACATAAGATGCTTATATTTGATTTGGCATCATTTTCAGGACTATCTTATGAGGACTTAGGATCCCTCATTTGCTTGGTCTAAATCCATCTGTGTTCTGAACTCTCTCTCTGCTCTGTGACTGAGTGTGGAATTTCCCTGGTGACTGGGGTGCTTGCCTATAGAGGTAAATGTGAATTCAGCCAAGATCTAGCGGATACAAAGATAGGGTAATGGGGTAATATTTAAGGAGTGAAGTAAATATTGCATGAATGACGTAAGTGCCAGGATTAATTTCTAATGCTAGTAGAGCTTTATTGCTTATGCTTTTTAAAAATAAGATTGTTTTTAAGCAAACAAACACACACCCGAGTTTTATCCTTTAGTTCAGTTTTGTGGGGTTATTGTGTGTGTGACACACAAGATATTTTAGTAAAAGAGAAATAGTGTAAAGATACATTTCTCTGGGTTTGACAGAATGCTAAGCATAGGGGTGACTGAATCCTAGAACGTTTATGCTCTATATTGTTTTCACCGCACTGTGGATACCTTAGGGGGTAACTCTCATTCTCTTGATGTGAACCTTTATAAAAATGCCATTCAGTCCCCAAGAGGGTCCCCCATCGCATATATTCTTCAGAAAAGGCACTAAAATCCAGATAATGTAATTCGTATTCCTCACATTTCTAGCTGCACTTGGCACGCTCCGTGACATTGTCTGTGTCATTCTCAGTGAGCTGAGGGTAAAGCCCACTCAAGACTAAAAACCTAATAACAAAAGCTGCAGCGGCAACAAGGAGGACTTGGTCAGAGCATTCAGGAATTTGCATATGGACATAAACTCAATGCAGAATGGATGACAGGGCCTGGGGATCCTCCTTGGTTATTTAACTTGGGAAATGAGAAGGGAAAATAAAGCAATGAAGCTGTTAAAAGAATCTGAATTTCAGGGGCACCTGGGTGGCCCAGCTGGGTAGGCGTCCAACTTCAGCTCAGGGCATGATCTCTCGGTCTGTGAGTTCGAGCCCCACGTCCGGCTCTGTGCTGACAGCTCAGAGCCTGGAGCCGGCTTCAGATTCTGTGTCTCCCTCTCTCTCTGCCCCTCCCCTGCTTGCTGCCTCTCTCTCTTAAAAACGGTAAAAAAATTTTTGAATTTCAGCTTGGACTTTTTATGGTCCCTTTTTTAACATGTAATGATGTCTTTTTTTTTTTTTAAATAAAGATATCACTTTGTATACTATAAGTGCTCAAATATTTGTGAATTGATTTTCATTAGTTAGGAAAGAAAACTGACCCAGGTTGAGTCTAGAATCTTCCCTGTCATTTGTCGGCGGGCTGATGATCATGTACTGAAAGGAAAGCCTCACTCGTAGACAGGTGTTACCTATATCTCAGTAACAATAGCAGTGAAACATTTCCTCAATAGCCAAATACCTGACCCATTCCAGCTGAACAGTATTTATTTAGAAAGAAGAACATTTAAGACTGAGCTATATAAACAGATCAGAGTGAAAGGCTTTTATGTATTTATTTTTTTACAACCAGAGTCGAAATCACTGTGGAATAATCCATATGTATTTCTTAATTCTAAACTTTAACATTATGGCATCATCTCTCCAAATTTTCTTCCTCTGCTTTCAAAATACCCCTGCGACCAGAGTTTCTTAGCTAGGATGCATTTCGTTCTAGCCGGGGGAGTCCCGGAGCCCACTGAGGGTCGTGATTATTCAGTGCTAGGGTCCTCTGCTTCCCTTGTAAAATGAGACCCTTCCTTGCGTTTTCTGATCTCACCCAGATGTTGCTCAAGTTTTTTGTTTTTTGTTTTTTTAAACAAGGGAGGATGTTACCCTCCTTGAGAAGACATAAAATAGCGGTTTTTGTCTTTCTGTATACATATAGGAGATCGGAAATGGGGATCAGTAGAAATGTCTGTTTGCCTCGTCTACAACCCGTTTATTCTGTCCATTAGTAGTAATAAGGGATCAGAGCCCATTGGAGCCAGAGTGTGTGAGGGGGAAAACATGCCTATGTGGCTGTGCTCTTTGGGTCCATATATCTTCACTCTCAGGTTTGTATTTCCAAATTTTTGCGGCGTTTCCACGTAAGAGTTTAAAAACATGAAGTGATTCTGGGGCACCTGGGTGGCTCCGTCGGTTAAGCGCCCGACTTTGGTTAAGTTCATGGTCTCGCAGTTTGTGGGTTCGAGCCCTGTGTCGGGCTCTGTGCTGACAGCTAGCTCAGAGCCTGGAGCCTGCTTCGGATTCTGAGTCTCCCGCTCTCTCTCTGACCCTCCCCTGCTCATGCTGTCTCTTTCCCTCCCTCCCTCTCTCTCTCTCAGAAATAAATAAAACATTAAAAAAAATTAAAAAAAAAAACCCATGAAGTGATTCCATTTTAGTTTTTTGGCAGAAGTAGTAAAGGGTATCATGTCTTCCACTTACCCTTAAGTTTGCTTATGAAGGAGCTCTGATGAGATGCTGAGATCCGTGGGAAAACAGGGGAGGTGAGCCCCAAACATGCAGGCGGAATAAACCACACAGGGGTGCGTTCTAAGCACAGGGTATGCTCTGCAAATACTCCAGAATGGACTGGTGTTGAGTGTATGAAAAGGAAAGTAATAGGATAGAATTTAAAGATTGAAGCTTTGTATACCCTACGCCATTTAATCGTAAAATCCTGGAAGGCATGCGTCATCATCCTCATTTCACAGATTAGGAAAGAGTAGCTCCAAAAGACACCAATAAACTCACTAAGATAATATTGAATTACTCAAGAAGTGTTCCTTGGGCATACAGAATAATAAAGTTGTGACTTTTCAGCAAGCTGACATTTTAGCTGGCTTGGTTCAGATGTTTTCCTACAAGTATAAAAATTGGTTTTATTTATTGTAAAGAGATTCATTGGATTTTAAAAAATTGATTCAGCTAGTAATTCAGAAAGTCTGAGAGTTAACTACTAACATGTTTGTAGTTCATTCTGACTTGAGAGTCAGTTTGGTTTAAATTCCAATTTAAGAAAATTAAGTAGAGGGACGCCTGGGTGGCTCGACTGGTTAAGCGATGAAGCGTCTGACTCTTGATTTTGGCTCAGGTTCTCATGGTTCTCAAGTTCAAGCCCCTGAGATGGGCTCTGTGCTGACAGTGCGGAACCTCCGTGGGATTCTCTCTCCGTTTCTCTCGGCCCTCCACCTCTCGAAGAAAAAAACTAGGTAGCAATACATTTGCACTAGATTTTGGCTCTGTTTTCGTGACTGTCTATATAGATAGTATCATTGAACATTGTGAGTGGACGAAATAATATAAATTAGGAAAATCCCACTCTTAATAGAGAAATGTTTTTTTGATGAAAAGAGGTGATAAGATTTCCCCCCATGTTGTTTCATGTGGGGGAGTTTTCAGCAGACACAGTCAGAGCTCTGCCTCTGTGTTTCCAAGATTCTTAAGAACCGACCTGATTTTTCTCCTTCCTACACGTCTGAATTTTCTTAAGCTTTTGGAACTTTTTTTCTGTTTTAAATGTTATATAAACTCTTCGGTTGGACCATTGAATGAAATGTTATGACATTTAAGGGGAAAAAATCCTATAAGCATTAATCAATGTAAGATATTTGTTGCTTTTTCACTCGACCCCATCCAGCTTTCATCCTGAGATACGCCATCCTGGGGGCACTGGCTGCGTGTTTAATTGTTTAGCACAGAACGCGGTTTGATCTCTTTCTTGTGCTTTCAGTACTGGTAACTTAATCAAAAGAAGTTACTGCTCTGCTGGCCATCAGCATGGGTTTAGATGTTTCTGCTTCAGGGCCTGTTCATCAACGAAAATGCTTTTAAGCCCCAAATGGAGAGTAAACAGTATCGTTGCGGCCGCTTTGAGGTGAGCCGTTCCTTGTGACCCGCTTACATTTGGGAAGAGGCCTGTTTGTATTAGCAGCCATTCTGGTTTGGGTTGTGGCTTCTCAAGATGTATTTTTTTTTCCTCCTCCTCTTATTTAAGCGTTCTTAGTGTTTGCGAAGAGCCACCTCTACCGTCACCCCCGTGCGTTCGTACCATAGGCGGTACGAATGAGGGGACCCAGTTTCGTCCTGTGCCAGCATCTCTGTGGAGTTTGAAATCTCACATGTGTCATCACCAGCATTGGTCCTTAGAGGGCAATGGAATGATAATACCGACTGAGGTTGAGGTCAAAGTACAGAGCAGCTCTTCGGGCACGTGGTGGCTCAGTTGCTGAGCATCCGACTCTTGATTTTGGCTCAGGTCGTGATCCCAGGGCTGGGATCCCATGCTCAGTGTGGAGCCTGCATAGGGTTCTCCTTCCCTCCCTCCCCACCCCCAGTTCTTATTAAAATTGAGTTGGGCTTCATGCTTTCATGAGAGAGAGGTTGACACTCTTACTGTCATTGGCACTATTTGCTCTAAGCACTGTACTAGGTACCAAGATACAAAAGAAAATAGTCTTTGCTTTCCAGGAATTGGTCCCTTGAGAAAGACACAGGAAGGGGTCGTTTCAGGGTGATGAGGTGTGTGTGCTGATTGAGGGATGTCCTGGGGGGCTCTCGGGTAGGTCGGTAGGGTGGGGCCTCCCCCAAGGAGGAGGTGATGTTGAGGCTGGTCTTCAAAATGGAGTGGAAGGTAGGGGAGAGGGGAGTTGGAGGAGCAGATTTGTCAGGAGGAAAAGTGGGGTGGGGAGGGGGCGTGGGCGTTGTCCGGGAGGCGGTGTCAAGAAAGGAGCTCCGTTAGGCACATGGTGACCAGGAAACTTTTTTTTTTAAGAAATTTATTGTAATTTAATATAGTGGTTCAGAGAAATAAAGGGCAAATTGTGTGTTTGAAATATTAATTTGTAGCCCAAATATGGAAGAGACTCAAAAAACCCCCAAAAAACACTAGGCATACACAGGAAAACAGACAATTACTCCTCTCAGAGTCCATTACTGCTACCTGTTTTTAGCAGTTTTGCTGAGGTACACCAGGTATACAAAAACAGTAGGTACTTACTGTGTGCAGTTTGATGACTTTGGACAAACACAAGTACCCTCGAAACCATCGCCCCAGGCAAATTGATGGATGTCTCCTCATCACCTCCCAAAGTGTGCTCTGGAAAGCTGATCTACTAAGCTTAGGCTTGTTCCTGGAGGGGGGACCCTGAGGAATTCAAGAAAGTGCAGTAAAAAGATTGGCCTTATGAGGAAAGCAAGGCTGTGGTGGAGACAGGGTGGGGGGGGGGGAAAAACCCATGGTGTTTCTTCAGATTTTCTTTAAAAATGAAAAGAAAATTAAAAGAGGAGGCTCTGGTCATTATCGAGGAGAAGAATTGCTGAACATAACAGTAATATTGTCTCCTTCATTTCTGATCAGTGACATCTAAGTTTACTTTAAAAATCATGATTTGCGCATAAAGAGCTCCTGCCTGTGTGTAGAAAATTTCTATCTTGAAAGCGTTGCTCTGGAAAAACAGAGGTCCTTTTGGGGGTTACATTGGTAGTTTGATAAAGTAATGTAGCTGCAACAGACCTGTGTTTGAAAACCGAGAATTTGTTGTTCTGTTTGTCCGGGGTCTAAAGTTGGAAGTGTGGTTTTGGACTATACCACAGTGTTCTGGAAAACGGAAGCAGGCCTCGGCTGTGCTGCCTGTGGGGGTACCGGTGAGCTCACAGCCAGCACTGCTCTCCCCGGGGCACAAAGTCCACACTTTCCTGGTGAAATTTACCCCGCTGTGTAAACGTGATTTATTCAGGGGGAGAGGGGTTCCTGATTCTCCTACAACCTTCTCTGGTTCTATATGAAGGTAACTGAGTTAATCCCACACCCTTGGCTTATTTTGAATTCCGTCATGTCAACAGATGTTTAATGAGGCTGAGGGGGTGCCCGTAAACGAGGGGGCTGGAGGCATGGTGCAAAGAAACATCGGCGTCTTCTTTTTTTAGGACTTTTTCCATATGCTTTGGTATTTGGAAAGTTGAGACGCATCTGTATGAGTCTATAGCCTTCATGTAGTCTAATATCATTCTAATGGCTACAGTCAAAGACAAAGGTGGTCACAAAAGCTTTCAGAGAGGAGTTCAACTGAGGAAGTCTCCAGGGGTCCTTAACCAGCTTTTGCGTTTGAGAACTTACTTGCTTTTTCATCAGAATAGTAGTGCATGTTTCTGATGTGAACCAGAGAGAACAAAAATGAAGGAATAATTCATCTAAATCATTCTTGTCAGAGACGACCACTTTCTAACTTCCTTCCTCCTGCACTTCTATCTCTGCATGTACACGTGCGTGTCCCAAAGTGGATATCCGTGTACGTGGGATCTCTCAGCTTGCTGCCGTCATTCAGTAGTACACAGCGGATGACATCTGCCCGTGTTCTGTGTGGACACATTTTAGATCTTTAGCATTCTCTTTTTAAAAGTTTTTTTTTTTAAACATTTATTCATTTTTGAGAGACAGAAGAAGACAGAACATGAGCCGGGGAAGGGCAGAGAGAGAGGGAGACACAGAATCCGAAGCAGGCGCCAGGCTCGGAGCTGTCAGCACAGAGCCCAGTAGATCCTACAGCATTCTGAACGGCATGGGACCGAGAGATGGTGCTCTCGGGGCCATCGAGGCCTGTCGCCTTGTCTACTGATCTGTTTCCTTTCTTAGCATCAGTTCTTGCAGTTGAGTTGCCTGTTGAGAAGTTGTACGTAGTTACATATGTGCACATGCTGGTATATCAGGGTGCTTTTTTCTTACACATCGACTTGTGTGCATTCAGGCTTTGACCAACTCTGTTCCACCTGTTCCCTTCTCCTGAACGGCTCTTTTGTGCCCCCCGCCACCCCCCCACCCCCGGCTCTCTCGGAACTAACTCAGAGAAAGATATCTGTGATTCCGTTTTTACTGGCTCACCGCCCTCCCCTGTGTCGTTGGCCGCTCTGGCAGTGTCCCCTCACGTGCTCCCGGCCGGAGTGCTGCGTCACTAGGGCTCAGTGCTCTTGCTGGAGCACTGGGCACTGGCCGCAGCATGTGTCGGAATGCTCTGTCGGCCACAAAGCAGGTGAATCCGGGCAGTGGCGTCACGCACAGACCTGCCTGATGCACACTGGGACTTGCAAACTGAGTGTCAACACTGCGGGGTGTGGTCCCGCAGCGCCTTTGGCTCAACCCCTCCCCAGGTAGAGGAGCACTTTTAGCTTATTCAGCCGCCCCACTCGGTGCTGATTCATATGAAGGTTGGCCAGACACTCTGGCTGTGTGGTTACTCGCTTCCCGTTCCCTTTAATGAATCCAGTGCTCTGCCTTGTAGAGCAATACGAAGCTGTAAATCTGGAGACTCGTTCTGGTGGACTAAGAGTGTCCACAGGGGCTTTCCGAGTGCCAGCCATGAGCCTTCGTTACCAGCTGATAGAAAGTTCCAGAATGTAGAAAGAAAGTTGACAAATGTTGGGGCTCATTGCAAAACAGCGAGTGTGGTGCTGGCCTTCACGGAGGTGGGTCGCAGAGGGAAAGTTACCCTCGGCTGAGAGAGGGGGTCCCACCACATCCATAGTGACGGCTCCTGGTGTCTGTTTTGGTGACATGTTGTCACAGGAACAGGCGTGGCTCCACGAGAGGCATGTGATAATGTCCTAGAACGAAGCNCTCTCTGTGCTGGGTGGGTGGGTGGGTGTGCACAGAAAAAGAGAAACACCACCTGTGTCAGAACTTTGCCCCTCAGAGTTCAGGAAGAGTCTGTTTCCTTAGTTAACATAGCGTCTGGAAGAACGAGAGAGTGGCTGTTTCCTAATGACCGTTAAGGTGTAGTAAGCCACCGGCTGCCTGCTCCCGTCCTCCGTGGGCTCCGTTTCCCTCATCGTATCCAGCAGAGCCGCTTCCGTCATTTCTGCGCTGTGGCGGTAGAGGCAGACTTAGCAGTGGACATTGTGCGACACACACGTTGTCAGATGTATGGACCACACAGTCTTTACTCTGCATGAGTTCCCAATCTTATTTGTGTTTGCCTATATTCATATCCAGTATGTATGGATGTTAGAGCGAATTATTATGCAATTTAAGGGGTCAGCATACAAAGAAATTAGGTAAAATTATACATGAAAACAAGATACAGGACCTTAAGGTGGCGGGGGGGGGGGGGGTGATAAATTCAAATAAGGACACATTGGCCAAAATTTTTCTTCCCTGATATTTTCTACACACACACACACACACACACANCCCACCCCACACACACACACACACACACCCACACACACACACACACCCCCCCAGCCCCGATCCTGAAATGCTGGGAGACCTCGAAGCCAGGGACTTAGGGGAGGACCTTCCCAGCTAGGATTAGCGTGGAGCCTGGGTGGTGTCCTCAATGGAGAGGTGATGAGGGTGCTGGGCACTTAGTCCAGGAATCAGGTAGACACTAAGATACGGGGTTTTCCCCGCCTTTCAGGATGCTTACCCACCGACAGCACTTCTCGGTCTTTGTGACTTCTCTGTGAGGCATGTGGCACTGGTGACGCCCTCACATGGAAAGCAGGGGACCGAGAATCGGGATGGGGTAACTTCGTGGGGCCCTCACAGTGCCGGGAGTACGTGATCCGTGCTCGTCCCCTGGCCCACCCGGCCCGATTGCTCAGCGGGATGGCGTGACCCTTCCAAGTAGGTCCTGGCCACACGTCAGGTTCTGTGACCGTGAGCCTGCAGTGCCAGCCCCGCTGAGCCTCGTTTTCTCACCCTCCAGCTGGTCAGGGTGATGCTACTGACTCGTCAGAGTCACAGTGAGGATTAAATTAGCTCGGTTACGGGTGACGAAGTCCTGTGTGTCCGATCAGCACTTTGCTGCTGCTCCTTTATTATTCTCACTATAAATAAAATAATAATAAAATATTACTTTTGCTTTCAACTTGAAAGTGTAGGTTGTAGTGCTGGCTTTGGCAGGGCACGTACTGTAAAGTTGGAAAACTACAGAGAAGCTTACCATGGTCCCGCACAAGGATGCCACGCGGATCTGTGAGGCATTCCGTTTAGGAGAAACAGAGCAGTCTAAGTCTTAGGGCGCGGGAACTCCTAGAAACGCTCATTGTTGGTCACAGGGGAGCAAGACCCGAACCAGGGAGGTTCCTGCCTGGATGAGCAGAGGCAAGGATCCCATTTATGCCCCTGTTGGTGGGGTCCTCTCACTCGAAGCCTCCCCCCACCCCTCATTCCTTCTTGTTCGTGTGCTCACTCGGGGCCATCACCTGAGTCTCGTCCTCTGCTCTCTGCAGGGTGAGCCATGAGCGCTCTGAAAACCTGGGCTAGAACTGACCCCCAGCGGATGCAGGGTGGGGGCTGTGGGAAGAAGGATGTAATTTTCCCCACATGTAAGTAATTATCACCTTGGACCTCAGGTCATGGAATCTGGTGCTGAGCCGTGGGCCACCGAGTGTGGGCCGTAGGAATTTGAAAAAGGCACCTGGGTGCCTCAGTCAGTTGAGGAACCAACTCTTGATTTTGGCTCAAGTCATGATCCCGGGGTGTTGGGATGGAGCCCTGCTTCGGGCTCTGTGCTTAAGATATTATCTCTCTGTGTCTCTCCCACCCCGTCCCCTCTCTGCTTATGCTCTCTGTCTCTTAAAACACACACACACACACACACACACACACACACACACACACACACACACCAGCTTCACTGGGCCCAGTGCATGATTTTATCACCTTAATCGTGCTGGAGCCCAAAGGAAGGCCTGGCACGCATTTGTCATTTTGCCTTGGAAACTGGCTGACTCTAAGTCAGTGATAGGTCATTTTGTTACATTGCTTGAAAATGTTGACCCCAAAGACATCACTGCTTCAGATTCTATATATAGTATATACCAGTTCACTTTAATGAGCTACTATGTATTTGGGGGTGAGAAATGAAAGGAGGGGGTACTTGCTATAAATTTGCTATGACACTGCGTAGCCTCTCCTATTAAACCTCCTTATCTGAGGCTCCGTTTGGCTGATGACTCCCGTTTTCAGCTGCGAGGTGGGTATAACTGCAAGATTTGAGCATTTCTTGCTGTCTCTTTCATGCTTCTAGATTTTTATAGGGTAAGGGGCGCCTGGGTGGCTCAGTCAGTTAAGCGTCTGACTTCGGCTCAGGTCATGATCTCGTGGTTCGTGGGTTCAAGCCCGTGTCGGGCTCTGTGCTGACAGCTCAGAGCCTGGAGCCTGCTTCATGTTCTGTATCTCCTTCTCTCTGAACCTCCCCTACTCACACTGTCTCTCTCTCTCTCAGAAATAAATAAAACATTTAAAAAAATTTAGATTTGTATAGGATGAGAAGTAAAAGTCTTCTGCATAAAGCCGGGAGCCCTTGCTGAATGTGCTCCTGGTACATCCCCTTGACCCCTCAGTTTCCTGGCTGGAATCTTCTTCCTTCTCCACTCCCCCCCCCGCCCCTCCCGCCGGCTGTAGCCTGGTCCAAGCAGACAGGCGTGTAGCTAGCTCTGGTTCTGATTTCCTTGCCAAGCTCAGCATCAGGCTCTCTGTCCCGACAGGAGCATTGATCTTGCCCACCTGTCTCCTGCTGCCAAGGTGCAGATGTGGCCACCGGGCAGATGTGGGTGGCACCGACCCCGCCTCTCAAACCACATAAAGGGCAAACTGGATTTTTAGCTGGTGGCTGTTGCTTATAGGAAGTGGTAACTTGAGAATTACAGTTGTTGGTGTATTAATGTACTCCGAAAAGTGTAGCTACCAGGTGGACTTGAAGGTTGAGATCTGGGCTTCTCTGAACAGGTGTTGTAATGAACAGATACCTCAATCTTTCTTTTTCTTTAATCAAAACTGAAAGATGATCGTTATTCATCTAGTCTGGTCAGTGTGTCCTTGACTAGGAAATGGAAATAATTAAGATGAAGAATAAGGACAAGGAGAGCTGTGTTTGAAGCCCAAAACAATCATTTAGAAGTGGGTGATTCAACAGACATTTGTTACCTATTGCATTTGGTGCTACGGGTTTTAAAGATGAGTAAAAGAAATCTCTAAGACCAGGGAACTGCTAGCCTAATTATGGAGGCGGAAGTACCACCCAGCCGACTGTATTCCAGACCAGACCTTGTCCGAAGAAGTGTTGTTATGTCTTCCATCAGTTAGAAGAGCAAGTTACAAGTCAAACTTGCAGTAGGCAAAGTTCATCACTCTACGACTGGGCTGTTGCAGTTGATTTCTTCCGTGGGTGCGCACCATCTTGGGGCTCATGTTCTGTCTTTGTGCAGACCCCCATGTGGGTAGTCACTCCGCCCCGCTCCCTCCTGCCCCACCAGCCGGGTATCCACCGGTCTTTATCGGCCGCTGTCCCAGACTTGAGCAGACGTAGAGAGCCGGCAGGCGTCATTTTCATGTCCTGCTTTGGCAACAGTAGAATGCTACTGCCTTCCTCCCTCCTCCCCGATAGACTTTATTTTCTGGAACAATTTGAGGTTCACAGCAAAACGGAGTGGAAGGTACAGAGAAGCTTACAACACATGCAGAGCCTCCCCGACCAGCAACATCCCCCCGAAAATGGGACCTCTGTTACCATTGATGAGCTCACATTGGCCCATCCTTATTAACCAGAGTCCATAGAGTACATTAGAGTGAACTCTAGGTGTACATTCTATGGGTTTGGACAAATGTACCCCCAGAAAAGCATTATCCTTTCTTGCTTTTGAGGTCAAGGATTAGTAAATACAGGCTTTAGGTTTGAGAAGGGGTATATGGTTTTAGGGAGAAAGCGTTCTGTCTAACTTCTCTGCATTTCTACCCAGCAAACTCCATGCCCAGATTTTCAAACTTGGGAGAGTGGGTGCATATGGTGTTGGTCACTGCCATCCCTGTGGCTCTTAAGGCTCTTGATTGCTTGGACTAGGTCTGGGGTCAAGGTCGAGAGGCAGACAGGCTGCCCCACTTTTGCCAGAGTGCAGTTGTTACAATTTGGCTTCTTTCTTGGGTTGGTAATCTGGTGACCTTTGCGACAGGTGATAGGTGAAGGGCAGGCCTGATTAAAATCAGTCTTTTAAGCGTCTTGGTCGTCATTTATTTTTAGTGGTGCGTGAGCTCATGGTGCCTGGTCCTGAAGGAGCTATAAGCTTGCTCTGAAATGTCAAAACTCAAAGCCTTCTCAGCTTTCCCCTCAGTTCTATTTCCTATTCCCACTCTCCCCACAGCAAAGGCCAGGCACGCTGTTTTGAAATACTAGTGAAACTTGCAGTGGAGAACAATAAATGTATGTTAACCCCAAGGAAGGCAGGCACTCCTGAGAGAGTTTGGGGGGCTTTAATAAAGCATTTCAAGGAAGCAGAGTATCGAATTAATGCTTTTTGTGCTAAAAACATTAAGGTATTTAAATGTGTTATTCTAATCCCTGTTTCAGCCTGGGAACAGAAGGATCTAATATCTCTTATTTAAATCCCAGCCTTCCTCGTCTGGGCCCGTCTTTTCAGCCTAGCACAGGAAGAAACAGACTACAGCCAGTGGACTTCAGTACATATAAACCTGGATGTAATTCACAGCGTACGGCCTATTAAATTTTTACATCAAATGTGGTGGCCCGGGTCTTAATATATTCGGCATCGTTTAGTGGCGATGTTAGGTTTTCAGAAGCTAGACTCCTGTCTGAGCGCCACTTTAACTGCTCTGTTTCCTGGACGTGCAATAAAATTGTCATGGACACAAGTACAGATGCATAAATTCTGAGCCCCCAAGCAGGGGATACTTATTTCAAAGTGAGCCCTTTCTGGTCGCGGAGTAAACTGATCTCGGCAGACAGGGTGTCCTCCCTTTCTCGAGGGCCACTCGGAAAGCCTCAGCTGCCCAGGCGGCATTTATGGCCAGAACGCAAGGTCAGGTTATAAGGTTTCTGTTCGGTGAATGAAGAATATCACGTTCGCTCACGACTCACAACTGTGCTACGGTTGATGTCTGCCTCCGAGGCTAGGGAGAAGAGAATGCTCACAGGACAGCGAAGGCCGTCACCAGGCAAGGAGTAATTGAGATCAGTGATAAACATATTGCCCTGTCCCCAGATCAGTCATTTGGGTTTTTCCCCCCCTTGAAAATTCGTGTTGGTTGAGAGTTTTTAGATTTTGGAATCGAGATTTGGGGCCATATGAGTGTGACTTTAGGTGTTTAGTCATAACATCCTTCATGTTTAAGCTCTGGGTAATGCATCCAGAGAAAAAATGCAGAATCCTCTGATTAAGGCTCTGGCAAGATTGCTTTTCAGAGTTTGATACTGAGGAGAATCAAGACCGCATTTTGCACAGCATGCTTGCACGCGTGTGTGTGTGTGCGTGTGGGCACACGTGTGTGTAACACTGAGACTATCAGCAACCCCTTAAAGCTATAAAATTAAATACTGGAGGAGTTAAGTGAACTTTTTAAACAACAAGGAAACCATTAGTTGTTACTGTTAATATATTGTTATAGTGGCAAATTTATATAAATAGTATTTTTAAAAAGCTCTCACATTCTCTCTCGATTCCAGCCTGCCTGGCTGCCCCTCCTGAGAGAAGGGCCAGGAGAGGGAGTGAAGGAGAGCTCATCTCCTGTTTCTGGAAGTTGAAGTCCATTCTGGAGCGTGGAAACATTTAACTTTAGTATTTTTGAAAAACTTAATACTTACACCATGCTGAAAATAATTTTTGTAATTGTGGGATACTTTGGAAATGTTAAGCTTTCTCCAATTTGAATTTAATATATGCCCAAATATATGTGTTAAATTCCTAAAGTGACTAGGGCATTGGGTGGCTCAGTCGGTTGAGCCTCTGGCTCTTGATTTCGGCCCAGGTCATGATCTCAAGGCTCATGAGTTTGAGCCCTGCATCGGGCTCTGCTCTGTTGGTACAGAGCCTGCTTGGGATTCTCTCTCCCTCCTTCTCTCTCTGCCCATCCCCCCCCCTCTTTCTCTCGCTCTCTCAAAATAAATACATAAACTTCAAAACAAATTTAAATCCCTAAAATGACTGTAGAATTGTACCACCAAGATACATGGCTAGCACAGCTGTTTGTCGCCTGAAGTAGCACAGTGCAGCAAGCATGCAGCCCTCAGTGTCACTGAAGGGAGACAACTTTCATACAGGGAATGTTATCAGAACATCCCCAAAATAAGCAGGGCCACCTGAGCCTTCCCATCAGCTGCCCTGCCGACCCTGTGGCCATGCTGACCTGTATTTCTCAAGGGTGGCTGGACCCTATTTGGGTTCAGAGTTCCTTCATGCAGATTTGTATCACCAGTAATGAGATCTAGGTCCATCGTTTTATTCAACCAGCAAGTCCAGTGCTTATTCTACTGGGTACTGTGTTGAGAGGTTGTTAATAAGGCAAAGGTAGGTAGGAATTCGAGATTGTGGTAGACTATGATTTTAGGCTTAAATCACTGTGCAAGGAGCAAATAAATAGGTGGTGAGGTGCTTACATATAAAGACTTTGTTTGGATGGTTTATGTCACCCGACATCCCGAGACCAGTTGAAGAGACTTGGTGAGCCAGTCTGTGTTAAGTCCTCAAAGCACTTATGCAAGATGATGCTTAGGGACTGAACAGTAACTTCAGTCGTATAGCATTTTGTTGGAAACCCCGTCTTTTATATTTGTCTAAATATGGTTTGAAAATTTTAAGGATGGAGAGAAATCCCTCCACAGGACGCCCTCCATAATGCCTCAGATTTTGGAGGAAATGCTGGGGGGCGGGGGGGACCCTTCACTGTCAGAGCCACCAAAACCAAACACGCTCATCCCTGAAAGTCTGTGAATGTTGCTCATTCAGAACAAGGCATATGGTGCTACCCTCGCCAACCCATTATCTCATGGATGGTAGTTTTTCTCGATAAGCAGTCATTCTGCTTTTGAGAATGTGCTGTGCCCTATTCCCAACTCTGTGAGGCTGCCTCGTGGTCAGGCCCTGAAGCTCTGTAATAAAACCTGAACTGTGTCTTCAGCTTCATCTTTGTAAGACACGGAGGCACCATCTCATGGTTTCCTCATGAATATGATAGCTCCTTTCTATGTGTACATTAAAAAAAATTTTTTTTAATTTATTAATTTCTTTCTTTTTCCAGGGGTGGGGAGAGAGATGGGGGAGGAGCAGAGAGAGAGGGAGACACAGAACGCGAAGCAGGCTCCAGGCTCCCAGCTGTCAGCACAGAGCCCAGTGTGGGGCTCGAACTCACAGGCTGTGAGATCTTGACCTGAGACGAAGTCGGATGTTTGTTTAACCAACTGAGCCCCCCAGGCACCCCTCTGTATGTACATTTTTATAACAAGGGAGCATTTAAGTCTAATCGAGAAGCACTGAGTGAGTTTAAATGTCACTTCTTTGTGCCTACACGTCAACTAGCCTCAGGTACCTGTTGGGTCTGCTCAGACATACCCTCTCGCCTCCCCCCCTTCCCCCTCTCCTCCTTCCCCTGCAGCCTCTGTCTGTCTCTCTGATCTAGGGACTGTCCCAATCTGCCAACATTATTAGCTTTTGACCTAGGGGCTACTGTGCGATGCACTAAGAACTGAGACATGAGATTAAATTTGAGAGTCACACATTTTGGGTCAGAGCACAGGGATAGAATGTTCCAGAAGGGGAAACCTTCCCAGGAGGCTCTGTGTCAGTGCACTAAATGCATCTAAGGAAGGAACACAGAGGTCAAGATGGGCATTGGTCAGCCCTGAAAGCCCTTATTAAACAGACACATAGGATGGTTTGTTTTTAGATTTTAGACACTTTTTTTTTTTTTAATTTCAAAGAGAAAAGGTGGGTGGGGGAGAAGGACAGAGGGAGAGAGAGAAAATCTCAAGCAAGCTTCATGCTCAGAGCAGAGCCCAACACAGGGCTCAATCCCACGACCCAAACTGAAATCAAGAATCAGATGATGCTCCGGCTGACATTTAGACTTCTATGTTAGGTGTTCGTATCTACAAACTGAGATTTTTTTTAAGATGTCACAGTTTTTTAAACGTTTAAGATTACTGAAAACTATAAGGGGTAATATTTTAATTTTTTTTTAATGAAACAGTCTCTTTCTTAAGGATGTTATCTTCAAATTAATGGGAAAATGGACATTTGCACAAATTAAATCACAGGTGTTGGCTTCTGCATCATTAAAAACAACTTACAAAGTCCTGTAGACCAAATTTTGGTTAGTTTATTTCCTCTCTCTCACCCTCTTATGTGAAACACTGAGATTGGAAGACTATTTTAAATGAAATTCCAACCCTAGTTGGTATTTCCTGGTTGAGGGTTAAAAGCAAAGAAGAAGGCACCCAGGGGGCTCAGAGAGTTAAGCATCCGACTCAGTTTTGGCTCAGGTCATGATCTCACAGTCTGTGACTTTGAGCCCCACATTGGGCTGTGTGCAGACAGCGTAGAGTCTGCTTGGGATTCTCTCTCTCTCTCTCTCTCTCTCTCTCTCTCTCTCAAAATAAAGAAAGAAACTTAAAAAAAAAAAAAAGAAAAGAAGAACATACAAAGCTTGAAAAAGGGGGATGGGATTCAGCGTTCCTGCTAATTGTTAATGATACCTTTCACATGTATCTTGCGCTTCGGAATTGTTAGCCCAGCTAATTACACCATTTGAACAAGAGGGATCTTGTGATCTTGTCCAGGTCAGTGTTGACGACTTCGGTTCTGCCCATATGCAAACAACATCACCTTCACCCGGGAGTTTGTCGAGTGCACATGTCTGCATCACAACCTGTATTTTTACAAGTGCTCTAAGTGATTCTGGTGCTCACTTAACACTTTGAGACTCACTGACCTAGGCCGATGGTCTTCAAACTTCCTTTTCTGTCATAGGACTTTCTACGCGGAATAAATAAATTTGAGAGTCCGATTAGTAAACGCGTTTAGTGAATCGGGTTAATGATAAGTGTTGCGGCTCTAGTTGAAGTTCTCCTGGGTGCCCCCGGGTGGAGTTTCTGGCCTCTCCCCCTTCACCCCACTTTACAAATGAGGCCTCTGGGCTCTGAGAAGGAAGGGATTTCCTGAAATTTGCTCAGATGATATAGCAAGTCAGAATTCAGAAACTCGTGCTCAGACCAGGGCTTTTGTAGCTCAGATGAATTAATGCATGATCATTAATTCTAGAAAAGCAGTTACCAAAGGTCTATGTAAGCATTATAGTCAAAATAGCTTCAGAAAGTACATTTTAAAATTTCAGGAACACCTATCCTGTGAAATTAGATACTCCAGGATACTGTATTTTTTTAAGTCTCGAAAGGAAAACTTATTTTTTTTTTTAATTTTAGGCTCTATTGTGTTCGCCAAAAAAGTAGGTAGAATATCTCTCCAGTTGATTAAAGATCTTTGATTTTATATTTTTGTTCATAAGGCACTAAAATAGTTATGGAAGTGTCCCAAGTGCCTAGCTTAGCTCAGATGTGGTCTGGAATTCTTATTATATGGGTTGAATGTACTATATGCTGGGAACACTTAAGTGTGACATGTGATTCCAGGTTACAAATTAAGATTAAAAAAGAGCTGGTTTGTGCTTCGTGGCAACTTGGCCTACGAAAACACCACGTATTGCTGAAACGTAATGGTGCCTATTCCGTTCAGTGGAAATTAGCTGTTTGACATCTGTTTTGAACCCCTCTTGTGTGCTAGAAATGTATTTTCTCAAGGCATCGCAGCCGAGGGCATACTAAATCCTTGATGAGAATTTGATGCCTCTAAAATGCAGGGATATGATTCGGTTTATATATCCCAGTCTGATTTTCCCTTTATTCTTGCTTTTTTGGGACAGAGCAGCTGTTGGACTTGCCTAGAGTTTGTTCAAAGCCATCAGAATCATGACTTGACTCATTTGAGATTCAAAGCCCAGAGTGGCAAACGCAGTGACTGTGTGTGACTTGCTACTTGTCTCCTGTTGGTTGGCTTGTTGCTACACCCCCTAATTTAGAAAAATAACACAAAACAAAACACCTTTAACATCAAAGAGAAGCGTGGCCTTGTTTAGTGGCTTCCCTAAGCCACAGCCTTCCAGCCTCCCACCGCACCGTGTTCTTGTGGCTGAATTTCTGCTCTGCAAACTCCCCTTTTGCCTGCACACCTCCCTTTGCTCTGAATCACTGCAGGTCAGCTGCCAAAGAGACCAGCTTACTTGATGACTTGGGGGGGCCAGGAGAGTCTCAAGGAGTTGTCGCCCCAGGCTCCCCACGGGGTCGTGTGTCTGTCCTATGTGCTCCTGTGATCTGCCAATGGATACAGAAGAGTTCAAGATCTAACACTCGATTAAACGCCACAGTGAAGTTCGACTTCAGTGAGTGAATGACTGTATTTGAAGAGTGAGTGCTGTAATCGTGGGGAGAAGGGATCAGTGCAGAGGCTCCCAGACTCTGCATTCACTGGACCATAGTGGCTCAGTAATTCCTTTGCAAAGCCCCTAGCCCGAGAGAGAACACTGAGAAATTTCTAATTGTGAGGGAGATAAGGTCAAACAATTGAAGAAGCGTTTATGTGCTAATGAGCTGTGAGCACAGAGCCCGACGCAGGGCTTGAACCCACGGACCTCGAGATCATGACCTGAGCTGAAGTCGGATGCTTAACCGACTGAGACACCCAGGCGCCCAGTAGACATTTGAAACAATCATGGACATAGCTGGAAAAAAATAATACTTTGTTTCACCCTTAACAACCCCGATCACTCACCAAGGCTATGGCATGGTGCACCTGTTGAGCCTTGCACAACTTCTCATACCTTGAAGTGAGTATGACTGTTGCACCCCTCATTCCCTATTTCCTATTGATTTCTGCTTTTTATCATAGCAGTCATGAAAACTCGGCTTCACAAAGATATGTCATAAAAAGGAATGTAGCATGATCTACTATTGGAACTGTGAGCTCCTTCAAGCTGGTATTTTGTACTACTCCCTGGTTTTCCCTTGAAAATCAATAATTTCCCGCTGCAGCCCAGTTAGATGGTTTGCAGTTCTCAGATGCGTCCGATCTTTTCCAGCAATTGAAGTTTCGCAGATGGGGTAGGAGATAACATTTGTCTCACACTGGCAAGTTAACATAATGACTTCACGTAAATATATCAGTCATCTCATGAGGTGGGCTCTCATTTTCCCCATTTCATCGATGGGAAGACAAGGACTCAGAATTATTTCTTCTGTTTAAATAGTATGGCGAACAGAAGGTCACGTTATTTGACTTTGAATCCTACCTTGATGTCTCTGTACCATATTGGACCTCTGTTTCTCTTGAGCTTAGAGATGAAATGGAATCCCATTTTGTAGCAGATTAGAAATGTGGGCTCTGTCTGCCCATCAGGAGTTGAATGAGAGAGGAATGTCAAGGTCAGCCCTTGGCTCCAAGTAGCCCTTGCAGAAATGTGGAAGGAAGAGCTAAGGTCTCTGTCTATTAAAATTGCTTATGTCTAGGTGACGGAGGGTCAGTGACGAACAGAGTAAAGCTTCCAGTAATTTCACGTCAGGCTGCATTAAAGTAAGTCTGGCATCTGCTACCAAGGAGATGGTGATTCTGTTCTGTTCTGCTCATAGCTGTCTATGAGCAAGTCCAAGATCATCCTTGGAAGCTATTTGGAAGTCCTGATGCATGTCTGTCAACAATGGGTTGAGGACCTGGGACTGTTGAAGTGGCAGACCCCGGACTGTGGGAGGGAAGATGGGATGGGTGCCTTCCTAGTCCAGCCTTCCTGACATTTGGAAGAAGAGTTATCTTTGTTCTAGCCGAACGCAGAGGACAGAACTAGTGCTTTGAAGTAGGCTTAGGTTATCAACCACAAAAAAGAAGTAATGATGGTTTTTAGTGGTTGCAGTTGCCCTAGGAGGCAATATGCTCCCATTGTTGAAAACCACCCTGAAAACGATTAAGGAGATAGTAGACTATACCACATGGCTCCTAAAAGCTTTTCAACCCGTAGATTCTGTTTTTCTCATTTGCTAAGTTTCATTCCTTTGAGCGAAGGCTTCCCGAGTACCTGGGCTTTACGTTCAGTGCGGTCTCAGCAGACGCAGATAGGTCTCTGGGTTGGTAAAGTTAAATGGAAGGTAAATTTTAAGTTTCGCGCGGAAATCAATGTTTTTGGAGGTCGGGGGCCAGATGAGAAGTCACAGTCCTACTGAGCAAGTTCTTGAGTGTCTTCCAGTTCACACGTACAGAACCTATGTGGGTGCAGGCCTCTACCTCCAGGAGACCTGGACAGGCCTTTTACTGTGTGTGTGTGTGTGTGTGTGTGTGTGTGTGTGTGTGTGTGAGAGAGAGAGAGAGAGAGAGAGAGAGAGAGAGTCAGTCAGTCAGTCATTGAGTTCACGCATAAATTTCGCTAAGTGACTACCAGCTTTACCAGTTCGGAATTTAAGATAAATCAGTCCTGAGGTACTAGTAGTTTTGTCACATCGTTGTATTATCTGGCCTTACTCTCTGAACAAATACTTCATTATAATTACATTGCTGTGTTTTGGAGCCCACAGGTTTATCTTGGGTCTTCTTCCCAGATGACTTGAGGGCTTACAAGAACTGGCGCCCATCCTTTGAGTCCTTGCGGAAACAACCCCTCTTCTTTCAGGGGCTGCCCGGTCTTCCTCTGGGCTGTGCTTCTGCCCACTTCCCCGTTGGTAGACCTTCTGTCCCGATGACCCCCCTTCTAATCCTTTTGCCTTGATGCCCTTGAGACAGTGTCTCGTTGCTGACGTGGGGGAGGGAAAGGCGTTCTTCTCCCTTACGCGCCTCCTCTTTGTGCGCCCCTCAGGCCGGGCCAGTTCCCTTCCCTTGTGCGGAGGCACATTTCACACACGGTTCCCTCGCCATCCTGGGTTGTGTACCATCTCCTAAGACCTCTGTAACTCGCTTCCCTGCCTTTATCTTGGGGAGGGGGGGTGGCACATGTGCCCCTGGGGAGTTTGCACAAATGTTTATCGCCGGGCAGAGTGGTTACAAACGGGCTGTGTTTTAAGTTAGTTTTGACTTGTGTGTTTCAGCTGTGAAGTTGGCAACCACTTGAAAGCCACAGGCCACTGTTTTCTGAAAGCTTCTTTGCGCATGAGCAGAAAATGGATGTAGTGGATTTGGAAGTGGGCCAATAACTGCCCTTTTAATGCAGCTAAGTGTCGATTAAGGCTGTTGGCTCTGGAACGACGCATCCAGTCATCATCTCTTTCCTCTCTTACAGAGTGTCCCCCCTGCAGAAGTCCGAGATAGTGGACGTGGTCAAGAAGCGGGTGAAGGCCATCACCCTTGCCATCGGGGACGGGGCCAACGACGTGGGGATGATCCAGACGGCGCACGTGGGCGTGGGGATCAGCGGCAACGAGGGCATGCAGGCCACCAACAACTCGGACTACGCCATCGCGCAGGTCGGGGGGGGTGGGCGGGCGCTGAGGCCGGG
>NW_027532842.1:4875503-4889534 GCF_008692635.1 Crocuta crocuta | reverse complement strand
GCGGGTCGGGGGGGTCAGGGGTGGGGGCGGGCAGGCGCTGAGGCCTCGCACGGGTCAAGGGGCGTGTCGACCGCCGTCCCGTCCACCAGCACAGGTGTCCCCTGGGCACCGAGGCCTGGCCGGTGCTCGACCGTCAGTCCAGCCCCGAGAGGTCTGCCACCCTCCTGAGGCTGTCTAGACACCCTGGCCAGAGAGTTTGCATTTCTCTGCAGCCTTGATCTTATGCAGTTTGAAGGCCCTGCGCTGCTGGCTGTTGCAGTTGTTGTGGCTGCTGTTGCCAGCGGGGAGGTTGGTGGAGCCTTCTGTGCTCCTGACCAGGCGTCTTCCTGACAGATAGGCCTCTGATCCTGCCGGTGATGCTCTCTCGCCCTCAACGCCCATCTGCGGCGAGCCCTGTCCCCTCCACCATCCCGTGCTCCGGAACGGCTGTGCTCACAGCCTCACTTCTCTACCATCCCCATCCCAGATCTCTCTCCTTCCAGAAGGTGCTAGAACACTGTCTCATCAGGCATGTAAGGTCAGGGGAGAGCAGTGGTTTACAGCCACCAGCCACCCTCTCTGTAGCCACAACCAGGGTGCTGCCCAGAGCTGCCTCTGGGAGATGAACCCCCCAGGGCAATAGCAAACAGCCTCCTGGCGTCAGGCCAGGCCGTTCCTCTCTGGATCACGTGTTGCCTGCAGAGGTTCCTAATGTACTTTGTAGTTAACCGGACAGATGACCTGACGATGAAACAAATGTTTGTTCCTCAAAGATGGCCAAAAACGGAAGGAAAATAGCCAGCCTCCTCACCTTAGGTGTGGCATCATCTAGATCATTTGCCCTGCTTGATCATCCAGAAAATCTAGCCCTCACCACAGACACTGGTCATTTCCTCCTGTCTGCAGGTTACAGTCACTTGTCATAAAATGCCTGCTCGTTTGGTGGTTTAGCCAGTGTTTTGTCATTTCAAGTTGTGTGTTAGCCTTAATCACGTGAACACAAGTAGTAATGGCCTTTTCTCCCTTCAAGCTGAAATCGGGGGCTGCATATAAAATGTGAGAGAGCTTCCAGCAATGCCAGGGCTGCAGGCTGGCCCGGCGCAGCGTTGGGGCTCACCTCCCCGGAGTGGGCTTCTGCATTAGATCACCTCTCAGGTTCCCTCCCAGCTTGTGGTTCTGCAAACACAGGCAGGAATTTGCCAAATCCTCCTGGCTCTGGAAAGTACATGAGATCAAGCTTGTTTCTCTGTTGATTTCAAGTAAATCCTCAAGGTAATTGCTAAAGTCGGTTGGGGAAGGAATTCTGATTTTACAGGTGGGAACACGGGAGCTCCTTCACATTAGGTAACCTGCCTTAGGTCTGAGCACCCGGGGTCAGAGAACACCAGACCTGCCCGTGACCTTGGGGGACCAGCCCCACACACCTGCCCATTCACTTTCCGGAGTCAACCACTCCGAGGCCTGTGAGACTCCCGCTTCCTGTAGTCTGTCAGCAACTGTGGATGTTATACACCCCAGCATTATTAAATACTTGAGTTATAGCATCATGTGGCTGGAAGGGACCCTTAGAGGTTTCCTAGGAGTTCCAGGAAAATATTTGTCTGTCTTTTTCTTTAAAATGTCTGGGGAAGGGAGATTCTGTGACCTGCTTTATTGAAACTGTGCACTAACAGGCTGTGGAATCCGGAGCAATGATTGCTGTCTTCAGGTGGAAAGCATCAAAGCAGGGTAGGGAGGGGGAGAGAGGTAGAGTGAGGGGTCTCTGTGCCCTTCCGGTGTAATAGCCACCGCCAAGGGAACTGATGCGCGGCCCCGGCTCCGTTGTTCCTCCTGCCCGTGATTAGGGGAGGGTACCCTTCCTCCTCGCCTTGCCCTTCCCGCCCGACCTGGGCCTCTGCCACTTTGGCGAGGCGTTAGAGACACCCCGATTTGAGGCGCACCCTTGCCCCCAGCAGAACGACAAACATGTCTGGTGGACGTTAACATCTTGCGCTTGGTCTTTTTATTTCACGTGGGTGGATGAACACGTTTTTGCTCGGATCTTTGAGGAAGTGCCCCGGAAGGCTGTGCACAGAAGAAAAACAGGGAGCTCCCAGGCCCGTCCTTGGGGGGGAAATGACTCAAGAGGCCAAGCTCTGGATGCACTGCTTTTCTGCCTGCCTGCGCTTTTATCCGCAGAGCCGGCCGCCCGTGTGCTGCTGTCTTGCCCGTGGGCAGCCTGCGCTGGGGACTGGAACCCGGCGCCTCCGCCCTCGCTGCCACTCTCCTCAGGACAGGGCTGTTCCTGCCCCCTACCTTCTTAACGCTTTTTGGACGACCTCATGAAAATAGCATTTTGATGTAGGAGATATATATGTTTATATATTTCCTGAAAGCAGATGGTCGCAGCGCTCCAGTTGAGCCGTTCCGGATGACTCCAGCAGATGTTCTCTGTGCCCACCGAAGTTTAACATCGGGGGGTCCAGGTCAAATGCAAACTTCTTTTTTATTTGTTTAGCCAGCTATTTTATGATTCCCCAATCCCCCTTGGAATCCTTAATGAGCTTTTATGGGGAGTTTTCTTTTTCCATATGCACCGACTCCGGGCATTTCGAAGTGGCCATTTAGCTCTCAGAGTATGTAGTGGGGTGACCGCCTCACCCCCATCTCCTGGGAGATCTCATGAAACGTGACATCGTATCAGGTCTTTAGGGCTTGTGGAGACTATTATGTGATTTCCTCTTGAAAGAAAATGTTTTTTTTTTTTTTAAATACTACATTTCCAGTCAGAGATTTTCTTTTCTACAGTTACATTTAATTTCAAAAAAATTTTTATGTTGTATTTATTTCTGAGAGAGAGATAGAAAGAGAGAGAGAGAGCACGAGCGTGCAGGGGAGGAGTAGAGAGAGAGGGACACACAGAATCCGAAGCAGGCCAGGCTCTGAGCCGTCAGCACAGAGCCCGAAGCGGGGCTTGAACCCACAAACCATGAGATCACGACCTGAGCCGAAGTTGGACGCTTAGCTGACGGAGCCACCCAGGCACCCCAGTTAAATTTAATTTCAAAAGTGATCAGAAATTAATAGGCAGTTTGCCGTATCAACAGAATTTTTTTTTGCGTGAATCACTCTCTAGTTTAAAAAATATTTATTTATTTTGAGAAAGAGAGAGGGGAGGGGCAGAGTGAAAGAGAGAGAGAGAGAGCGAATCCCAAGCAGGCTCCACGCCGTCAGTGCAGAGCTCCTTATGGGGCTCAGTGTCACAGACTGAGATCATGACTTGAGCTGAAGTCAAGAGTCAGACGCTCATCTGACTGAACCACCCAGGTGCCTCTCTACTTTTTAAAATTTAAGTTTGAGTAAGTTAACATACAGCGTAGGATTGGTTTCCAGAGTAGAATTTAGTGATTCACCACTTACATACAACACCCAGTGCTTATCCCAACAAGTGCCCTCCTTAATGCCCATCCCCCATTTAGCCCATCCCCCCACCCACTTCCCTCCAGCAACCCTCAGTTTGTTATCTAGAATTCAGAGTTTAAGATTTATGGTTTGTCTCCCGCTCTGTTTTTATCTTATTTTTTTCTTCCCTTCCCCTACGTTCATCTGTTTTGTTTCTTAAATTCCACATATAAGTGAAATCATACGGTATTTGTCTTTCTCTGACTTATTTCACTTAGCATTATGCACTCTGGTTACGTCCATGTTGTTGCAAATGGCAAGAATTCATTCTTTTTGATCATTGAGTAATACTCCATCGTGTCTGTGTGTGTGTGTGTGTGTGTGTGTGTGTACCACATCTTCTTACCCACTCAGTTGATGGACATTTGTGCTCTTTCCATAATTTGGCTATTGTTGATCTAGCACGGCTATAAACACTAGGGTGCGTGTGCCCCTTGGAATCCGCATTTTTGTATCCCCTGGATAAATACCTAGTAGTGCAATTGCTGGGTCATAGGGTAGTTCTCATTTAAACTTTTTGAGGAACCTCCATACCGTTTCCCAGAGTGGCTGCACGAGTTTGCGTTCCACCAGCAGTGCAAAAGTGGCCCCTTTCTCTGCATCCTCGCCAACGTCTGTCGTTTCTTGAGTTTCTAGTGTCTGTGGATAGTCTCAGTATAGCGTGATGATCTCTCCCAGGAGAACGAGGCTGAGGACCGGGCTGTGACTTGGGAGTGGGAAACTCAGGGTTTGGCCTGAGGCAGCTGAGGGAGACATCAGTGTGATACAAGGCTAGTTAATGTGTAGAAATTGTGAATCCAAACAGGATTGCCCCAGTGCTGCATTCATACCCCAGCACGACACATCCCCAAACCAAACAACAGTGAAGAGTCAACCTCACTTCCTTCCCTCTAGCTCAGTGTTCACTTTGGGGACCTTTGTGAGGTAGGACACAGAAGGCAAAACCAGGCTAAGAGGAGGGTGAGGGGCTAAGATTCCAGTGATGCCCGAAGACCTCCTGCCCCAAAGAAGGTTCAAATATTTTCTTTAATATTGGGGTATTGCTCAACATTTCAGACGGCAAGAGCCTTTACATCACCGTCAACTTCAGATCTGCTGCTTCTCGGTTCTTTGTTCTTCTTGACTGCGTAGCACTCCAGCAGAAAGTATGTTGTCCTAGTTGGAAGCAAAACGGGGGGACACAGTGAGTGTAGAAGTGAAGGGTGTGTGTGTGCGGGAGCCCCTGAGCACCTCCGTGCACGTGCAGTTGCTTTCGACCTGCAGGCTGACCGTGGAGGGAGCTCATGGGTATATGCGCGTCCCTTTTGTCAAAAGGGTAGTGGTGCGCCGGTGTTGCTGTCCCTTGCTCCTGAAGTCACCATGAAATCTGATTGAATAGAAGCATCTGGTTGCTTTTCTCTTCTTCAATTCAAGTGGTCACCTTCTCCTAAGAGTTGAGCCCCCCACCCCCCAAAAAAACACTTATGTAAACAGAATGTCACGAGAATAACCACTGGAAGTCTACCCTCGCGGCCGGGGGAAAATAATTAGGTAGATTTAAGAGGAGATTGTCGTCTTCCCTGCACCTGAAAGCTTTGCCTTTAGTCTTCTCGGGAGTGAGTGGTTTTCCTCGGGTGACCTGCGCATCCGCACGCTCCGCTTTCCTTACTACTGTACCCGTCTCCCAAGGCTGCTCCGTGACCAGATTTCCTGAATGGTGGACGCTCCTGAACGTGGCTCTTTTCTCTTTCTCAGTTTTCCTACTTGGAGAAGCTCCTGCTGGTTCACGGTGCCTGGAGCTACAGTCGCGTCACCAAGTGCATCCTGTACTGCTTCTACAAGAACGTGGTCCTCTACATCATCGAGGTGAGCAAGGTTCGCCCCTTCCTTGCGGGAAGGCCTTCACATATTTGAGGTAATTTCAAGAAAGGCTCTTGTTGGTGGAAAATTAAAGGTGGGTGGGACCTGTGGAAAGCCGTGACACACGTGACCTCCTGGAAGCGGGGGGCACCTTGCAGATGGAGGGCCTCAGGCCGAGTCACGGTGCAGGGGGCCTTGGCGTCTTGCCCGAGTGGAGCGTCGCTGCCACTTGCATCCCGTACCTGCCGGGGTGGTCAGCGCCTGGGCCGCAGATGCGTGCACCTTTCTTGGTGGCCGCTGGGACATTTCCAGGCCAGCCAGTCATCTTTCTCTTCCCTACGATGAAAGAGCCTGATGTGTTGCTATTTTTCTCATGGAACGTCCACGTTACCCAAGCCTTGATTTGTCACTTCTGGGATAGTTGGACGATACGTACCTAAATGGGGAAGGTTTGGGATTCAGCGGGGAGTAAGCAAATAAGGTAATTCAAAATACGTCCTGAACTCACTGGGTTGCGAAGCTGGTTTTCAAGATGTTGATTCACTTGCAGGCACACTTATTTTGCTTGTGAGAGGGACTAGCGCAGGAGAGGGGTGGGCCCAGGAAAAAGTGGAACGGGCGCTTTCTGGTTGAGCTCCGTGGGAGCACCACCTGGACAGCTGTGCCGCAGGGGGTGGCTTTGCGGCCGTCGGGACTGATAGAGTTCCAGGTCTGTTTAGAAAAGAGGAAGCAGGCGGTCACTCCAGAGAAATAGAAAAGCAACGTTAATACGTATGGTGGTAATACCGCATTCTGTTAGGAGTTATTTTGTGTCTGATTTCTCAGTGCTTGGCAGAAATAATAACCAAGGCATAGATCAGCTTTTCCTGATGCGGCTCTTTAATATCCTCAGCTCAGGAAATTTAACAAGTGATTTGACTGGCCATTTCTTTACCAAGTTGTCTACCCTTTCCTATCAGATATTCAGGTCAAACGCAAAGGTTCCCATCACTCACTCTGTAACTGAACTATTAGTAATTTTCCTGAGTTGTGCAGGTTGTTCACTGCACAAGCCTGCCCAGCCGAAGGGGTAAATGGGGAAGAAATCTAGGAAAACCAGGAAAAAGAGATGCATTTTTCTAATTTGCACAAAGGCAGCCTACTCGCCATGTTTGCTACCATGTGCTGTAATGTGCAGCTCAGTCCACGCCAAGTAAGAACCTCTAGGTGTTTGGGTTTTATAGTTTCTGCCTTCCTTTTGTCTGTGTTACTATTAATTTTTTTGGAAGGGGGGCACTTAACTATGTTCTTCTGTTTCTGTCACACTTTTTTTTTTTTTTTGCCTCTGCAGTAGGGGTCACTCCTGAATGTCACTCGGGGTCGTAGATAATCAGTGCTGTGGCCTTCAGGAGAGTGGGAGCCCCTGGCCCACACGCCACCCGAGTTTTACATGCATTTTCAGCTCCCATAGCAGTTGGCTTCACAGGGGCTCTTAATAATCTGGTTTTCCTCAAAATCAGCAAACTACAGATAGTCTAGACTTCTTATCAGGACATTTTACATGAAGCCCCCAACCCTTAGGCTTCCCAGAACTTCTCCTGGGCGAGGCTGAGTCATTCACACCTCCTGTCTTGCCTTTTTTTTTTTTTTTTTTAACTTCAGGAGGGCTAAGGATGAGAAGAGTACAATTTTTGTCTGTCTGGAAAATTCTTTCTGGTTCGAAGCCCTGAAAAATGCCATGTGTGTTCCTTTATTTTTCCATTCTGGCTACACCATAGCTGTAAACACTCTTTAAAAACATTCTTGAGGGGCGCCTGGGTGGCTCAGTAGGTTAAAGCGTTCGACTTCGGCTTAGGTCAGATCTTACAGTTTATAGGTTCAAGCCCCATGTCAGGCTCTGTGCTGACAGCTCAGAGCCTGGAGCCTGATTCAGATTCTGTGTCTCCGTGTCTCTCTGCCTCTCCCTCGCTCACACTCTGTCTCTCTCTGTCTCTCAAAAATAAATAAATGTAAAAAAAATTTTTTTTAAAATATTCTTGCTAACGTTTCAAAACGAAACAAAGTCTCCGCCGCTCAGGTCTCCATTTTCTATTCAGTATTTCTCGGAGATTTAATTTGAAAGCCAAGAGAACAAAATCCTCAACTGAGCCTGGACAGAGCACCGAGTCAGTGCAGCGGCAACACGCACTGCAGGTATAATTTTAAAAACGGGAACTTTAGTGTGTTTGAAACCGAAAGGTCGAAGATTATCGTAATTTGATTTGCTCCTTTGCAGTAGACAGTTTTGCATTCCTGGGGTCACCTTATAACTAGCTGAGACTGAGTTCTATTAGGTATTTATTACTCTCACATGGTTTCCTTGTAGCGGGAGGAGAAACCCCTTGCAACCACCAGGAAGTTCTCCTCTTAAATGCCCTGTGATCTATGTAACTATCAGTCATTTAAAATACAGACTAAAAGCACTTTGGCAGAGAAAAAACCTGCTCAGGTGAGCGTGCACGCGTGCACACACACACACTCACACTTAGAGTCTTAGGCGTTATCTTGAACATCATTATGATTTGAGTTACCAAAAAAGATCGTACGGAAGACCTACGAGCCTGTGATGCTCACCTGCGACACTAACCTGTAAAACTTGCTTTTTCTGCAGAACACACAGCTCCTTCCTCACTTCCATACGGAACACAAATTGAACGTTCCCTCCACTCTCACCCGCGGCTCTCTCCGGAATATTCTTTCATGACCCTCTTCTGTGTTTGCGGAGATGTTTACATATACAAGCAGATCACTGTTTTTGCACACGTGCCCGCCTGGTCTGTAATGCGGTCTGCAGCTCATGTTCTACTTAACACTCTACTTTTGGGATCATCCCCATCGTGACATACAAGTTCATGGCTTGGTATGTCACAAAATGGCTTCTTAATCTATTTAGCCACTTCTATATTGAAAGCATTCAAGTCCTCTCCCTTTCACACACCAAAGGCCTTGTGGAATAACAGCTTTCCCTTCATAGGCCATAAGTAGGCCATAAATATTCTACTGAAATGATAGTGATCTAATTCGAGCATGGCCATCACGGTGCTTTGAAGGTCACATGTGATCAGTTTATATATCAGTACCACGGGCTCCTTGCTGACAAACCTTAATGCTATTTGACGTGTCTCATAAAATTTATGCAGGCCAAAGTAACCAAGTGATTAAAAAATAGGAACAAAATGATGGGGTCAGTGATTTCATGGTCACCCTGTTAGTAGGCAAACCAAAAAATACATAAACCTTGGCTCTCTGTTCCCTCCGTGATTGCCTTTGTTGAGTACTTCTTGCCCGCGTGATAGAAAAGACCACCAGCTCTGTCCTGTCGACCATCTATAATGCAGCCAGGATGGGCTTTCTGAACATCCGGTGGCTGGCGCAGTTTCTGTGACACAGGCTCTCAGAAGTGGTGGCAGCAAGTAAACAAATGTCACTGCCCTCCTCAGACCAGCAAGGGAGGGGCAGAGGGAGAGAGAGAATCTTAAGCAGGCTCCTTGCCCAGTGGGGAGCCTGACGCAGGGCTTGATCTCAGGACTGTGAGGTCATGACCAGAGCAGAAATCAAGAGTCAAATGTGGGGCACCTGGGTGACTAAGTCAGTTAAATCTCTTACTTCTGCTCAGGGCATGATCTTGCAGTTCACAAGTTCGAGCCCCGCGTCGGGCTTTGTGCTGACAGCTCAGAGCCTGGAGCCTGCTTCTGATTCTGTCTGTTTGTCTGTCTCTCTCTCTCTCTGCTCTTCCTCTGCTCTCTCTTTGTCCCCCAAGAATGAATAACAAAATAAATTGATTAGGATGACAAACTTTACGTTGTGTGTGTTTTACCACAGTTAAAAAGAAAATGCTAAAAATTTTAAAAAGAACATCGCAAGCACCTTGTCGATTTCGTTGTGTGGAGGGAGACAAAAATGTGTAACCAGAACTGTATGCTTTGGAAAGCTCATTGAAGGTTTGAAAAAGAAACTTAGCATGAGTTTTGTTTCGTATTAGCAATTAAATGCTCAGTTTGTGGCTGTGACCAGAGGGACCATATTTCTCAGAAGGTAAAATTCTCGCATGGACCAGACCGTGCAGGACGCCCTAGCCTTCTGGGGCATAGGGTTCCAGCCAGCTAGCAGGGGTTCATTCCTTGTTGACCGGAGGTAGGGGGCGGAAAAAGGGATAAAATTAGCGAAGGCAAGGAGATGGGGCCGGGTGGGATGTGTGAGCGGCCAGAGAAGGGGCTCTAAATAGCTAGACAGGAGTTTTATTGCTATTGAAAGCCAGGATTCCTTTTCTGTCCTGGAATAAGCAGGTGACATGGTAAAAGCAATTCCAGAAAATTTGTATGTCAATGTGTAGGGCAGATGGCAAGCAGAGACCTTTAATGTAATTGTGTAGTTTTAACCTAGAGCATAAATCATGACCCTTATGTGACTATTTCCTAGCATTCTTTATAAGCAGAAAGGAACAACTGATTTAAAAAAAAAAAAAAAACTGGTTGATTTCGACAATGGTAGACATTTACCTTAATTAAATCTAAAGATTGGGGGGGAAATTCGTATGCATTTTTGAAGTCCTTGTGTGACTGCTTGGTGATAATTCCCAAAGAGAGAAGGGTTGATTAAATCCTTTAAAGTTCCTATGCTGTTTAACAAAGTAGGGGTTCGTTATTCAGAATTTCCTGACTAGAGTACCAACATAATAAAGAGTTTCAAGGCGTGACGGCCTCAGCATGTTAAGCATTTACTAGGTGTGTGATGGTCTGTCCTCAGATTTTCTGAACCCCAAGGGACAGGTATGTTGGGAATGGAGGAAAGCTTCAGTGATAAAAATTTCAAATAGGAAAATAATAGGGAAGTAACGTGTTTTAACTTACATTTCAAAAAATTATGATACCGATCCATTTTATACTTTGATGTATAACGTTAAGAAAAGACACCAAATCATATTTGAAATAGAGGAGACTTTGAAATTGCTTATTATAATAATTATGATGGTGACTAGTTGGTGGCTCCTAATAGACTAATAATAACATGTAGGTATTGATATGAAAAATGAGAATTTTTATACTACTTAGAGTGTCTACTTATTTTTGGCAACATATATAAGAAATTTTAATGTTTTCTTGGGGTCATTAAACTGGTATGGGATACTGGCCAGGAACTGGGATGCGTATTTGGCATGGAGGTCTGGAAATAGCACTGAATAAGACAGATTTAAACCACTGCAATTTGAGACTGAATGCAACTAACAGAATTTTGTTGAAAGCTAATTAAGACTTGTCAGTATCTGACAAGCCTAAAACGAACCAAAAGCCTGTGCTCAAAACACTCCAAAATATTTACCAGCATTTCGTTTTCTGTACCCTAAAGCTAAAACAGTAAAATGAATTATGGTTCATGTATAAACTCCCATTCTCATCCAAAATATTCTCAGAGAAGTACTTTGAATTTACTTTTTCTGAAAACATTACATAATCTCTTTGGTTGTGATACAGGGTTTTTTTGCTCTTGGACCTCAGAGGTTTGGGAGGGGTTGCTCCACTGTTTAGATCCTTATCATTTGAAAATAATAATATCTCAGTTACTTGGAGGCGGCCCCTTCTTTCATTTATCATCTGACTAGCTGCTTATTTGTGGAGCCTTAACTATGTTAATGTGCGAAAGATGCTGTGGATTTGGTCAGCCGCCTTCCCAACTGGCTTCTGTTTCCCAAAAGTGACCCAGACTGCGTCGTAAATGGGGTGAGGAAGGCACTGGCTTCGGGTAGATTGTGCTTTAAATGTTAGAATCAATGAAGGATAGATGTTTTAAAACTTTAGGGGCGCCTGGGTGGCTTAGTCGGTTAAGCGTCCGACTTTCGCTTAGGTCATGATCTCGCGGTTCGTGGGTTCGAGCCCCGCGTCGGGCTCTGTGCTGACTGCCAGCTCAGAGCCTGGAGCCTGTTTCAGTCTGTGACTCCCTCTCTCTCTGACCCTCCCCTGCTCACGCTCTCTCTCTCTCAGAAATAAATAAAACATTTAAAAAAATTAAAAAAAAACTTTAAAATATCATCCAAGAACATTTCCTCCTTTTAGTTATAATGCACGACTTGAATGCACCTGGAAAACCATGTATTTCATCCTTGACACATTAAGAGATCTCTTTGTGGTGAAAGACCAAATCCCCGATAGCTAAGCTTCCCTCTTACGTCCTGTGCGTCTGCCGTGTCAGAAGCGGCTTTATGTTTCCTGATAGAGTCCTTGTTGGCGGGGCTGCACTGGAGTCATGAGCTCGAAGCTAGCGTGTTAATAGGTGAAGGTGAATTGAGACTTATCGGTACAGGCTGTGACTTCATCAAACGTGAAACCGCCCGTTTTCTCGTAAAAGCTTTAAGCAGGTGCTGACTACCTCCTCCGTGGCAGGTGGAATGCTGGGACCAGGGGCCCAGACTCTGCAGAGTCTCCCGCTTGATGAGGGTGGTGGCGGCGCACAGCGTGAGTGGGGCTCCAGGGGCCCAGGTCTGGTGCCAGATCCTTTCCAACAACAATCCCAGCTTGTGGAGTCCACGCTTACCTGGGCGTTTCCTATTTCGAGCTGACAGTTATGGATCAATAATAACCATCTTAATATGTTGGAAGGAAAACTGTGTCAAGAAGGGCTTCCCAGTGGGCAATTTAAAAATGGGAGGCAAACCATGAGAGACTCCTGAATGCTGAGAACAAACTGAGGGCTGATGGGAGTGGGGGGAGGGGAAGGGGGGTGATGGGCACGGAGGAGGCCACTTGTGGGGATGAGCTCTGGTTCCAGTTGGGAAACCAACTGGACAATAAACTATTTTAAAAAAATAAAATAAAAATGGGAATTAACTAGAAGTAGGGACATTCCAAAGAGTCCTTGCCCCGCCTCTTGCGCCCTCATTCTCCAGGCACTCTGAGGTCATGGGATCCAGACGAACCCGGCTGCGCCTCTGCTCTTGGACACAAGTCGGGGATGCAGATAAGACTCGCACAGTTACAGGGCAGCGTGCTGGGTGCTGGCCTGCGGGAGCCCGGCGCGTCGTGTGCAGTGGGAACTCTCAGAAGTGGTGCTTTACAGCCGTGGGAGCCTCCGCTTTCCAGGATGAACCGGCCTAAGACCGGGCGGGGTGAACAGGAGCTGGTCAGGCGAGGGGGGACTGGAGGAGAGAGTCCCGTGGGCATGCCCGAGAGGGGCCACGCCTGCCTGCGCCACTGAACCCTCTCTGTTTACTCCGGCTCCGCGATAAATGTCACAGGTCACCAGGCCCTTAGTAAACAACAGGGAAGCAGTGCCCTTTGCTGGGTTTTATGCTTCAGTAGGAAGATGGCTNGGGGGGGGGGGGGGGGGAAGGAATTTTCTCTCCAAGCCTCGTTGGCTCCTGCCTGTTTATGGAGCTGGGAGTTTATCAGCAAAAGGTAGAGGGGTGGGCAGGGGTGATGGGGAGGAGTCTTTATAAAGCCAGAGAAACATTAGCAGTCTGGAGGGACTCCTCCCCTACAAGATAAACTATCACTTTGAACTTTGTAAAAATAGACCCTTGCTGCCTCTTCCATGTCACAATATATGCTTTTTTAATGATGTTTTTGCAGCTGTTTTACCTGAAAGGCTCATTGTAAAGATCCAACATTTAAAAAAAAAAAAAAGGATGTATTTAGGCACTGATGTTTTAAAGATTGAGTCTCTAAGTCCATAAAACCTCCCTGAAGGGGGGGAAAAGTGCAAGTCCAAAAGCAAAATCAGGCAAAGGACTCACGGGGTGATGTGAACTCTGAGAGGTGTGCCGTGTGCAGAGCTGGGCCTTCCTCTACAGTGCCCGTGTCTCCTGCCCTCCTGGCTCGGTGACAGACAAAAGTAACCCCAGCAAGGGGCTGGCTCATCACCTTGGGCGTTTCAGGCTTCCTTACTGCAACTCCTTCCCTTCCCTGTACGCCCTGTTGCTTTCAGACGTAACACCTGCGTAAGTCAGTGCTGGGTTCCCATCGGGAGAAGTTCTTTCTCTTTACCAAGTTGCTTGCGACGTCCCTAAGGGCAAGATTTCCTTTAATTCTCAGAATCAACTTTGTATGAGTGTCTCCGCACAGATGCCCTGCCCATGCCTGCGGATCCATTGTCCTCTCTGTACACCCAGGTGGCACCATTCTGAGCAAGTAAATTTCAATGACATTTGATTGAGAGTGGCTATGAGTCCAAGATCAAGAACACAGACTTCAGTTATAGGCTGTGGGAAAGATGAGGTGACAACAGAAAAGAGCACTTGCTGTAGCAGATGAAGGAGACAAAGGGGGTTCATAATGGATCATTCTACTGATGGAAAACCATTGTTTTTGGTTTTGGTTTCCAGAGGATCAGGAGCCAGGGACCCTCACTTCTCCTCTTCTCTAAAGTGGTCAAGGGCGCCTGGGCGGCTCAGTCGGTTAAGCGTCCGACCTCGGCTCAGGTCATGATCCCACAGTTCAGAGGTTCCAGCCCCGCGTTGGGTTCTGTGCTGACAGCTCAGGGCCTGGAGCCTGTTTTGGATTCTCTGTCTCCCTCTCTCTCTGCTCCTCTCCTGCGCACACTCGCTCGCTCTGTCTCTCTCTCTCTCAGAAATAAATTTTTAAAAAATAAACTGGTCAGCCTGACTTAGGAAAGAGAAATTGATTTTAGCCCATAGTTTTAAATACTTCGTTACAAGCATGTAAAGTATCATTATAATAATGCAATTCATCTTTCTTTTTCTTAGACTTAGGGTTTTTTTTTTTTTTTTTTTTTTTTGTTTTCCCCCTTTGTTAAAAAAACTTT
>NW_027532842.1:4872405-4875495 GCF_008692635.1 Crocuta crocuta | reverse complement strand
TTTTTTTTTTTTTTTTTTTGTTTTGGATTTACCCGTTAGTTAAAATAGCTTCTGTTAAAAAAGTATCACCTCAGGAAACTCATCTCTCCTCTGGTAAATGCCTGTCCTTTTAGGTGGTAAATAATCTTCACAACCTCCTGACAACTCACTGGGGCAAGCATATTGGTTTTCATTTGAGCCACTATATTGGTTTTCCAACAGGTGTTCTGGGAGTTTAGTGTGTCCTTCATTCCTGAGTCCCAGGGCCCTGGAAGGTCAAGTGGCCTATTTAAAGAAGGCTCAAGAAGTGATGTGGATGCTTTCTTGCCTGGTCTTTGAAAGTGTGGGGAGGTAAAGTAGATTAGTGTTATTAAATACTGCTCATACCTCTTGATCATGCCAGTAAAAGAATATTGATTAAAATATTGGCCTCTTTTATTCAAGGATTATAGGATGGGCTTATTAGTGTTCCTTTAACTAAGCTGCATGTTGTTGGGATGATCTTTTACTCAAGCACTTGTCCATCTGAAAGTTGCTTCTTTGTAACATTAAGTACTAATTCAGAGCTTTTACTCCTTGTTACCCTTGCCTTATTGTCTTTCTTATTCCTTTGAAGGTATTTATTAGTATGGTATACTAGTATATACCACTTTGGGGTTTTTTTGTAGGTATAATTTACATGCAATAAACCCTTTCCTTCCGACTTTGGCTCAGGTCATGATCTCGCGGTTCTTGAGTTCAAGCCCCGAGTCAGGCACTGTGCTGACAGCTCAGAGCCTGGAGCCTGCTTTGGATTCTGTGTCTCCCTCCCTCTCTCTGCTCCTCCCCCATTTGTGCTCTATCTCTTTTTCTCTCTCAAAAATAAATAAATATTAACAAAATTTTTAGAGGCGCCTGGGTGGCTCAGTCAGTTAAGCGTCTGACTTCGACTCAGGTCATGATCTCAAGATTCGTGGGTTTGAGCCCTGCATCAGGCTCTGTGCTGACAGCTCAGAGCCTGGAGCCTGCTTCAGATTCTGTGTCTCCCTCTGTCTCTGACCCTCCCCTGTTCATGCTGTCTCTCTCAGAAATAACAAACAAAAAAACAAAATGTTTTCATTAAAAAATACCTTTCTAGTGTACAGTCTATGAGTCTCAACAAATGCATATGGTAGCATCATCGCCACTACCCTCAGATCCAGAGCACAGCCATCGCTCAAAACGGCCCCCCCCACCCAAGCCCCTTCTGTAGTCGGGACCCCACCCCTACACCCAGTCCCTAGCAATGACTGGTCTGTTTTCTGACCCTATAGTTTTGCCTTCCTGGGAAGGTCATGTGGGTGGAATTATACCACTATATGATCTTCAGCATAACCCGTTTGAGGTGCATCCATATTGTAGCGAGTATCTGTGGTTTATTCTTCTTTATTGCTGAGTAGTGTTCCATTATAGAAATAGGATTTCCCATGGTTGGAGAGTTCTGGAAGCCCAGTTCCGCGGGGTTGTGAACCAGGGACCCGATGCCACTGGACTGCAGGTAATATTGCGGTTGAAGGCAGATCTTGAATAAAAGCTGACTGGAATAGCACTGGTCATAATGGCGGTGATGGTGGTGGTGGAGTGAGTGGGCCTGGTGAAAGCTTTCTGTTGGCCCTTCTGGGGAGGAGAAAGGCCAAGAACCCAGACCTGTCTTCCGACAACCCCTCCCCGTCTGCTGTCTCTCAGGGGACGGCCCCTGGCAGATAGCAGCCATGTCGGGGTGGGGGGAGGGCTGCGCAGTCAGACCACCTGGGGGCTTTGCTTTCAGTGCAAGCCCTGCAAGTCTGCGCATGCCTCCGGGCCACTCCCAGCCTCAGTCTCCTTCTCTGTAAAATGAGGATAATAAAGCGCCTCATAAAGAGTTTATGATTAAGCAAAGCCGTACAGGAAAGCCTTTAGCATGGGGCCAAACCACAGAGAGCCCTCAAGTTAGCCATGTAGCATTATTTGAAGGTATTTAATATTTGACAAATCTTTTGACTACAGTGTTGTGGGCCTGAGGCTTTTCTAGTTCATCCTTCTTCTCAGGATAGGAATCTGTCCTACAGCAGCCGACAGTCATCCAGTCCACCCTCGGCTGGGAACCTTCTAGGAGGAGGAGGGAAGTCTTCCTTATACATCTTTAGGTAGTTCCACCTTAAACATAGCTCCTATTATATGCTGCAACTGTAATATTCTCTAATAATAAAACTGAAATAATTGCTGCCGAGCAAATCAGCCATGATTAAATCTGCTAGACTAACTTGAAGTTTGCTTGCCTTCTGCCCATGCATTGCTAGCAGTTCAGGTGCTAATAAATAATTGCATTCCAGTAATGTGCTCAAATGTTTATAACTGAGAAATAATTCTTCTAACACCGTCCGTGCCCTGGTGCTCTCCCCGTCCCAGGGTGGCTTCTACAGATTTCGTTAATCAGCCTAGACCCCTTGATGCTGTCAAACGTTGCCTGAGAGCATCTAAATGCAACACTGAAACTGACTGACGTACCTGCCCCTTAAACCCCGTCCACTCGCTGGGGGGTTGCTTGGAGGACTCCATGTGAGCCTCCTCTGCTCCCAGGGCGTGAGTTTCACTAGTTTCTTTCAAAGCCAACCCGTCTCGTGTTGACTGCAAATAGTCCTCCCAGGCTGTCCTGGACCAGGAGGTAGGCCTGCCTTAGAGTCCAAAACAGAGCTCTCCTCCAGGTGCGGGCCGGCTGCCTGAGAACACAAGTCCCTCTCTCCGCGTGTGCAAACCAGGTGGGAACTGTGCCGGCCACACGCACGGTGTCGGTACTTGCACGGGGCAAAGCGCGAATGCCGACCTCGGGTATTTTTCACCTGGGCCAACGGGCGCTTGGAAGTATGGAAGGTTTCTATCAATTACACCCGCCTTCAGGGCGCCCTGAAAGTCCCCTGCTTTGGAACACCCGCCCGTAAGAACAAACAGCCACGAAATGCATCCCACCCACTACTGCGTGTTGTATGAAAGTAGAGAATAACTGCTTCTCGACTCCTATTCCTGTTTCTGTTCCCGAGTGTATTTTGAGTTTATAAAAGCTGGGTGCGTTTTGTATATGTTGCCCCCCCCCCCCACCTTTTATTTCCTTTTTGG
>NW_027532842.1:4868377-4872353 GCF_008692635.1 Crocuta crocuta | reverse complement strand
CAGAGAAACTTACCCAAAAAGGCAATGCTGTGCAAAATTTCCTGGCTGTTTGATAGGTCACGATAAAGGCCACTGGTATCTCTCTTGCTCTCGATCTGTGCATAGTATCACTGGTTGATGGAAAATATGCACTTGGCTTGGTAATTCTTGCTGGAAATTTTAAAAGCTCCCATGAAATATTCCTAATGTGTTGTTACATTCACCCCAAATGTATCTGAAAAGATCGATGGGATACTCACTATAGGGAAGTTAAACAGGAACTATGGCTTGTTATTCCCACTGGAATGACACCAAGCGGATGGCTGTTGTTTCCACACTGGCCTCATGGACCCGTCTTCCTCGTAGTGCTTCCTGGGATAAGCACTGCCGTGTGCCTACGGGAACCGTGCCTGCGGTGCTGTGTGTGATGCGAGCTCACCCAGACGCCTCTGCCTGCNGGACACCGTGCACATAGGAGTCATGATTGATCTTTCTGCCGCTTCTTCTTTTGTTCCTGCTTAATTTTTATGTAATGTTTATTTTTGAGAGAGAATGAGTGGGGGTGGGGCAGACACACACACACACACACACACACACACCCACACACACACACACACACACAATGTGAAGCAGGCTCCAGGCTCTGAGCTGTCAGCACAGAGCCCCCCATGGGGCTTGAACCCATGAACCATGAGATCGTGACTTGGGCTGACGTCAGACGCTCAACCGACTGAGCCGCCCCAGGCGCCCCTTTTTCTCCTGCTTCTCACAACATTAAGTGCTGTTGTCTACATCAACAAATACTAATCAACGGTTTCTAAATAATAAGGATTAATGGGGGACAAAGCCCTTAAATGCTATTTAAACCAACTAAGACTTTATTGTTGCTAATTAAGTTAGTAGAGTGAATTCTAAAGAATAACCTTGAAATAAGAATTAAAATCAAGTTTTTCTGTCTAAAGTGAGTCAGAAAAGATTGGATTTAAGTATTAAAATATTATATTACTTATAAATGAAGTTACATATATTGGAGCTATAATGAGATCAGTCCCACTCTAAAAGTCAGTGTGAATAAATAGACCTACCCCTCTCTTGGACTAGGAAGAAAGAGGTGCTCACAGAGACACACACACATTTTTTTTTTAACGTTTTAGTTTATTCCTGAGAAAGAGAGGGAAACAGCGTGAGCAGGGGAGGGGTGGAGAGAGAGGAAGACACAGAATCTGAAATAGGTTCCAGGCTCTTAGCTGTCTGTCAGCACAGAGCCCGACGCGGGGCTCGAACCCACGAACCGTGAGATCATGACCTGAGCTGAAGTCGGACGCTTAACCGACTGAGCCACCCAGGCGCCCCCCAACACACACACACATTTTTACAAGCATCAAAATAAGGAAATGCTATAGATCGTAAGAAAATATATGAGAAAATAGCCTGGAAATCTTGAAAATAAAAATACTAAGAGGATTTGTCACGCCGGATGTTACACATCGTACGAAGGGCTAACAGTGAAAGCATGGTGAGGCTGTGCACGAGCAGATCAATAGAACCAAGTAGAAAACACAAAAACCAATCCAAATACAGCTGGATCTTTGCTTTATGATTAAGCTAGCCTTTGAAGTGAGTGGGTAAAGGATATTTTACAAAGATGCTGAAGGGGCAACAGGGGCCACTTGGAGAAAATATTACATTGGATTCGTAATTCTTTACTTTTTCCACCTAAATTAATTACACATGGATTTGAGGGTCCCTTTTCTTTTCTAAAAAACAAACAAAAACCCCATATTGTGAAAAGGAAATGTATTCACGTGGTTTCTAAACTTGAAAACCCCAGTGAAAATTAAGCATCATAAAATGGCCAATCCCTGTCTCTGTGCAGAGGGGTCCCTGCTACCTCCTTTCCGCATTTGTTTGTCCAGACACCAGCCTGGGTGATTATTCGTCTTGTGCGTTTCTTTCTGGTGCAAAAGACTGCACGCTAGCGACCTGTCCTGCCCCGGCCTTTTGAGCTGTAACCGTATATTCCGGGTCTTTCCACATCAGCGCTACAGGCCTCCTCATCCTTCTTGCAGCGGCAGGGTGTTCAGTTAGGTAGAGTTTGTTTAACTAGTCCCCTATTGATGGACACTTGGGTTATTTCCAACCTCAACATTTTCCTTCAACAAATTATGCCGCCGTGTTGGATAAATTCCCAGAAGTGGGACTTCCATGTCAAAGGGTAAATGCATTAATAATTTTCATAAGTACTGCCATTTCCCCTCTTTTTTTTCTTAATTTCTAGGAGTTCTTTATATATTGGGGGAGATGAGCTCATTGTCAGGGACATGAGTTGCAAGCATTTTACTTTTCAGTGTAGTGAAAGGCTGGCATCTTCTCAACTGTTCATTGCAGGTCGGGTTCCTGGGAAGGAGACTGAGATGGAGTTTAGCATGAAGGGTTTTGTGCCCTTGAGGTCAGCATCTGTCAGTGGGAGGGAACGGAATCACGAAGAAGCTGTGGCTCAGGTAAATGAATGAAAACCCCACGTCAGACGACTGGCCAGGGGCCGAAGCCAGGGTGAGAACACAGATTCCTGCTCTTGGTAGAGCACAGCTGCAGGCTTCTTCAAGGGAGAGCATCCTAAAGAAGGCCATGGCTCAGGAGAGGTGATTTCCAAAGAAATGAGTGAGAGTGAAGAAAAGCAAAGAAGGAAGCTTTCCCTAGGAAAAGGGTGTACCTGTGAGTCCGCAGAATTGCAAGTAGCCCTGAATAGTTGGACGTTGGGTCTAAAAACTGTCTAGAAATGCAGTGGGAGAGAAAACTGGGGTGACCTCGGTTAAGCCCTGGATCGGTGTGAGCCCTGGCATTTTAAACACCATAGTAGTGACGTGACGATACTTGCACTTCTGAAAGATCATTCTTGTGCTGTTCATCCTGGTGGCTTGTAACAGAGCTGCAGATGATATTTTCCAAAGGTGGCTTCCTAGTGTGTCTTTTGTGGGACTGTGTTCCCTTCCCTCGAGTCTGGGTGGACCTTTGGTCACAGCTTCAAGCAAAAGATGCCAGGTGACTCCTAGGGTAGGTTCCCACTGGAACCCAGCTGACCTGTTGTAGGGAGACCAGGCCATGTGCAGAAGCCACGTGCAGCTCTCTGGCCGACAGCCTTTCTGAGACCTCACCTGCCAGCCGTGTGAGCACACAGACTTCAGAGAACTCCAGCCCCCAGTCTTCTAGGTGATACCGGTGGGGTGGAGATATGTAATCCCTGCTGAGCCCTGCCCAGTTCTAGATCTTGGGGCAAAATCAACGGTGTCACTGTTTTGAATCACTAAGGTTGGGACGCGGGGAGGAACTTGTTAAGTAACTATAATCCCTAGAAACATGTAGGCTGATTTTGATTTCAAGTAAACTAATTAATGTCCCATCAGGCCAACAAGTTTCTTCCTTTTTTTTCTTTCTTTCTTTCATAGTTTGTTTATTGTCAAGTTGGTTTCCATATAGTTTCTTTATCTTTTGGGTCATGTTCCTTCGAGCCAGTCACTTTCGGGGATGCAGAAAAGTGTTTTGGATAGATGATAAATTCCTTGAAAAGAGACCTAGTTTCAAGGGCCTTGTCACCATGAAGTTTCATAATCAGGCACCAACCGGGCACCCTGGTCAGTGCCATTAGCACAGTCAATTCTCCCTATCCTGGTATTCTTTTTCCCTGGACCTGACCATGACACTAAAACTATTAGTTTGCTGATGACAGAAAAGTATCAGATTTTCCTGCTGCCATATGAGTGTATGCAGTGGTCAAAACTCATAGAACTGTACACTGAAAAAGGTGATTTTTACTGTATGCAAATTATCTTTAATATGTATCATAAAGTATATCTTAATAAGCAGGGAGATATTCTAGGAATTGCTCCTGGGTGTTTGAATCGGGCCTAGTGCCGTATCTAACAGAAAGGTTTTCTGTTTATATCGAACTTCTCCCTTCCCTCCTCTACATCCCCCTTCCTCCCACCCCCCCGCCCCC
>NW_027532842.1:4834584-4868240 GCF_008692635.1 Crocuta crocuta | reverse complement strand
TCCCACACTTTCTTATAATTTAGTTCTGCGCTAGGCCTGCTAAGAGTGGCCCATACATCCAGGCCCAGGTTTTAATTCAACAAATAGGGCTGTGATCAAAATATTCCTTCTGTACGGTAGAGACTTGGGGAGCATTTGACAAAACTAAACTTAGTTCTCCTTTGAGGCAGGTGGAGCCTGGAAAAGTCACGCGTGCGCTTTCTGTATGCATATGTGAACAGTAGGGAGGCGTTTGCTCCCATTCTGTTTTCTCATTCCTGCGAGGTTGGATGGCTCAAAGGTGTTGGGGCAGGAATTGGCTTCTGTCTCATTGGGCTGTCAGAGCTTCTATATTCTTACGACTCATTATTTCTGAGTCGTAAGAATATAGTTAAAATGCTTGTGTTTCTGTACATTTCCTTAACCTTCACATAGGAATATTATAGCAAATCCTAAACCACAATTCAAAAATGCAAACACCTTCTTGCCCACATTTAGTATATTTAGTCAATTCCTCTTCCATATCCACTCAGTGACAGCTGAAGGAATTTCTTCACGATGACAGATTGTCAGCACATTGACATAGATTGTGTTAGATGTGTATTTTTAGTGGAAGTGAACGATTTTTAAGTGCGCTTTTCTCAGAAATAGCATAATAGGGAGGAGAATTGCTATTCCATGTGTCAAACGTATAGAATTTTTTTTCCTGCTGGTTATGGTCAACCTAAATAGTAGTTATTAACAAGGATTTTATAAAATAGGAAGATTGGAGCTTGCTAGAAACCATTCTAACGTTTACTGGAAGTAGACATGTTAATAAACAGGAAAGCAAACTATCTTTAGAGAAAAGATAATTTAAAATAGCTTAGAATTGTTTCTGGCTCTTTATTGTATTTCACTACTTAGAGAACACTTGGGAAAATGGACTGATCAAAACTCGCTGGACAGAAAGAGCATTCATTTCTTTACATTTACTTGTGTAAAATCCGGAGTTCACAGGACAGTGTTTAAGAGCTGTGATCTCTGAATGAGATCTTCATTTCTTATGAATAAGCTACTGGAATCAGAGGCTGTGTTGCGTGGTTATGACCTAGTTACTACCTGCAGGCGCTACGGATTGTTCCATCAGAAGGCTATGTGTCGCCTTCTGCCTTGGAACACTGGGGACCATCTCTTTCCTGTGTATGAGCCCTGGGGACTTGAGGTAGCAGAGCGGGACACATGTTAAACCGCTTTTAATGTAAGGAATGCCCACGTTGGTTCCCAGAGGATAAACTTAGGCAAGGACCTAATGGGGGAAGAGCTGCTCTCAGTCTGGGGGAACTGACTTCCTCAGGGACCGCCTCTCTCCGAAGCCTGCAGCATTGGCCCAAAGGGCTGTACTTCCTCGTACTCACTTCGAGTGGCCTTTGTCCCACGCGACAGCATGACCTGCCTTAGCTGGATTCCTTTTACCCTGGGGAGATTCTTAAGGAGAAATCTTTAAGGACGCAGAGCCAGGGAGGAGAAAACACCTCAAACTGCCGAAGGAAGTAAATCTTATTACAAAAGAAAGCAGTCTTCATTCTTCCCTGGAAAATAATCAACAGCGGCCAAGGGACCACCAGTCCTTCACGTACCTACATACAGCAGGGCTTCCTGGGCGTCTCGTCAGTGGGGTTTTTTTTGTTGTTTTTCAGGCGAATCCACAGATGGCCTGTGGGAAAGGTAAATCCGGTCTGTAGAACTCTGGGCCTGGGTGGCTGAGGTGCACCCGTGCGATTTCCGCCTTCCCGGTCCCTGCCCCACGCCGCTCCCCTGCCCCACACTGCCTTCACCCTCCATGCCTGTCAAAACAGGAGGCTTCTTCCTGCTCCCTGATGCAAGGAGGCCCCAGGGCATTGTTACCACAACCAGCCCCAGGGATAAGAGAGGCCTCGAGTGGTAATATAAAGAGGGTGATGAAAATGAATCCAAAAAGAACACAAAAACAAAGCTGCTGAAACATACTTGCAAATACAAATGTCATTCACTGCTGACCCCCACACTATGCCCCTCGGGCCGTATTGAGCCCTTGGTCTTGGCTCATGTCAAGTGCTTTTTAGGGTGAAGGGTAACGTGGGTAGGAAGCATTTTGAAACGTTATGTGCCGTTAGTGGGCCACTCTAAGTCTGTATTTAAAAGTATGATTACCGAATACGTTTAATAAGCAAGAGGAAGCTTTGTTAAGACAAGAAGAACACTGTATACTATATAAGTTCAGCTGGGCCAGTATATGAGCCTATAAAACAGACTCGAAGGACAAAACCAGTATGTTCCCACTTCTGTTGGAGTCAGTAAATATATGAATGATTTTTTTCTGTGTGTTTTATAGATAGTTTTAAATATTCTCAAAATGGTATGTTGATTTTATATGCAGAAAATGTCAACTTGTACATGTGTGAATACCTGCTATACTGATGGGTTTAGGAAAAAGACGGCTAGAAGTTACAGGTGACATGTGTATTAGAAAACAAAATCAGGGGCGCCGGGGTGGATCAGTCTTAGGTAAGCATCCGACTCCTGATTTCAGCTCCGGTCACGATCTCATGGTTTCGTGTGTTCAAACCCAGCGTCAGGCTCTGCACTGGGATTCTCTCTCTCCCTCTCTCTCTGCCCCTCCTATGTGCACATGCACACTCATGCTCTCTCCCTGCCTCGAAAATAAATAAAATTACAAAAAATCATCCACAAAACCCTAGGAACAAAAGTTAGGCTATTGCACTAAAAATCAGGATATTATGGGAAAAGCTTTACTTATGGCATCTCACATTATTATAATACCTTTTGCTGCCAGTAGTATGTATTTGTTACAATCAGCTTAGTTCCCATTCCCATCAGAAAGGTCGTATTTTATTGAGTTCTTCTATATTAATTTGTTCCTTTCTTGCCTAAAAATGTGTACTTAAAAAGTGACACTTGAATGATATTCGATCATAGTTATTGGAGTGTCTAAGAGGAGCTTTGGTCCAGATAAAGCTTTGCATTCACTAACATGAAGGAAACTATTTCATCAGCCTCTGCTTAGACTATTACATCAGGTGCATATGCACTGGTTTTAGGAATTTGGTGTATAGGTTGTCTTAGTATAGGTTTTATTCAGTGTAAGTTCTTTTTTTATAAATCTTTAAGTTTTGGGGGGCCGAACTCATTTGGTGGCTGGACTTTATGGGCGGAGTTTGCAAGGGCTATTAGCTGTTTCAGTGCCACTCATAATGGCCCATTTTTGAAGCGTCAAAAGTTTTGCTAAACGTGCCGTGCCGAGTTCATAAAAATTCAGAGGTCTTGATACTTAATAATGTGCCAAAGGGGAAAACAGTGTAGCCTTCACAGCTGACCCTGTTGAAGTAGGGGTGGTTATCTGTGGGAAGGGCACCTCGGTAAATCTGTCCTGCGTAGAGATAAGTGAGTCATAGGCGCTTAGAGGATTTACGCAGATTGGATCCGTATCCAATAATAACAAACCCCTTTTTGTGCTCCACAGTTCATTTTACTTCAAGAATTCTTTAAAACCTGTGTTATTTTTCCTTTATAATTTTGCCAAGACCATGACACCCTCAGCACAAGGTGCTTGCACCCTTAGGAATCTCCGGTTGATGCACGGTGACTGATGGCCACCGGGTGGCACGTAGTAAGTGTCCAGACTACTCCCAAGCCCGTGTTTGTTTCATTTGACCTGCAAGAAATAGTAGTTATTCTCCTGTGAAGATACTTACCACAAACTGATCAGCGATTCACGTCACTCTGAAACTCCCTCAGGAAAACATCTATTATTTGTGGAAAATGTCACCTCATTCTCTAAGAATGTTCTCAGCGTTCTGTGCATGTTTGGGGGTGAGGTGAAGAACACAGCAGGGGGTTTCTGCACTTGGCGATTGGGTGCACACAGCTTTTGAACAGTCACGTGCTTCCAGGTAACTTTCATCCACGTGACTCGCAGAAGGTGAAGGTTTCTTTTTATAGATGTGTGTTTTTGTTTCTGTTTTGATAGCAGAGTGTCCAGCCCTTAGCAGAGAAAGAGTATTTCAAGCAGTCCTAAACACTTAGATAATAATATCAGTTTTCTGCGCGTTAACTCAGGATTTGGAAGGGGGGTTATAAAGGCTGGTCTTGAGAAGGAAGAGGCTGAGGGGCATGGCTTCTGACTAAAATCCAGTTCTGTAAACCCTCTTCCCTTCAGGGTCCTGTTAGCAAATGGACTTACCCAACCTCTCGGGATGGTTGTGGCAGTTCAGTGGCAGTAGTAGGGGAGTTCCTTCCAGAGCCTGAGAACCTACATGCGCTCACTCCCTTCCTTAACACCCATTTTGGTGGATAGTTCTTCTGAGCATGACAGAAGTTCATCACTGGAAAACAATGCTAAACAAGTCTGCCTCATCGGAGGGTGGGTACGGGCAAACGGAGCCAGCACAGAGGACTCCACATGTGTTGCCACCAACCACAACTGTATTCACAAGGACAAGGGACTTTGGCTTAGAACGTATTCTTAAGGACTCTTTTCAATGGGAGCCCTCCAACTCAAGGATTTCAACTGCTTTTGCTGGTGGCAGAGGACCCCACGTTAGGGCCCGAGAGCTCTCTTAAGTGGTCTGTCCCCACTCTTCTCGTTTGATCTCGGAAAGTGAAACAGTGACTCTTCTTCATGAAGACAAAATTTGGGCGTTTCTGATAGAGCATCCAGATCTTTAGGAAGACGTAATACGTTTTCTAAAGGAAGTTAAAGAGGTACAATGTTGTCCAATGACTCCATGCATTCTCCAGTAATTATAGTCACTGCAGTGGCTAGCACTTCCTGAGCCATTTCACGTACCATCCATGGTTTTAAGTGCTTTCCACATATTATTTGATGCCCACCAACCCCTAGTAGATGTCTACTACTATCATGTGCATTTTACATGGAGAACCCGAGGCACACACAGGCTAATAAGTAACTTGTTCATGGTCAAACAGTGGCCAAGCCAACATTTTGAAACAGCCATTCTGATTCTGGAGCACTAACTCCTGTCTATACCAAATATTTCTGGATACAGTGGGAATGAGGACCGGGCATCTGCACTGACCTGGTCAGAGCAAAGCTCAGGTCAGTTCTTGTCTAAAGAGAAGGGTAATAAACACAGTTGACAAACCCAGGTACATGATTAATACTCAAATAGAATCACAGGCCAATCCTAAGAAGTCAAGCAAAAGATACGCTGGAAGTTATCACGCAGACGCGTGAATCAGGCATTGGTGTCTAACATAATCTTCTGTCCAGTTATTTTCAAACACCGTGCATATGGTCTAAGGTACAGCTCCTCATTTTGACTTTAGAGGGTTTGCGTAGAAGGTTTCTGAACCCCTGGAGGCACTCTCTGGATTTTTTTTTCCCCTAAAAACTCATCCCCAGCAAGAATAACTGTAGAGTGTTATTAGGATATGGTTTCTGCAGCCACAGGGGCTCATGGTTCTAGAGCTTCCATAAAAACTGTAAATTGACAAAATCCAATCCGTGTTAATCCCGGGCAAAAGCAGCTGGGCAAAACTAGGCTTCCATTCAGCCATGGAACCTACGCCTGAGCCCTAGTCTTGCTGGCTTTTCTGATGTCGGTCTGTGTGAGCACATCAGGCTCTCATCAACATGAGGTACATATAGTTACAACCAGGAGAGAGACCTGCCTGGTGGGAAGAGAATTAACCTTTGTTGGGTGGGGATTGTGCCTCTCTGGTCGCTCCATCTCTGGGCAGTGGCTACCTTTCTAGGTCCTTGTGGACTCTGTCCTCCCTCTTCTGGATTGGCCGTGGAGCCCAGGGCATCTCTCCGAGACGTCTTCCGTGTCCGGTAGGCTGTCCAGACACGCTCCCACAGAATGCGCTAGTGTTCGGAGCCAAATAAAAATCCCCTTGTCTCTCAGTTTCAAGCCAAATTCTTTCATGCTTCAGTATTGCTCCATCAGTTGAACCCATTGCCCAATCACCTAACTCTTTTGGAAGCTCACGCAGGTAAACTTTACCCAGTGCTGCTCTTAATGTCTACCTCCCGCATCCCTGCCTGTGGGTGAGACTCTCGCATAGTTGGCACAGAGTTCCAGAATGATCAGAGAGGGATGGCTTCTGGATAGTCTTCCTTCCCCTTGCCCCAGAGTGCTTGGATCTGCCCTGGGGACATTTTTCAGAAAACTCTTTGAAACAGGAAGATAATTAAGTAGCTGGACATGAACAAATATCAGGCTTTGACCATTTAAATATGAACAGCACGGTCCATGTGGTAACCGGCATTAATTACCGATTCATTATTGGGATAATAGAACTTTTGAAATTTCTGGCTTGCATTAGAGACACTTACCATTATTAAAAATAAGCATACGTCATTTTAGAACTTGTTTTTACAAATAGACACGGTGAATAATTGCAGTGAAACCAAACAAGTGGTCAACATTCAGTGCCTGCGGCACAGTATCCGTAGTGGCAACTTCCCGGAGACCTCGCCGACCAGTGTCTGTGACCTCTGTCCGGTTCCTCCTCGAGTAGGCAAAGGCGACGAGAGACAGGGTGACTGTGCTCGAGAACTTTTTCTCAAGTCAGATTGAAAACAGCAGATTGGGAAGGGAAATTAGGATACAGAGAGGGAGGCAAACCTTAGGAGACTCTTAACTACAGAGGACGAACTGAGGGTTGCTGGAGGGGGATGGTGGGGGGGTAGGCACTTGCTGGGATGAGCACTGCGCGTCACATGTAAGCCATGGAGCACTGGCTTCTGCTCCTGAAGCCAAGCCTACCCTGTACGTTAACTGACCTGAACTTACGTTAAAAAGAGAAGGAAAAACATGAAAGAAAACAGCAGACTGAGAAGCAATAGAAAATGTATACCCACCGGAATTCCGTGACCCAGTATGTGACAGTTGTGATGTTATTTGCCAAATACATCACCTAGAGGCTAGATGCTAATTAAGCAATCGATAAATCTGAAACCTGGCCTTTTTTTAAAAAATTTCATCATAAAAATGGACGCCTCGTCTTCCACAGGGAAATTTGGTCTCCTCCAGTTGCGAGGAAGAAAAATGAAGTTGTGTTTCCCTTTCCTTCCGTGTGTGCTTTCAGTGGTTACTTCCTTACCAGGCGTGCAGGCTGTTAGAACCATACAGTATAAACTATTATATGAAGTGATGAAATACGTGTGCGGAAAGTCAGGGAGCTGTGTTGTTCTAATGAAAATTAATTTGTATGCTTTGGAAAGACTCACAGGTGAGGGTTTTTTGGGTTTGGGTTTTTGTTTTGTTTTTTTGAAAGCTAATTACTAAGACAACTGAAAAGCCTGGTGAGGTTTTTTTGTTTAATCAGAAAAGATTTATACTCACATTGCCTCTCAGGCTTTCCCTTTACTTAAAAATCTTGTAATTGAATATTACTGGTAGGTTATAGTATCTCCGTGTGAGGGAGAAAACGGAGCTTGACGCAGGAGAGCCTGTGAAATCGAGTTTCGGTGAAGGAATTTACATTTCTGCATTCAAAGTGAAATATTTATTTGTCAGGTTTGACTACTTCTTTTTAAAGTTTACTTATTTTGAGAGCGAGCGAGATGGAGGGAGAGAGAGAGAGAATCCCAAGCAGACTCCACACTGTCGGCACGGAGCATGACGCAGGGCTCGAACTCACAAACTGTGAGATCCTATTACCTGAGCCAGAAATCAAGAGTCGGATGCTTAAATGACAGAGCCACCCAGGAGCCCCGTGACTACTTTTTTAATTAACTGACTTCCTGCCGGCCTCAACTAAATCAGATGACGGCATTGTAACAGATTGCCGAAAGGAGCTTCTTCATATAACTGAAACTGAATATGGAAGTTATACTTCAGTATTTGGGGTACAAGTAAACCTATGGCACAGTGATTTAATAGAGGTTCATGCTGTCATTTTAACGGACATCCTGTACTATATGAATATGTGTATGTATCTTATAAATGGTGTATTTGTGAAGACTTGGCCCAGATAGAAGTTTCCTTTAGCTGCAGTCCTGGAAGAAATAATTATCACACAGATTATATATGCCACGTGGCTCTCCTGCTTTCGTCTGTAGCAGCATCTCGACCCAGAATGCCAGCTGCCTCTTCCCTCCTACTGTTGAAACTCGACCATGTTTCAGAAACCAGGTCTACTATTATATTTTGCCTCAAGAGGCCGTGGAAAGCGGCGGTAGGGTCCTGACACGTCCCTGTGGATAGGACGCTGTGGTGCTGCCTACTGACTCGCTTAGAGAGGCTCCCAGGGCTGGGATTGGGGTACCCTGGGAGCGCTGGTGTGCCTGCTCTGCGTGTGTGTTTGCACGCGGCTCCACGTCTCTGCATGCGGCCATCGGCACGTTTGCCTAACTTCTGTAATGCCCTGGGACGCTGAAGGGCAGTAGAACTGCTCTTTGTGTGACAGAAGAGAGGACAGAGGACAGGTAAGCATCCACAGCAGGCACAGACTTCCATGCTTGAGGGGAAAGCAGCAGCGCTAACTTCTCTTGGAGAAGCGCCTGCCTCTACGTGTAGTGATCTATATGCTTTGGCAAAACATTTTGTTTACACTTAGCCTTTCAGGGGCGCCTGGGGGGCTCAGTCAGTGGAGCGTCTGACTTCGGCTCGGGTCATGATCTCACGACTCGTGGGTTCGAGCCCCGTGTCGGGCTCTGTGCTGACAGCTCAGAGCCTGGAGCCTGCTTCGGATTCTGTGTCTCCCTTTCTCTCTGACCCTCCGCTGCTCATGCTGTCTGTCTGCCTCTCTCCCTCAGAAGTAAAACAAAGCAAAACAACAACAACAAAAAATCCTCTAACCTTAGCCTTTCAGGTTTTGTTAGCATATTTAAAGATACTTGTCTTAATTTATCACCATTTCCGGGGGTGCGTGAGGAATGGTCACTTTAATGATTGTAACGGAGAGAAGGCTCTTGGTTGGGAAGAAGTGTTAGTAACCATTTTACAATTTATAATAAAAGTGTGATGTTGGAGATATGTGCTACCTACTCGGAAAGCTGTGAACTTAGAAGCTACCTCCTCCGTCCAGGAATCAGGACACAAACTTTAACTCTGAACTATAAGCTTTATGGGTTTGGGAGTGTAATTTTTGTATGACATTAACCCATCTCATACGGTGAGTTTTGTAGCCTTGTTCATTGTATTGCTCTAACAGTGACCTAGAAATGCTTGGGTCTGTATTTATGGGACTAGCACATGGGGCCAGCTTCTCCATTATTACTGGATCCCAAAAACCGTCAAGAGCTTTCTGTAAACACGTTCTAAATCTAAAAGTATCTTTACAAATGAACTTTTTCCCTTTAAGGCAAAATTCCAGTTGGCCGGCAGTTTTCTTTCCTATAAAGGGGGCTCCTTAGGGAGAAATGCTCTGAACGGAATGTGACCTTACCACCACATTGCCGCAGTCTGGATTTGGTGGCCCTGTTAAATGACTTCCTGACTCCGTGTGTGGAATAATGGATTCTGCAACCTCAAAATCCTAGCCCTTCCCCAGGAGAACTTCTAATGTAAAGAAAAAACAGAAGCTAGCTGAGGCTTAAGATGTCTTAATTTAGGAGAAAAATGAGGTATTAAACAGTTAGACACCGCCATCAGATTTTTTGCATTGACTCATAGTTCTGAATCATTGGGGCCTTAGGTCCAGAACGTAACAGTTATCCAAATCATGGATATTAAACATTCAGTTGCGAGCTTCTGTTATTTTGATTGTTAATTTTCAGTTCATGTGTTTTAGGTGCTTGGCTACATACTTCGTGAAAAAGTCTTTGCTTGTTTGACTTCATTTTTCTGCAAATTCTGATTTTGCATTAGAGGTAGATGGAATTAGCTTATTTTTTCTTATTTACCCTTACTTAAGGGGAATGAGGTAATATCTTTTATTTGCTCATTAAAATAACTGTAATATGTATAATGTATTCAAAATCAAGGTTGCTTTTGAAATTTCTACATGCCCGAAATCTCAAGCTGTGCATGTAGATACAGTCTTCACAGGTATTCCCTACTGACAACCATGCTGGCATTTCAGAAATTATGTACAAAGTATGTTTATAAAGTGGCACTTAATTTTGCAACTGTGGAAATGTTAGTTTACAGCGGTTATGACATTAAGTTCTTTTTTAAAAAATTTTTTTATATTTATTTTTGAGAGCGTGCACAGGGGAGGAGCAGAGAGAGAGGGAAACACAGAATCTGAAGCAGGTTCCAGGCTCCGAGCTGGCAGCACAGAGCCTGACACGAGGCTTAAACCCACAAGGGTGAGGTCATGACTTGAGCCAAAGTGGGACACTTAACCGACAGAGCCACCCAGGTGTCCCACAGCATTAAGTTCTTAACGCTGATATGAAGGCATCCATAGATACTAACTGATTGGGAATCTAGCAGTTCACTTTTCTGGACTCTCTGTAATTAATTGCACATAGATCTTCATACTTACAAGAAAGTGGAAAGAAAAGAAACTGCCAACACTTGAACCTCAAACGCAGTAACCATATGCCCTTACAGCACTTGCTACTTTGGAGAATGGATCACAAAATCAGTCTCCTGGTGATGGGATGGGAGGCCAGTTTTCATTTGTTTGAAGACCGAGTTTATTTCAGACTCTAGAGTTACCTGCTCTACAAACACATGGAGCAGATTCCCTGCTTGAACCTAATCTAATTTACGGTAGAATAGAACGGCAAAGAAAAGTGAAGGTAGGGGACACAAGAGACACACCGCAAAGAGAACAAATGAGAAGGGAGCGAGGAGGAATGAAACCTTGAACTTGAGATTTTAAGCCTTCCAGTGGGGACGTCTAGAAGGAAATCTGGGTAAAAAGTGACAGGTTGATTTTCGAGGTATTCAAAGTGTGGCGTTGGGTTGGATTTGGGAAGAGATGAAGACATGGAACATAGGGTTTTCAAGGCACTGAGGGTGTTCTGCATGATAGGGGGCTGATACATGGTGCCTTGCGTTTGTCAAAACTCCCAGAACTGTGTAACGCAGAGCATATCCCAGTATAAACTGCGGACTTTAGTTGGTAATTATATGTCGGTATTGGCTCACCAGTTGCAACAGATGTACTACACCGATCCAAGATAACAAGAGAGACTATGTTGTGTGGGCATGGCTCGTATGAGGTGCCTGTGCTTTCTGCTTAGTTCTGTAATTCTTCTATAATCTCAGTTTTTCTACTTCATAAAGTCTATTAGTTTTTACATTGCAGTGATACATGAAGATGGCCAGGAGTCGATGGATGGTGAAGGGTTGTGGTTAGAAACACCGTCTGAAAGACATCAGTAGAGAGGGACTGTGGGGCTTCAGGAGTAGACGAGTTCCAACAGGGAATGGCAAAAGGGAGGACACGGAGGCCTGGCACCCAACCTCCCCATATCCCCCGTGTGGGTGGGGGTCTGCCTCGTGACAAGGAAATAGGACCAAAAAGGAAGGACACTAAAAATTAGAGGAGTATGAGAGTCACGTCACGTCACGTCACAGCAGCCAAGAAGGAGAGGGACCTGAAAGGTCAGTATTAATGCTCCAAAGAGGTGAAAGATACCGAGGAGTTAAAATCACCATTAGATCAGGGGCCCCTGGGGGGCTCAGTCAGTTAAGCGTCTGACTTCAGCTCAGGCCATGATCTCACAGTTAATGGGTTTGAGCCCTGTGTAGGGCTCTGTGCAGACAGCTCAGAGCCTGGAGCCTGCTTCAGATTTTCTGTCTCCTTCTGTCTCTGCCCCTCCCCTGTTCACGCTCTGTCTCTCTCTCAAAAATAAACATTAAAAAAATATATATTAAAATGGCCATTAAATCTAATGATTAGGTGGGAGGGAATTGATCAGAGTAGTTTTAATACCATCCTAGTTACATTTGGGTTGTAGAGGTTAAGATTCAGTTGATCTGGAATCGGAAACTAGAATTCTGTGTAGGTTCTTTTTAGGAAGGAAACGGCTTTCCTTTTGGAGAACTGAGGAATGATTCTTCTTTTTGTAAACATATGGTGGGAATGCAAATGGGTGCAGCCACCGTGGAAAAAAGTATGAGTGAAATAGGTAAAAAGTTTTAAGAGTACACTTAACCATGATCACTGACTAACGTATAGAACTGTTCAATCACTATATTGTACACCTGAAACTTAACTTACACTGGAATTTAAATGAAATAAAACTAAGACTTTTACAAAGTCCTACAGTAACACTAAGGCTGAAAAACAGTGAAATACAAAGAGCGTATATTAAATTATTGGTTGCAATTAGAAGTAAAACCTATCTAAGTATTAAAAATAATTTAAGTTGATAAATGTCATTGAGAACCAAATAAATTAAAAATCTTGAGAAGAAATTGTCTTTACAGGCAGAGCCAAAATTCTGGTAGAAGCTGGACATTTGAAATGGTAGACGAAGATGAAAATGGACCCAAGACCTTGATTATGAAGGAGTAGTCCAGAAGGGCACCTGGGTGGCTCAGTCGGCTAAGCATCTGTCTTTGGCTCAGGTCATGATCTCACAGTTCATGGGTTCAAGCCCCATGTCGGGCTCTGGGTTGACAGCTCAGAGCCTGGAGCCTGCTTCAGATTCTGTGTCTGTCTGTCTGTCTGTCTCTCTCCCCCACTCCCACTCACACTCTGTCTCTCAAAAATAAACATTTAAAAAAGGAAGAAGAAAAAAACAAGTAGTCCAGAAACTAGAAGGAATTGGAAAACTCAGGATGAACCAGAAAAATATGTCAGGTGACTTAGTGTGCCTGTCAGGAGAGATTCAGGGTTACAAAGAAACTAGATGGGAAGATTAAAGTTATATCATCTCTACATCTTTGATAAGGTAAGAGTTCAGCCTACCTGGCAATCATTTGGTATCTGAGATGTTGGGTCAACAGAGCGTGGCTAAGATAAGGTTTTGAGGCATTTACGTTTGAAGTGTCCCCCACAGCAAAGGGATCTGAATGTACTGCGTAGGGGCATCATTTTTAATTCGGAAGATCCCATAGACATGATCAGGGCCAACTGATTCTTGTTTCAAAGGACAGTGCTGTAAAGAATCGTTCCCTGTATTGTCTGAAGTCACATGGCTGTTTAGGGAGGAGAATCAGGACTATTACAGGAGTCTCCTCTCTGGCAAATCTTGGACTTTCTCCTCTACATCGCCGCAGCTGTGCAGAATTTGAGCGGCTCCACCGAGATGCCTGCTAGACAGCTGTAGATGGAAATACAATCACGTATCGTAAAATTTGCCCCTTAAAAGTGTACATCTGAGGGATTTCACCATATTCATAGACTTGTGCAACTGTCACCACCATATAACTCCAGAGTACTTTTATCGCTCCAAAAAGAAACCCCATCCCTATTAACAGTCACTAATCACCCTGGAACCCCACCCACCACCACCACCACCAGAAGCCTCTGGCAACCTCCAATCCACTGTGTCTTTATGGATTTGTTTATTCCAGACATTTCACATACGTGGGAATCATGTACTATCTTGCATTGTGTCTGGCTGCTTTCACATGGCGTAAGCTTTCCAAGGGGTCATCCACGTTGTAGCACGCATTAGTACTTCATTTCTTCTTACGGCAGGATAATACTCCATTGTGCGGAGCTACCACACCTTTGAATCCATTAGTCGGTTGACAGACATTTGGGAGGGTTCCACGGTTTATATATTATGCATAATACTGCCATGAACATCCATATGCAAGTTTTTGAATGAGCTAAGTTTTCGGTTCTCTTGATAACATACCTCGGAATGGAATTGCTGAATCGTATAAAGTAACTCTGTTTCACTTTGAGAGGAACCGCCAAAGTACTTTCCAAATGAGCACGATTTTACAGGTGTTCCAGTTCTCCATACCCTCACCCACACCGAGTTCTGTTGGATGGTAGCCATCCTAGTGGGTGTGAAGTGGTGTCTCATTGTGTTTTGGGTTTGCGTTTTTCTGACTCATCATTGGAACATGTGCATATGGCCCGTCTGTAGGTCGTCTTTGCAGCCGTGTCTACTTAGATCCTTTGCCTGGTTTTCCTTTGCCAGTTGGGTTGCTTGGGTTGTTTTATGCTTGAGCTGTAAGGGTTCTCTTTGCGTTCTGAATACGAATCCCTTCTTGGTGATGTGGATTTTTTAAAATATTTTTTCCCATTCTGTGAGTTATTTTTTCATCTCGAAGGTATCCTTTGAAGCATAAAAGTTTCTCATTTTCGTGAAGTCCAGCTTTTCTTCTTTTTGCCTTTTATGTTTTCGGTATCCTGTCTAAAAACTGTTGCCTAACCCAAGGTCACAAAAACATATTCCTGTGTTGTCTTCAAGATGTTCAGTAGGTTTAGCTCTTAAATTTAGGACAACTGGGGGCACCTGGGTGGCTCAGTCGGTTAAGCGTCCGACTTCGGCTCAGGTCATTATCTCACAGTTCGTGGGTTTGAGCCCCGCGTCAGGCACTGTGCCGACGCTCAGAGCCTGGAGCCTGCTTCAGATTCTGTGTCTTCCTCTCTCTGTCCATCTTCCACTCATGCTCGCTCTCACTATTTCTCTCTCAAAAATAAACATTAAAATTTTTTTAAAATTTAGGGTTGTTGTCCATTTGGAATTAATTTTTGTATATGGTGTAAAGTCGGCGTCCAGCTTCATTCTTGTGCACGTGGATAGCCAGTTGTGTCGGTACTATTCATTGGAAAGATTCTCTCCGTCACTGAATCGTCTTAGTCCCCTTGTTGAGAATCAATCGAACATAAATGAGATGGTTTATTTCTGGAGTCTCAATTCTATTCTATTGTTTAATTCTATTCTATTCAGTATGTTTAAACTGAAAATTCTTTAAAAACAGAGTGAGACAATTAGCTTAGTCACATCATTCAATCCATGTAGAAAACAGAATAGAAAAATATCTATGATTTCTCACTGTAAGTATTTTGCCATATCTCCCTTGAGTGAGACTTAGACCACTTAATTCCCTTACAGTTGTTATTCTTGCCTTTAAAAAAAGGAAAAAAACTCTGCTCACACTGCTCATTTCTTTTCCTGTGCACTGCAGAAGACAGAAGACACAGGGAATGGACAACACAGCGGGACCCCTAAAATCACTTTACACACACACACACACACACACACGAAGGGGTAAAGGTTAGATTCCCTTTAACGTTCTGTATTTTGTTGCCCGTGTTTCTGCGGCAAGCCACTGATTTACTGAGTGCAGACCTGAGGCTCTATACCAGCTGTGCACATGAGTGCACTTTTATAAATACTTTGATGAGAACTTGAATCACAAGGTACCTTAATTTAAGGGCAAGCAGAGAACATTCTGAACATGACATAAACGTTTTTTGAACCCAAGTTCAGACTGGTTTCTTTGCTTCCCCCAAGACATTTTTATACCTAAAATATCTATTGAAAGCATATTTCTACTTGAGTTTTAAAAAAAGAATCCTTCAGATAGCTATACTTTAACTCCCATGATTTAACTTTTAGAAACCTCTGTGACCTTATAAACAAAGAGATCTCTTGAGAACCAAACTGGGAATCCATGTTTTCAGAGAGCCGAGAGATTGTGTCTTAGGTAAGAGCTATACCTGAAAAACATGTAATACTTCAAAAATTTATGGGTCCAGTGAATATCCACATGCTACATTATAAATTACCAGATTTTGACAATGACTTGGCATGCATTTGAAATAATACTAGCGTACAATTTATAGTGAAAAAGACAGAAAACCAGACTATAGAGAGCCAACAGAAATAGGTGAACGGGATTAAGAGTACACTTATCACGATGATACAGAGAAATGTTGGATCACTATGTTGTACACCAGAAACTAATATAACGTGTATGTCACCTATACTGGAAGTAAATTTCTTTTTTTTTTTTTTTTAATGTTTTATTTGAGAGAGAGCGAGCAAGAGAGCATGAGCAGGGGAGGGTCAGAGAGAGAGGGAGACACAGAATCTGAAGCAGGCTCCAGGCTCTGAGCTGGCAGTCAGCACAGAGCCCGACGCGGGGCTCGAACCCAGAAACCGCGAGATCATGACCTGAGCTGAAGTGAGACACCCAACCGACTGAGCCACCCAGGCGCCCCTGGAAGTAAATTTCTGAAAAATTATTGGACACTGAAATACTACCTTTTAAAATGAAGGTTCCTTTCTAAAATCGTTTTTCATTTTTAAGTTCCTATTTAACTTCCGGTTTGTTAGCCTACCATGGAAAGCTAGTTTCAGGTGTACAACACCCAGCACTTGCGTGTAACCCAAGGTGCCCATCACCAGGGCCCTCCTGAATCCCCAGCGCCTGGTTGAAATCTACACTGTTCTGCCCTCTCAAACCCACTGCGTCCCAAAGGCCGCTGTTAATTCCTTCTTCTCAGAACCTATTCTTCTCCCTCTTCCCCCTTCCCTTGTGATGTGTCCTCACAAACGTCTCATCCTGTTTGTGCCACTCTCCCGGTGGCTTGCCAAGCGTCTGCCCAAGTGCCGTCCTTACCGTTATGTGAATAAACTAAACTCTCCTTTCTCTCGGAGCTGTTCCATCCCCTTTTGAAAGGCTGGTTGTTCTCACCTCCGGCTCACAATACCCTGCTTATTTCCCTCACGGCCCTGATGTTCGGATTTGTTGGTTTACTTCTGCGTTGCCCACGCCCCCCACCGGTCTGTAACGGCCTTCGTGGCACAGATCTTTCTCACTTTCCCCCTAAATCTCCAGCACCTGGAGTAGAGCCGAGTACACAGTTGATGCCCCATAAATATGTGTCCAATAAATGATTAAACAGCAGTGAGTTATAACCAGAATCAAAAGCCCGGAGAATCTGAAAGGGCGTGCATGTGTGTAGAGCCATATAATTAGCGTATTGCCACAGAGTGGGCCGTCTAAACTCGCTTCCTGGAGGGAGTCCACTTAACGGGCATCTTTAACCATTTGAATTCAGGAAAGGAAACAAGTTGTTTTCGTTTTCTTTGGTCGTATTTTGCACTGGGCCTTGGACCCTAGAAAAGTAATTCTAACAGCTTTCATTCAACTCTTACCATCTGAAGCCTTTGTTCAGTGTGGACTTCTGTGGGTAAAGCACTTTTCTCTGAAGGAGGCATCGTGTTGTTGCTGAATTTACTCCGATTTTTGATGTTATGGCTCATTAAGTTACACAGGATTCCATTTCTTTATGTAGCAAGTTAAAAACTGTAGTGTGAATGGAGAGTGACCTCCTCTCAAACCCTAGCTCCAGTGGTCTTTCCTCAAGGAAGCCTCGTTTCGCATCCTTACAGCCTTTACTGTCCTTGATACTGGCATTTATCACATTCCAGGTGACAAGGTGAATGGTTCCGTCTTTTGGGCCCAGCCCGGGTCTACAGGACTCCATGAGACCAGAGAACAGGTCCATCTCTCTTAAAACTGCTCTATCTCTGGGCAGCATGCAATAAAGTATGTTGAATGAATTAATCTTTTCCAGCTTTACAGTGCCGATCTCTCGAATTCATGAATCGATTTTCCAGCGGCAGTAACATGTGACTTTGTAATAACATGTAAGTTTCCAAGAAGCTCAAATATAGGGACATGAATGGCTCAGTGTGAAGAATGGGTGTTACACGCTTGCGGGACGAGCCAGGTGTGACATGCGCCTCAGACTTGCAGGCAGGTCATTTGTTTCCTTGGTTGACCGTTTGATTTTTCTTTGAAACCACTTTTGAAGTGACTGTGGCATATTAATACTATTAAATCATTGATGAGCTCTGCCAAGGCTTTAGAAAGTAAATATTAAAGGATAAAATTATGGTCAGGTTTACATTTATTTCATCATTTTGTTTTCAGCTTGTCCTATAAGCTTTGTGCATGATGTTATAATTAAGGATCTTAGGGGATGAATTTAATAGAGAGTTATACAAAACTTTTGCCATTTGCCTCCCCTAAAAGAAAATATCTATAAGTATATTAAAAGACCCTGTCATCTTAATTAAGAGGCAGCTCTTTCCCTGGCCTTTTCCTGTCTTAATTATATAAGCTGTGCTGAGTGGGATGTAATAACATGATTTTAAATCAATAATTAGCATGTGGAAGGTGCTTGCCAGTGAAATACAGAGCAGTATCTGTGGCATAACTTTGGCAGCAGAAAAATATAAATATAATCCAAATGCCAGTGTAGAAATAAAACCAGGACCAGGTAGTCAACAATTTGATAAAGTGTTCTGGGAAATGCAGTCAATTCCATTACTTTTTAAATCAAAATAAAACATGTAATTTACTTACAAGTCCTAGGACTGGGAAGCATTAGTGGGTGTGCGCGTGTGTGTGTGTACATGTGTGTATATGTCATACATATATACATATACCTACATACCATTAAAAATGGTAATCCTTACCTTTACTTAGACTTCCCTTCTAGTCACAATCCCTAAAGAAAACCTTTCGTAGACGTTTCTTCTGGAAGCTATCAGCTTATGTCTAAGTAAGACGCTCGTGCTATGTGTTGATTCTCTATTTCAGACATCACCTTTTGACATCCTGTTTAAGGCGGCGAGGATTTCCCTCCCGTATGTTTCTGTCTGACCTCCCCTCTTACTCCCTTCCAGGAGAGTTATAGCTATCACTTTAATTAATTTGTGGATCTATGTGAACCTCTTTAACAAGATGAAAATAATGTTTGCTGTAGAGCCAAAAAGTATGTTATGATTTTTTTTCCTTTCTTGCTCATGTTTCAGTTTTCCCCATAGTTTCAGAAAGCCTTTTTCCCCCCAAGTTTGTTTGTTTGTTTGTTTAGAGGGGGGTGGGCACATGTGCACAACAGGGGAGGGGTGGAGAGAAAGAATCCCAAGCAGACTCCGCACTCACAGCTCAGAGCCTGACGCAGAGCTCGAATTCAGGAACCAAACCATGAGATCATGACCTGAGACTAACCCTAGAGTCAGCTGAGCCACCCAGCGCCCTCTCAGGAAGCCTTTCCTTTTGTCCGTCGCCCTAACTGAATTCCACACACTATTAGTACTCTCCAGAAGTTCCATTATGTTATGTGTTTTCTTGAATCTCCTGTCCACCTCTCCCTCCTTTTTAAAAAAAATTTGTTAATGTTTGTTTATTTGAGAGAGCGAGAGCGAGAGTGAGAGCGAGAGAGAGAAAATCCAAAGCAGGCTCCAGGCTCTGAGCTATCAGCACACAGCCCGACATGGGGCTCAAACTCATGAACCAGGAGATCATGACCCGACCTGAAGTCAGATGCTCAGCTGACTGAGCCATCCAGGAGCCCCCTCACCTTCCCTTCTGAAGGCCCCTCTCCTCTGGGCTGCTTATTCCTTAGGCCTTCTTCCTGCTAGAAAAAAAAATTGTTTCCTGGATTCTTTATTGTCATTATTCTTGACTTCTTCACTCATGTTCCTGAAGCGCATATATCAGTGGTTCCTTCAAAAGTGTTACATGGGTAGTGTATTTCTGAGACATTGGATATCTTTATTCTGTGATTATACTTGATTGGTAGATGGGCTGGGTATAAAATTGTAGGCTGGAATGCTTTTTTTCTTTCAGAATATTCTCTTGTCCTTTAGCCTCCTTCTAGCCAGAGGGAAGCTCAATGCTATTCTGATTCTCAATCCTTTGTATTTACACTTCAGAGTATTTCTCTGTCTTCTCTTTGTTCAGTGTTCTGAAATTTGCAAAGATGTGTGTATGTGTGTCTTTGTGTGGCTCTCCTTTCCTTTATGTGCCTTTTCAGCCTACAGACTGACTTTCTTTAGCCAATCTATCTTTCTATTAGCTAAGTCGTGTAATGAACCTTCTGGATTTTCTCCCAATCTACTTATATTCCCTACTCTGTTGCCCTCTTTGAGATAACTTGGCTTACTTCTAGACCCCCACTGTTGAGGTTTCTTGGGGGGGGGGTTAATGTTTTCCTTTCTTTTTAATTTGCAAGTCCATTATTTTTTCTCCCTGCTTTTATAGTAACACTCTGATTTTAGTTTATAGGTGTAGTATCTTTTTATATCTCCTTGAGGATATAAAATAAAATCTATATGAAGTGTTCTTTTTTACCCCATGTTAGTCTCTATTTTATCTGAGTTTCTTTTTTGGAAAGTTCTTCTTAGATGTTCCAAGATGTGGTTTTAGTATTTCCTTAATTAGATTTTTTTATGTCTTATTTACATATTTTTACCTTCATGTAACAGTGCAAACATTGAAATACTGAATAGGTAATACACAATAGTCAAAACAGCTTTTAATACATTTCATATTTTAATAAAATTAATGTGTGCTTAAAGTAATCTGGCTGTGTGATGAAAGGTGACAACTTTTCCCATTGTTTATCATATTTACTTTTCCTCTCCTGGAAGAATTTCAAAAAAAAAAAAAAAAGATGAAAATAACAGCAAACCTCATAGCACACCTAGATGATGATAAGCACTCTGCCTGCTTCTTCCAATTCTATTGTGAAAAAGAGTTTTACACCATCCAAGTGTAAAGACACCTCATTAATACTGTACATGTTCATACACACTTGGATAATAACCAAGAAGACCTTCTCTGGAATGAATTCTGGAATTTTTCCCAGATGTTAATAATTAATCATGTTGTATATGATGTTCAGGTTAAATATGTATTAGCTTATTTAGTGGAAGTCTAAGATTGACAAGTATCTATAGCAAGAAAGGATATTTTGAGAATTTAACTACTCGTGAAACATGTAGCATTCAGTAATTAGTGCCTTCAGCGACTGCTGGTACTCTGTTCGGTATTCTGGGTCTTTTGGCAAGATTGAAAAATAATTCAGCTACTAGTTAAACTCTTATTCTGAAATCATAAATACACACACTTAAAATAGATGAGTTAGCTATATCAGTACCTTAAAATTATATTAAGGTAACATTCTACTCAAGTATTAATAATGCCAAAATTGGGCAAAGGCAATAGAATGACCATCATAGTAGCTTGACTGCTATGAATTTATTAAGAAAGTAGCACTTGTTCCTTTTAAAAAATAAAAGCCGAGAGCAAAGAGAAGGGGAAAGAGAAAGGAAAACAATGCTTAGGGTTGGTTTTCCACACAAAACTCCAAGTGGAATTGCCCACCTTCATCCCTTCTTCCCTCGGCAGCCTTGTAAGACTGGGACTCAGGGTGTGATTGATGGAGGGAAGTGGCGCTCCCGGTGTTGTCTCCCATTTTCATTCATTAAGAGATCATATAGCCAAGCCTAGTGAAGCAGCTCTCAATGTAGGGCCTTTGAGGGAGGTCCCACTTCCAAGGGCAGGAAGTTCATGGCTGGGAGCATCACACGTCACAGCTGGGACGAGGGGCAGAACCGGTGGGTGCTGTTACAACGTGTGGCCTGGCGTTAGCTGTTATTGCAACATGCAGTTTTGCTCCGATGGGACAGACGGGGTTGTTGGGCTGGCTTGACCCCGTCTGTAACCCTCTGCCCCGCAGCCACTCCCCATGATTGTTCTGGAAGTGGCTGTGTGATCTTGTTCTGCTCTGTCATGTGTAAGCGGAGGTCTCTGGGTGGGACTTCCAGAAGTGCCTGGCCCGTGAATAAATATTTACTCAGGGTTGAAGTAAATGAACTATAAACCTTAAGTACCATGTATGAGATTTAACACCAAGCGCCTCTTCTTTGCTTCTGTCTGTTGCTCCTGTGCTGTAGATGTCACTCTCATGCCAAAGCCCATCCACGGATTTCTCCTGTCCTCCCTGCACAGGCTCCCTCACTGGGTGACTTCTGTCCCCATGGACATGATGATTGTCTGTTTACTAATATCACATGCATTTTTCTTCTCTAAAACTCTCTCCCGAGCATCAGCCTTGCGCTTTGGATTTCTTCCTGGAGAGCCCACAGGGACTGCATATTTCATGTGCCCCCAGCACGAGCTCATCTCCTGCCCTCCCGTCCCCACGCCCCGCCCTCTCGTCACGATCATTACTGTGACTCCAGTGTCCCTTCAGAAGACTCTGATTCATCTGCGGCTGGCACTGCATATTAAGTCCTTCAAACGGCCTTTCTGGATCCTTCTCGTTTGCAGCTGTGATTCCTTCCCTTTATGACTCTCCAGTCTGCCTCCTACACTCTTCTGTTAGGTAAACTTCCAGAAAGGTGAATGGCTTGCGTCACATTCCCGCCTAAGTGCAGTTGTCCGGGGCTCCCGGTTGCCCTGAAAAAGCACACGCTAGAGCAGAAAGTCCTCCTAGGCATACGTGAAGACTTCCCACGGGAGCCCACTGCCGGAGCACGCTCCTTCCCGGCCATCCTCTCCATAGTCAATGCGAAAAGCCGACATCTCACCCCTTCAGAAGCTCACAAAGAGGGCAGCCCCGAGCCAAGGAGCTCGCATTTATTGAAAAAATAAAACCCCACCTCTTCTCCCCCACACAGCGTCAGCGACACATGGCTCCTGATTCTCACTGTCCAGAGAGAATCTCAGTAAGAAGCCTGGAATGTGACTGTCCCCTATTTCATGTAGATGCCATATTCATGACAAAGCTCTGTTCATCCCGTTGATCTGTGTCTGTGCTTGGAAGATCAGAAGTGACATGGTCATCACGGGGGTGTGGATATCAACATGTCTGTTTACCGAAAAGTGAAGCCAGAATTTTTTCACATGTAACCAGTTAAACAGTGAAGATTGGTGTTGCCAGTTAGGTTTTATGGTAGAAATCTTCCAAAACCTGAGTCAGCTAAATCTCCGCCTCTCAGGTTTAGCGGAATACTTAAAGCATGTTACAAAGGGTGAGTGTGTCATACACTCAGACAACCTTATGCACAGAGAAAGCAATATAAGGTAGCACTGTGGGAGAAGAGGAAAATGCTTTATCAAACAATAATGCAGCAGCAATAGTGTATTAAAAATGAAAAAGAGTTCATTCAGAGAAGTTAGGGAAGGATTATTCTGGTGAATGGTTAACATCATCTTCTTCAAGCCAATGTTTTTTGTTTCTCTGCCTTCAGAACACTTCAAAAAGGACCTAGTCAAGATGTCAGCAGATAGATTGTTTCCAATAACATTAGTATTAGAGCACTGTTTCATTTTCTGGCAAATGGCTCAGAGATACAAAGTATTGATGGATATTGCTCTAACAAGACTTTGCATTCTCATTTATTATGTGAATTCTATTTCTTGGGACTTAAACCTATAGAATAGAAATGATGCAAAAGGTAATATTCTTCCACAATTCCATAAACTAATGGGCTGAGGGGGTACTGGGCTCCAGTATTGGCTGGATACAGCTCCAACAAAGTTTTATATATTATTTAATGATTACCAAAATGTATAGATTTTTTTTATCAGTTCTATATCACTAGTAATTGTGATGAAAACTGAATCCAGAACTTTTTAGCACTTACAGCCATACAGCCTCAGGAAATTAAGAGAAAATTAATTTTAATTTCCATTCTTACACAATGCAATAGGATGACCAATATATGACTTTTAAGCAAAGATACATTAAATTAGGGTTAAATTAGGTCTGAGTCAAGTGGAATGGAAAACAAGTTAGAGACAGACAGAATGATGTAAACTTTCTGACTGTTAAAGAAGTATCCGTGGATTTCTTAAAGTGGGTTGTACTGGGGATCCACTTGGGGTACTCCGAATCCACTGAGTACATTAGAAAAGATGGCATTTATTTTAAAATGTCAATATTTACATCATGCCATGAATGATATCCTTTGCAGCTACTTGTCCTTATCATTAAAAAATTTATGTTACCTTAAACATATATTGAGATCAAAGCCATCTACACGAGTCAATGCAGTCTCCATCAAAAGCCCAATGACATCTTTTGCAGAAGTAGGAAAACGCATCCTAAAATTCTTGTGGGATCTAAAGGGATGTCACGTAGTCAAAACAGCCTTGGCAAGGGAGGACAAAGTTGGAGGAATCAGACTTCCTCATCTCATACCTTGCTGCAAAGCTACAATATTCAAAATAGTGTGGTACCGGCATAAAGACAGACCTATAGAGTAATGGGGTAGAGAGCTCAGAAAAGAACCGTACGTTAGGCCACATGATGCCAAAACCTTCCAATGAGGAAAGGACCAAATGGTGCAAGGAAAACCAGATATCCACATGCAAAAGAAAATTGGATCTTTACCTTACACCATATAGGAACATTAACTCAAAGTGGGTCAAAGACCTAAGTAGGAGAACGGAAGGTATAAAACTCAGAGAAGAAAACATAGAAGGAAAACATGACATTGGCTTTGGCAATGACTTCTCAGATGCAGCACCAAAAGCACAGATAACTAAAGAAAATGCAGATAAATTGGGCTTCTTCAAAAGCAGAATGTTGGGGGGTGCCTGGGTGGCTCAGTCAGTTAAGTGTCCGACTTCGGCTCAGGTCATGATCTCACAGTTCATGGGTTTGAGCCTCACGTCGGGCTCTGTGCTGACAGCTCAGAGCCTGGAGCCTACTTCAGATTCTGTGTCTTCCTCTTTCTCTGACCCTCCCCTGCTCATGCTGTCTGTCTGTCTCTCTCTCAGAAATAAAACATTAAAAAAAATTTTTTTAATCAAAATTTTTGTGCATCACAAGATAGTATCAATAGAGTGAAAAGGAACCCACGGAATGGGAGAAAATATTTGTAAATCATGTATCTGATAAAGGAGCGATATCTAGTATATATAAAGAACTCCTATAATTCAACAACAAGAAGAAAACCTAATTCAAAAATTATTAGAGGGCATGAATAGACATTTTTCCAGATAAGGCATATAAATGGCCAAGAAGCATGTGAAAATATGCTCAACATAAGGAAATGTAAGTCAGAATCACAATGAGATGCAATTCACATCCATTAGGATGTCTACTATTGAAAGAAAGAGAGAGAGAGAGAGAGAGAGAGAGAGAAGATACCAACTGCTGGTGAGGATATAGAGAAATGGAACATTTGTGCCTGGCAGGTGAGAAAGTACAAGGGACAGCCACTGTGGGAGACCGTATGGAGGAACCTCAGAAAGTTAAACCCACTCAAAAATAAATGTTAAAAAAGTTAAATGTAGAACTGCCTTATAATCTAGCAATTCTGCCTCTGCATATATACCCAAAAGATTTGAAAACAAGGACTAAACAAATATTTGAATATTGGGGTTCATAGGTACATTATTTACAGTAGCCAAAAGGTGGAAGCAACCTAAGTATCCATCAAATGGATGAATAGCTAAGCCAAATTCTATGTATTCGTGCAATGAAATATTATGTGGCCTTAGAAAGGAATGCAGTTCTGATCATTGCCACAGCGTGAGTCTTGAAAACGTTACGTTGATAGATACAAGGCAGACACAGAAGGACAAATACTGCAGGATTTCGTTTACATGAAGTGTAACTCAAATAGTTACATTCATAGAAACAAAGTAGAAGAACGGTTACCAGAGACAAGAGGGAGGGAGAAGGGGCTGGCATTGTTTATGGGAACGGTTTTAGTTTGGGATGATAAAAAAATTCTAGAGACACATCGTGGTGATGGTTTTACAGCAGCTCGAAATGTACTTAATACTGCTGAACTTTACAGTTAAAAATGGTTCAGGTGGCAAATAGGAAGTTATGTATATTTTAGCACAATAAAGAAGTAAATAAAAACATGTTGAGAGAGTTTTTCAGACTGGGAGCGACGTTTAGGCAATACATGCATAGCTGTTCGCGTATTTGAGGAGCACCTGTCTAGTGTCCTTCACAGTCTGAACCTAGCCCTCTGCTCTCACTTCATTTGCTCTGTTCTAGCCACCTGGAAATTCACATCTGCTACATCTGCCTGTACCTGTAAGGCCCGTTCTCCCCTGCACCGATTTGATTAATGGAATCTGATACTCCCAGTTACCCACCACCTTCTAAAAAAGTAGCTCCCATGGAGAGAACCGCATTTCTCCCTCTATTGTGCTCCCAAAAAACTTCTCTGTCTGTATCTTTGATTCGTCCCAAACCTGTCCTCAGCCAGACTGGATTCTTTAAGGGCCAGGATGTTAAATGCTTTGGCTTTGTGATTCCTGCACATAGCAGAGAACATAATTTGGAGCAGGATCTTGGGAGATGGTTCAATAATTGAATTTCTAGAAATATACATGATTCTTTCCTTCTAATTCTCCTCTGAGAGAGAAGGCAGACCTTCTACCCCACATAAACATGATCCTTTCCTTCTAATTTTCTTCTGAGANCCCCCCCCACTTTGCAGAACAAGAAAATAAGCAAATGTCACACCTTGCTCAGGCTACAGGCATCAGGTGGCTGATGGGGGTGGAGAAAGCCCCAGAAATCTGCCTTCTTACGACCCAGGTCTGTGGAGCCAGGCATTAAATCTTATCGTCAGCATGTTAAGAGCATTACTTTATTGGTTATAAAACACATGTTTTTGAATATTTGCCATAGGTTTTATCCATTAATGAAATGATCTTATACATATTTCTGCTACCCCTTCCATAGTAACCCCCTGCCTCTGTTGCAACACCACAGTTTGGAAACAACTGTGTCATTAATGAACGATACCAGATCCTAACCAATGACCTCCAGATGAAAGGCTCATTATTTCATTACTGGTCTCCAGAACTATTTTGTCCCCTAACACTGTAGCACAGAATTTCGACTGAAGAGTTTAAGCCTTGAACTATTAAAAAAAAAAAAAAAATGTAAGTAGTCCTTGACATAATTTGGAGTGATTAAATTCTATTGTGCCAAGAATTCCTTATTAAAAATCAATTTAATTGTGCGAATACCATCTGGTCGGTATTATGGTCTTTTATGGGAAGGAACCATGATTTTGTATTTACCTCATGTTCTGTTGGAGAAGCATGTAATTTTGTAAAAAGGGAGAAAAATTAGTAACTACAGGAACTCCAAAGGTGTTTACTAGACTTTACTTTTGTGACTTTTGAGCTATAAGATTGAATATTTTCTATCGTTTAGGGTTTTAATGGAAAAGAAAATGTTAAAGAGGAAATGTGTATGTGCACATCATCTGCGACATTTATTTGCATGAATAATTTTTATCCTATATTTTTGAAACTCAAGTTCCTTTAAACATAGATCATCACATCAGTACTTCTGTTGTCTTTTTATTCAAAGAATTTGGGTCATGAACGGTGAGAAGTTTGCTTTTGACTGCTAGCTTGGTTTCCACTATATTCGCAAAAGATTGCAGTATTTTAGCTCACAGTATTGCAGGAAACTGTTTCAAACAGGAGAGATTGCCATTTTGTTATGCAAAACGGGGAAGATTTTTGCCGCCTGTTTTTCAAAAATACTTTACACGCTAGTGTAAAAAGCACCCTTTGACTTACATGGCATTAGCGGCTTAAGATTTGGGTCATTTTCTTAAGTTTTTGATCTGCTTATAGTGCTTATAATTGTGAAGTATTTTGTGCATGTTACTATCTTAAAACATCAGCATTGTAAATTAGCAGCCATAAACAGTGATTCCATTCTGAATTGCCTTAACTTTGATGCTAAAAAAAAAAAAAAAAAATCACTTGTGGGGCACCTGGGTGGCTCTGTGGACTGAATGTCTAACTCTTGATGTAAGCTAAGGTCATGATCCCAGGATCATGGGATCCAGCCCCACACTGGGCTCCACGGTGAGCAGAGAGCTTGCTTAAGTTTCTTCCTCTCTATTTCTGTCTCCCCAGCTTATGCCCTCTCTGTCTCTACTAACAACAAAACAAAACAAAAACCCTTGTTATATAAGGCCTACTGTTAACAACTGCCTGTTTGATATCAGCCATAATAGCTCTGATCTTCCCTGTGCCCTGATTTCCCCATTTGTGAAACAGGCACGATGCATACTTGTCAAGCTTGCTGTGAGGTTTAAATGAGGTATCCATTTGGAATGTTGTAAACGTTCTTGGCACAGATGTATGTTAGCTTTTATCATCAAAAATACCAACGTGACCATTCTGTAGTATGTGATTTTCTGTCCATTAGTTCATTTTTAAAAAAATGAAGGTAGGGGATTCAGAAAGTTACCTGTGCTCTCGTAGCGGTCAAGTGCTCAAGGGAGGCTGAAATCTGTTGGGTCAATTCCATGATCTATCCTGTAGTCCCTCTTAGTGTCCTTTCCTCTTTAATGTTAAAGGTCACTATTCTGCATGTATTCATTTATTGAGTACCTGCACCGTGCTGGATTCTGAGTCTGTAGTAGCCAGGGGGATCTTTACAATCTCTGGCTTCTTGCATCTTACAGGTGGTGCGGTAGATAGCCAGCAGTGCAGCAAAAGTTATAGGACGTGACGAGCCAACAGAGAAATGAGCGTGGGACCGTGATAGAGGGCTACAAGGTGTTTTCTCCCGCGTGATTCTTTCATGTAACACTGATATGTTGGAATAATAATAGAGACGTATAAAGAAAAATAATTCCCCTCCTCCGCCTCCGTTTCTGCCCAGGCATTTAATAGGAACCATTTAGCTAAGCTACCTTTCTCTGCACTCATACAGACATACATAAATGTATGGCATTTTTCTCGTGGTTTTACATAAAAAAATGAATTTTATTCACAGGCTTAGTAGAGCATGTGACTCTTGATCTCAGTGTTGTGAGTTCAAGCCCTATGTTGGGTGTGGAGACTACTTTAAAAAATTAATAATTTTTAAGATTGGATCCTATACATGTTACTTTGTAACTTTCTTTTCATTTATTTGCTTTAAAAAGCCTTTAGAAGTTGTCTAAGTTTGTGGTGTTTGCTGCTAGCCTCGTACCTACTCAGAGAAGTCTCCAAAGATTTTAGAGCTGAACTCCTGCCCATTTATTTACAGTAGTCACTGTTTGATGCTGACTGCTCTATCCCATAATTTATTGGACTGAAGACAGTTGGTGGGGGCAGTAGTTTTTGGAGTATCTTGCTGTTACTACTGTTATTTTTTTTTAAGTTTTCTTTATTTTGAGAGAGTGCACGCGCAAGGGAGGGAGGGGGGGAGGGGAGAGAATCCCAAGCCGGCTCTGCACTGTCAGTGCGTGGAACCTGACGTGGGGCTCGAACTCATGAACTGTGAGATCACTTAACCTAATGAGTTAAGTCGGTTAAGGACTCTTAACTGACTGAGCCACCCAGGCGCCCCCTGTTACCACTATTATTGTTGTTGTTACCGTTATTATTACCATTCATATTTCTGATAACTTGCTCTACAATAGCATCCCTGACTCTTTTCCCCCTTGATTTCCTGTCTACCTACCTACCGACACATACCAATAGGTGTAACATTTCAAAACATAAGTGCTTTTATAGACTTGCTACATTCACAGCCTAATAAAGAACTTTAGGAGCTTTTTTTCCCTATGCATTTTGCTTTCTTTTCTTTTTTTGTTTTCCACTATTAACAATCCTGAAAAAACAAGCACAAGTTTTTACATACAGGTGCTTTTATTTATGAGAATAAATAGAATTTTTAGATGAAGTATATGCTTGTTTTTCATCTTCATACACATTGCCAGATGAAATTCCGGAAAGATTGTGGCGCTCTGACTTTTAAACAGGTATCTTTAATGCCAGGTAATCAGCTCAGACCTGATGTGCAAACCACTAGATCATGATGTTATTGCCTCTTTAGCAAGAAACCATATGGCTAATTTATTTAATTATCCCCTCTCGGGTACTTTTCCCACCTCAGTGCTCTACCAGGGGTCTTGAAAGAACAGAGTAAATCGAGGAACAGGCACCCCCTTTCCCAAATGAGGCAATCATCTAAGTATGTCGGCTGTTAGTTGAGAACCTGAGTGGCAGCACGTCAGGCCCGCTGAGATCGTGCAAGGCGGCCAGGACCTCTAGACGGGACGGGAGTCTGTGCAATTAGCCAAGACGGTTACTGCGTTTTTGGCAGCGAAGCAGCAGTTAAAGCAAAGAAGGATCTTTTTCCAAGAAGGAAAAGCCATTTAATAAGTTTGAGTCAGTTTGCTCGTAACAGCACTACATTTGAGGACCCAAAACCCCAGGAGCTTGGCAATTCATCAGTGCTTGGCGGGTCTTCCACCAACTCACCAAGTCTGAGGCCGGCCAGGCAGAACTTGGCTCCCTCCACTTTGCCTGTATTCATTTAATAACATTCCTAGTTAACAAGAAAGTAGAGGCGGGGGAATCTTTCCCCCCATTAATCCAGAAGAGTGAGGTGCGGTGGCTACAAGCGAGCCATGGTCCGAGCAGCTGAGCATCGGTGGCGGAACAGGCCGCCTGTTTGCTCTGAGGGCTGTGTGTTTAGAGCGTGCAGCTTGGAGCTTGTGGTCCACGAAAAATGACTTTCATCTTTAGGATTTGGGCAGGGCTTTCTTTTTTGTATATGAATTCACGTTTGTGTGGGGGTGCCTGGCGTGAATGTCTGATTTTGTGCTGTGTCAGGGAGCCACAGTGTACCTGTCTCGTGCATCAATAAAACAAAAGCTAGGGACACTTGTATACATTATTTGAAAAGACGGTGTGTTCTCATCCTTTTTCCATTTCACCTATCGAACTCCTGCCAAAACGAAATCAGGTTTGAGCGTTCATCACGTAAGAGAACACCACCTCGTGGGTTTTGAAATTAGGGGATAGATTTTTTGTTTGTTTGTTTCATTTATTTTGGTTTCACTTTCCACCCCCCTCTACCAAATCCTTCCAGTGAAATCAACAGGTCTGATCGTCTAATGACGGATTATTTGAATGAAGGTTGAAATTGCATTGGAAATGTTGAGAATGAGCTTGTTTATACATTTCAAAAAGCTGAATCACCACCTGCAACTGATAAAAAATTAGTACAAACATAGCAAAAATCTTTAAAGAGACATGTGGCCAAGCCAGTGCCAACTTGGACCGAATTGGAGTCCTGGCTGCTTAGAGGAAATATCCCAACACTCAACGAATCAAGGACGTTAATCTGAAGTAAAGATTAAATTTTTTTTTTTTTTACATGGTTCAGGATTGCTGAGGGCAAAGGTTAATGCTGGGAAAGAGATGGTTGATTTCTTAGGATTTTTTTCTCCCTTACTGGATATTTGCCGCAACGTGAGTGTCTCAGTTATGTGAAATTCACTCTCAGTCTTTAGGGTAATTCCTCATTAATGATTTATAAAGGTGTGTTCTGGTGTACGGATGTAAATTTGTGAAGTTCGGGATTCATATCCGGTGCTGCCATGGCCTCTAAAGAGCAGCGCCTATGGTTCAAGGCCAGGGGAGAGTTACTCAGAAAGAAGTGAAGCTTTCTTAACCCACCCCCCATAAACACAAATATAAGCATGGCTTCAGGCAGTCTGTCACGTATCATGGTTTTGCTTCTGATAAACATGTTACACTGAGATCTCTAAGTTTTATCTGTTTGAGCTAATAAATTTGTTTTTCATCCAGTCAGTGACACTATTGACGTTTTGGGCTAGATAATTCTTTGCTGTAGGGAGCTGTCCTGGGCATTGTAGGATATTCAGCTGAATCTTTCGCCTCTACCTGTGAGAGGTCAGTTGAACCCTTACAGAGGCCTCCAGACATGGTCAGTGTCCTCAGAGGCAAAAATCAACCCTAGCTGAGAGTTACTGTTTGAAATAGTCATGTAAATAAAACATGAACATGTTTTTAAAAGTTGGGAATCTTTCCTCTCCTACAAGAGGTATGAGGCTCGTACTACCGTTGAAGAACACTTCTATTCCCAGAAGATAATGGATATTAAGTTTCTTCTATGTCTTCCAGAAAGTTACCATGTAAAATCTATTCTGTGCCGTTTTGATCTTTCAGCATATACCTTGATATTTTTCATTTTGATAGATCTGTGAGATTTTGTGTTAAAGCACTTATAGTTTTATATTACTCTTTTTTAAAAATATTTTATTTACTATTTTTGAGAGAGAAGAGAGTGCACACGAGTTGAGGAGGGGCAGGGGGGGTGGACAGAGGATCCAAAGCGGGCTCTCTGCTGACAGCAGTGAACCCGATGTGGGGCTCGAACTCACGAACTGTGAGATCACCACCTGAGCCGAAGTTGGATGTGCAACAGATGGAGCCCCCCAGGCACCCCTGATATCACTCTTTTTAATGTCTGCACAGTGTTGTATTGTGACAGATGAACCATAATTCATTGAGCTATCAGTGTATGGTGTAGGTGCTAACTTTTTTATCCCTCCAGATACCACAGTAAACAGCCTTATATTTTCACGCTGAATACTGTATGATTACAGATATCAGATATAACTCAGAGTATATCCCTAAAACTGGAACCACTAGACCCGAGGAAAAGCACATTAAATGCATTTGTGGACAGTGCTATCTATATTAGCATCTGGGAATGAGGGTAGCTATTTCCCCCCGTTATCAAACTTTTAAACCTTTGCGCATGATCTCCCTGTGTGTATATCATAAAAAGTGAGATTTCCTGTATTTATAAGTTGTTTTCTGTCCACTGTGATCATATTGCATCCATTCTTTGCCTGTTTTCCTAACAGCTTGTTGGTCATTTTCTTTCTCATTTGTAGGAACTCTTTATGTATTAAGGAAATCAGTCCTTTGCCTTCACAGATGTTACAAAAAACGTTTGAACTAGTAATTCATTGTCTTTCAAGTTGATTAATATTTTTTCTATAGAAATTAATTGTTTCAAATTCAGCCCTCCTCTTGTACGATTTCTGAATTCAAGGTCTACAGAGAGTTTCACATACAAAAGTACTCCCCTCCCCATTTTCTCTTTTCTTTTCTTTTTCTAAAAAATTTTTTTAATGTTTATTGTTGAGAGACCGAGTATGAGCAGGGGAGGATCAGAGAGAGAGGGAGACACAGAATCCGAAACAGGCTCCAGGCTCTGAGCTGTCAGCACAGAGCCCGACGCGGGGCTCGAACTCACAGACCGCAAGATCATGACCTGAGCTGAAGTCAGACACTTAACCGACTGAGCCACCCAGGTGCTGCCACCCCGCGCCCCCCATTTTCTCTTAATGCTTTGAATTTGGTTTTTTACGTTTAAATCGTCAGGCTATCCGTAATTAACTTGAGTATACAGAGTGAGAGCAAAATACTGCATAATCTTTTTCTAAATAGTGTATCTTCCTGTGAACAAAAGTACCTCATATTTGGGTGCAGGTCACTAATGTGACGTTCATACTTGGTGCTTGCAAAGAACCAAGGAGAAGCAATGCCGTGCGGACAGCAGGCAAGGGCCCACCTTGTCTGCAGGGCTTTGAAAGTCAGGGCTGTGAATTTGTGAATATCATTCAAAGAGTATTTACTTCACATGTTACTCTGTACATAGCACATATTTTTACTTTTCTTATCCACCAAACACTAAAAGATTTTTTTGTATTATCAATACAACAGACACAGCATTACTTCCATCATTGCATTTTCATCGTGTTTGTGACTCTTAATGTTTCCTTGGTTTGTGTCTGGCCGAAATTCTTGCCATGCTTTATTTCCCTAACATGTTAGCATTCCACTGGCCTCTGGTCCTGTCTACTGCTGGAGAGAAAGGTGAGGCCAAAGGATCCTTCCCCTTGTGGCTGCTTTTTCTGCCAAAATATATTAAAGAATCGATCTTATAAAACGCTAACCCGTTAATTGACATCTCAGAATGTGGATAGCTGTTGGTCTTTCTGTGGTTCTGTTCCCTGGAGATAAATGGTGCTCTGCCTGTTGGCTGAGCAAGGTATTAGACTATTTCAGAATTTTTCTTTGATCGTATCTTTGAACATTTTTTTTCCCCTATCCTACTTGTTACTTTATGTTTTTATAAGGTAAACCCTTTTGGAATGTCCGGTTATCTTTGAGAGACGGTCAGCTCTTAAAACGAACGTTAACCTTTTGTGCTTTGTTTGACAT